>NC_081413.1:641100193-641432717 GCF_030272615.1 Cryptomeria japonica
CCTTTTAGCCCTTCCTTCATGATTTTTGCTCTTTTGTACTAAAAAATTATAAATGACCCCTTAGAATCTTTGGTGATTCAGATACCCATTTGGACACTCTTCAGGATTTAGTGGATGAGGTGGTCTGATACATCCATACAGGCACGACCCCCAAAATGGCTCTTTTGAAGGGTTTTAGGCTTATAAGATTTCTCCAATGGGGTTTAGTGATCTCCACACCCTGTTAGACCTCACTACTCACATTGGAGTACTTTATAACATCAAAATTCAATTCCAATCACTTGACACTCATATATTAGATCATCCCTGGAAGAAAAATTGAAAATAGCAGTCATGCTCCTAGCCGGGCTATGGTAGAACTCGCTTAGGGTATGCTTTCAAAATGCTCAAATGAAACTTCTAGGTCTTGAAAATTTGTATATACACTCTACACAGACTCCATTACTCAAATCCCAAGGGCCATAAAGAAAACACAATGGGAATTCAAGTTGGAGCCATTTCTAGGGCCTTAAACCCTTTACTCAGGCTGAGAGCAGTGAAAAGAAGAAATATTTTAAATACGCTAACTAAACCTGATCAATGAAGGAACAAAAATACATCTAAAGAACCAAAATAGAGAGTAATAGACCACCATGAAAGAACAGTATGAAAATTAATTCATTTAGTACAGACTGCAATAAGCAATTTGACAATTTTTGTGAAAACCAGGAAATTACTTGAAGTTGCCAATTAAGAAATTCAATTTTAGATCTTCCAACTCTTATACAACATTTTGAGAGGACTTATATATTCCTACTCAATCAAAACCAACAACTAATTGATCCTCTAACTACCGATTTGAGCATTTTGCAAAAATTGCTCATATTGTTGCAAAATGTTGTCAAGTAAACATGACAACTTTTCCTCCACGATGCATTTTGCCAACTTTTGCATATCTACACACTCCTGACCCCCTAGGATGGTTTCCTAACATCAAATAAACATTTCCAAAAGCTTGATGAGGACTTACAGGGAGTTTTACACAATTTTTCTATATGATGCCATTTTGGGCTTACAAAGGCACATAGGCCAAAACTGAGTAAAAAAGCTAAGACTAAAGACAATCAAACTACATACAACCTCAAAAAACACTTTTGGACTATTCAATAGTGCTTTATTCAATCATTGACCCTATGAGGATCATTCACTCCAAAATTTGAAATTTCATCAAGAAACCTCAGGTGCTCCTGCACCAGCTATAAACATTTCAAAGAACTCGGTATTGCATGCTAGGACTAAACATATTGAATTGAATTATCATTATATAAGAGAGTGTGTGCAGGAGAAGACAGTCAGGATAGAGCATGTACCAAGTAAGGAGTAGTTGGCAGATATATTCACTAAACCATTTCCTAAGGCTACCATTGAATATCTCAGAGGTAAGTTAGGCATTATACCCCTAACCAAGGTCAACTAAGAAGATGGGGAAGCATCAATCTAGTGGACTCATTGAATATCTTTCATTATGGATTGATGAGAAGTGGGCTACTCCTCAGGGGGAGCAACAAAGATAAAGTAGCAAACATGAAGATAGAGGATGCCTTTGCACCTTTGGCATTGCTATCAAAGGGGGAGAAGAACAATTTCAGGGAGTATAACAGTGACAGGGAGAAGTAATGCAAAGGAGAAGAAGATCAAGTGAAGCACATATCAATACAAGATGGCATGATGAGTTCCTAGTATTTGTCATCAGTTGATTGTTTTGGTGTTGCCATCAATTCCAAAGGGGGAGAATGTTGGCATATTGGCATAACTGATATAGATGATGATGTACCAGTAAAGGATGGACTGTTGTTGATGATATATTGATGGACTGTTGGTGATGATATAATTATGATATGATGCTTTATGATCAGTTATTTTTGTTGTCATTGATGGCAACCATGTTTTTTTATGTTTGGTATATCATCTAAGTTATCTATGGCTAACTGGTAATGAATTGAGTTGGACAAAAGACTGCTAAGTTGACAGTGAACCAATCAGTAGGAACATAGATGGAGATGGTTGCGGTAGAGATCCATTTTGAGTTAGGTGTTGCGGTTTGGAATGTATGCTTATGACATTGTAATGAGTCTATGACTCGTACCATATCATGTTTGGAGAACCAGAGTCATGTTTGTAATTGACTGTTGTATATTCAGTGCAGGGTTTGAGAACCGATAACAAGATCTTTAACCGGTGATGTTTTATGGTTTGGCAGTAAATCTTATCATGTTCATTACTTAGTGATGATGTGTCATAAACTGTGTGTGATGATAAGATTGCATTTAAGTGTGTACAATGAGCGAATTTCTTGGGAATCAGTGAAGTGCTTAGCAGAATGTGTTAAAGGGTTTGACAACTTATTAGATTAATGTGCGATGATGTGTTATGATCATTCAACGACTGCAATTATCTTGAAATTTGTTTTAATGATCTGTAATGATTTATGATGATTTGTAATGATCTATAATGTCAATTAAATGCATTTTGAATGTTTCTAGGGTTTTGTAACCGACCTAATTGTAAAGTGTATTTAGGTCAAGTTTGAGAAGGTTTTGTGTGTCGATGATCAGAGAAGGAGAGTGTTTTAGCGTCCTAAAATTGTGACACTTGCAATTTCGACTGCATTTGGGTCTTCACGATGGCAGCGCAACGTTGAACCTGAATAGAGACCCCGAAACCTGTTTGCGACATCAAAAACTGCATCTTTCTGCACCTTGGCCTGATCCTCCTTGCACCCTGCTATCCCGGGAGGTGGGACCATGGCGCCCAGCGCCCTGGTCCTTTAGGACCATGGCGTCCAGCGCCCTGGTCCTTCAGGACCATGGCGCCCAACGCCCTGGTCCTTCAGGACCATGGCGCCTAGCACCCTGGTCCCCCAGGACCATGGCACCCAGCGCCTTGGTCCCTGGCCCTATTTTGGGCCCGGTCTCTTGTTGGGCATCGGGTCTTTAAGTTTGCAATTCAGAAAATAATGCTTCTAGGTCGGCCTAAGGTCAGAAAAATTAGTCTCCTAACCCTAATTGACAAGTATATAAACTACATTTCCCCTCCCAGAAAAAGGGTGGTAGAGTAAGAGGCGGAAGCGATATTCAAACATTCAAACATTCAAGCATTCAAAGCATTCCTTCAAGCAATTGAGCATTCTAAGTCTCCATTCAAGGCTAGGTGTTGCATTCAAGACAAGGATTCAACCATTGAAGAGGAGATCACTTACAACATACAAAATACAACATTCATTACACCTTCGCATGTAAGAATACAAACATTCTTACAACAAGGTATCAGTACTTGTTTACATTACAAACATTTACATTTACAACATTCTCATTTCTTGGTTAATTCCAAAACTGGGGTTTGACATAAAGGCAAACCCCTAATCCCTAACCCCCCAATCATCCTCTCTTTTCTGTGTGTAGGTTGCAGGTACGCGGCTGTAATTGAAGATCTGGAATCCTTATGTAGAGACGAACAGATCCCCCTTCGTTTCGCGGATTTTTCGGAGGACCGTGTGCACTCCGGGTGCCATCGTCCTGTCAAATTTCACTCAGATTTGTAGGACAGCATCGTCTCGACATTTTACTGCTAATTTCAGGTTCGTAGCTTGATCCTATGTCCCTATCTCCGTTTATAAGCGAATCTTTCCTACTTCACATGTACTCCTAGTTCAATCCTTCTATCTACATTCTTTACAAAAGAGGGTATCCTTGATGTCTCAACCCTTGAAACTCATTTAGAATTCAATCTTGCATTGTGTGGGATTGGATCTCATGAGTTTCAACCCCTCTTTTGAATGTAAAGTCTCTCCTAAGTGAAAACCGTCAATCCTAGTGACCTCCTTTCTCTCTCCTTGGAGTGGGGGGAACACCTAGGGTTCGATTTTCTGCTTTACATTTTGGTGAACCCAACGTGAACATCCTAATTCTGATTATTCATGGTTAGATCTGAAAATTTTTGCTTCCTTAATTACATTTCCGTGTTTGATCTTTTGCAAATTTTAGAGGTTAATTGCATAAAAACCCTGAATTTTGTTTTTAGTAATTGAGCTTGTGAAATGTCTAATTGTTAATGCTTGTTTCAGATCTACCCTTCTATTGCAAATTGTCAATTCATATTTTGTGCTTTAATTCTGAAAATTAAGTGGTTAAGTGTTAAAACCCTAATTTTTAAAGCCCTCTTGATTCAACCTTTGACCGATGATTTCACTGATCAAAACACCTCCAAATCGGCTATAACTTTGGATTCTGCAACAAAATCATAATAGCTTTCATCCTTGAAAATTTTGGAAAAAGTTGCGAGGACCGTGTGCACCCCGAGCGCCATTGTCCTCGACATATTTTTCGAAATTTCTGGAGCTAGATCTTACTGTATTTTTCTGCTAGAATCCAGAATCTTGGCTGATTTCATCAATTCTAACACTTTCAAAATTAAAGTCAAAGTTGGTCTAGTGATTGCTTGGATTAAGGCTTTTAATCATTCAAAAATTGTTGAAATTGAAATTTGTGTTAAAATTGTGTTTCTTACTGTCCTAAATCTGAAAAGTGTGTTGGCATTCATTCAAAATTTCAGTGCTGTATTCAAATTTTTGCAGTTTATGACTTTTGAAATTAAATGTTTAATTGCAACAACTTTGATTTCCGCTTTCAAAATTGAATTTTGCGTGAAATTGAGTCAACTTTTAAATTTCAAAGCTTGCATTGCTTTTAGTATTCCCTCTAAAATCATAAAATTCAAAATTTCAATTTCCCTCTCTTTTTCAAAATTCAAATTTTGCATTTTTCAACAATCTTGGTAGGGTTCAATTTTGAGATTGCAACTTTAATTTGGCCTATCTACAGATCTTAAAATCACTCAATTTTTTCAGATTAGCTTTAAAATCATCATAACTTTCATCCCTGAAAATTTTGAAAAAAGTTGCGAGGACCATGTGCACTCCGTTCGCCACGGTCCTTGACATTTTTTCTAAAATTTCAGGAGATTGTCCTGATCGCATTTAACAACTTAAATCTATGAGATTGGCTGATTTTATTGAAATTTGCTACCTCTAAAATTCAAAATCTTCTCTTTCTCTTTAGTGCATGAGTTTTACAACAATAAGCCCTACTTACACTATTCCCGTTAGACGAAGCCTTAGAATTAAGTCTTTCCAAGGTTTAATTACTGAGGAGATGGAACCTAATTTGAATGGCCTTTTTAATGAGGACACGGGTAATTCCTCTAATCCTCTTAATGATGAAGAAGCTCTCCATGAGGTTTCTGTAGAACAACTTTCAAAATTAGATAACCAATTTGATGATTTTCGACAATGGATGTCTCAAGAATACCCCGATAGTCAAGCTCTTTCATTAATTGAGGGTCTAAAACGTATGGTTCAAAGTGATAAGAATGGAATTGATATTTTGCGTAGTATTGCACACATTGTGGATTCGAATGTGATGCCTATGAAGAGTTGTGCCAAAACTTTGGGTTATACACAACCTCCTACTCAAGTCAATCATTCTATTCCTTTGACAACTTCTATTGCTAGTATACCTACTTTTACATCAAACATAATGACTACTTCAATACAAAACATTCCACCTATGATCACCAGTCATGGGGGCAATCCTTCTTCTTCAATCAACCCTCTTCCTTCATTCAATCCGACTTCCTCATTCATTCCTTCAATGAATGTCCCTGTTACATCTCCACAAATGAACATGACGCAAGGGGGCAATTCATTTAACCATTCCATTCCTCCTTGTAGTGTTCTTTCTTTCCAATCATCTCCTATGACTAACTATCATAGTGTCCCGCCACCTTACTCTCAATCAATACCTTCTTTTAATAACATAATACCTCCATCACAATCTAACATGTCTAATATGAACTCTTCGACTGAAGCGACCATTAACAATCTTGCACAAACTGTCTCTTCTTTACAGCAACAAATTGCTTCTATGAATCAATCTAAGTTTAGTGTGCCCACATTTGATGTTGCGAGCCCACTTTCTCTTGACATTGTTCAAGCTATTCCCCCTAAGCATGTTGAAATCCTGCAGTTGGAGCATTATAATGGTAAAGGTGATCCTCTAACACATGTTAAGACCTTTCAAACAATATGTACCGATTTTGCTCATGACCAAAGGTTGCTTGCAAAACTGTTTACCAGAACATTAAGAGATAAGGCTCTACAAAGGTATTGCTCGTTGCCTTCCTATTCTATTACTTCTTTCCAACAACTTGCAAATGCTTTTATTCAACAATTTCAAAACAATATAAGTCCTAAAGTTACTTTGATTGATTTAATGCATTGTAAACAAGGTGTTAAAGAAAAAGTGACTGATTTCATTGGTAGATATAAGCATTTGTGTGCTCAAATTTCTTTTCCAGTACCTGACAATGATATTCAAAGAATCTTTATTTCTAATTTACAAAAAGATATTAGAGAAAAACTTCTATTTTCTGAGTTTACTTCTTTCCAACAGTTGTGCACAACTCTTCACAATTATCAACTGACTGTGAGTCAAATGGAACAAGAAAATCCTATGGCTCTGAGTGATAAGGGTGATAGTAGTCAACAACCATTTGGGAAGTTTAAACTGAACAGAGAGTTCATTAAGTTCAATGAAAACATCATCAACAACAATGTGAATGCAGCATCAGGTGTGCCTCCT
This sequence comes from Cryptomeria japonica, assembly GCF_030272615.1. Classification (NCBI taxonomy): domain Eukaryota; kingdom Viridiplantae; phylum Streptophyta; class Pinopsida; order Cupressales; family Cupressaceae; genus Cryptomeria; species Cryptomeria japonica. The sequence goes on from NC_081413.1 coordinate 641,106,871, forward strand.
ATTTCTAAGTTTTTCAAGAAAGAAAGAAAGTTTACTCCTTTGAATGAATCATTGCATAGTATTATGAATAAGTTATTGGAACAAAATGTGCTTACTCTCCCTCCTATAAAGCAAATAGATCCTGCAAAGATTAATTCACCCTATTTTGATAACAAATCTTTTTGTCAATTTCATTGTCAACCTGGGCATGATACTGAAAAATGTTTTTCTTTAAAGGGTAAAATTCAAGATTTGATTGATAATAATACTATCTCTGTTTCAAGTGTGAATGATAAAGGCAACACATCCGTAGCTCCTCCTAACCAAAATCTTAAAATTTTTACTGATCCATTACCTTCTCATACCTCTAATGTGATTGAGACTAATGATTCCTCTTTCTCACCTGATAGTCTTGTGTCTATGACTCCGAATGTGATTAACTTTGTAGAGCAGCAAAAAATCCCTAAAGAGCCTTCCATCACATTTGATTCTAGTGAAACTATCAGGGCACCTGATGGTCCTTTATATATAGTTGCAAAAGTCAAGAATACACCTTGCCGTGGAGTGCTTATTGATCCTTCTTGTATGGTTAATGTCATTACTGAAGAATTTCTTTTTACTTTGCAATTGAATCAAGTGATCTATGACAAAACAAATGTGGTTGTGAAACTATTTGATGCATTTTCTTCTCCTGCAATTGGTTCTATTACATTACCTATTGAGGTCCATAACAAACCCCTTGATGTGGACTTTGCTATTATTCCATCATCCGAACAATTTCGTGTGAAGCTAGGCTATCCTTGGCTATCTTCCATGAAAGCTATTGCTTCTCCTATTCACAAGTGCTTGAAATTTCCCCATAATGGTCAAGTTGTTACTATCAATCATAGTCTCTTTAAACCAGCTGGAAGGAACTTCTAGTGTTCCTATTGATTATTTTTGGCCTAAACAATTCCAATCTCTTCCACCGCAAAGTGATCATCTTTTCAAATCTTATCAAAAGTGGAAAAAAGATATGATCCTATCTCTAGGTGAACCTAGAACACCCAAACTTGATATTCCTATCATTCTTGAGAAGGAAGTTCTTCCTTTGAAAGATAAAACTAATGTCTTTCCTCAAGAAGATTCCCAACCCATCCCTGTGGATGTGACTATGTCTATGTCTAATAAACTTTCTAAAGGTAGACCTATACCTCCTCGTCATGATGGTCTTGGTCTCCTTCCTAAACCAGATATTCCTCCTTTATATGGAGCAGTTCCTCCTCCTTCCTCTTATAGAGAGAAGAGACCTTCTTCTTCTCCTATTATTCAACCTAAGAGACGACAACCTAAACACCCAAGTGATAAGGATGAGAACATTCCTCCTCCTCAATCTTCTCAACTTCCTACTAAGACTAGACGAAATCGCTCTGCACGTGAACGCCGACGAAAGCGTCATCTTAGAGCTTGTGCAGCTACTTCTCAAACTTTGCAATCCCCAAAAACACCTTCAGCTAGTATTATTCCATTTTCCCCTCAACCGAAAATTGAGCCAAAATCTCCTAAACATAAGATGCATGATGGTTTTGATCCTGTACGAGTTAAAGATCCTTTTTTTATAAATCTTGATGATGATATAGATGAAAATGTTATTCATGATGAAAATGTTACTTCTTTTCATTCTGATAGTGAATATGAATATGTTGATGTTGATAACCATTTATCTAACAAATTTTATAAAGCACTTATCCTAGCTCCTAGACAAGAACAATGTGGTTTGGAACATGAACATAGCCCTTGTTTGGATCTTGTGATAGCTCCATCTGCTGTGTTGGATGTTCCTCCTCTAGCGTGTTTCCTGCCTTCCCGAAATATTGATCAGCAAGATCGGGGGGTGGATGACGTGCTAGACTAGTTCATTAGCATAGCAGACTCTCTCCTCCTCTCTTGATCTCTTTTGTTACTTCTTCTATGTGTTATTCTCATTCTTCTATTTGTCGTCCTTAGTGTTGTCTACTTGAGGATGATGCAAAGCATTGAGATCTCTCTTGGTCTCTCTCATGTTGACTCAAAAGACACATGTGTTCCCTTCTTCTAGGTGACCTTCCTTGATTGGGGAATGAAGAACAATTATGCATACATACATATGGTATACATGAATTATCATATAGCATACTGACCCCAAGGAAAGCAAAGTCACCTCGTGCTTTGTGTTTTGTGTCTATTATCCTTGGGTTTATCTCACACTTGGGGGCTAAATCTTTGTGATAACGTGCTCCTTTCCCTTCTCATTTCTTATGTGTATCACTACCTTAAAGAAATCACCCCCGATGAGGCATGTGCGATCGCTTTAACGTAGGGGGGCATACACCCCGTTCATATCTCTTCAAGATACTTGAAAATATCTTGGCAAATTTAGCTTTGCCTTGAAAATTTTTGATATTTTTCTTGCATGGCTCATAGTGACGGAACCTTACTACTAACAGTCATGGTTCTCCCTTGTGATCTTCCCTTTTACTTTGTCAATCAAAGTCGTAAGATCCTTAGTCCACTGGGGGCTTGGTGTATCTTGCCTCCTTGACGTGGTGAAAGTCTTTCAATGTTGTTTCCTTGTACTTTACTAGAAGTATGGGCGTACGCTTATACTCCCGCTAAAGTGGGGACTAAATGTAGCATCCTAAAATTGTGACACTTGCAATTTTGACTGCATTTGGGTCTTCACGATGGCGACACAACGTTGAACCTGAATAGAGACCCCGAAACTTGTTTGCGACATCAAAAACTGCATCTTTCTGCACCTTGGCCTTATCCTCCTTGCACCCTGCTGTCCTGGGAGGTGGGACCATGACGCCCAGTGCCCTGGTCCTTCAGGACCATGGCGCCTAGCGTCCTGGTCCTTCAGGACCATGGTGCCCAGCGCCCTGGTCCCTGGCCCTATTTTGGGCCCGGTCTCTTGTTGGGCATTGGGTCTTTAAGTTTGCAATTCAGAAAATAATGCTTCTAGGTCGGCCTAAGGTCGGAAAAATCAGTCTCCTAACCCTAATTGACAAGTATATAAACTACATTTCCCCTCCCAGAAAAAGGGTGGTAGAGCAAGAGGCGGAAGCGATATTCAAACATTCAAACATTCAAGCATTCAAAGCATTCCTTCAAGCAATTGAGCATTCTAAGTCTCCATTCAAGGCTAGGTGTTGCATTCAAGACAAGGATTCAACCATTGAAGAGGAGATCACTTACAACGTACAAAATACAACATTCATTACACCTTCGCATGTAAGAATACAAACATTCTTACAACAAGGTATCAGTACTTGTTTACATTACAAACATTTACATTTACAACATTCTCATTTCTTGGTTAATTCCAAAACTGGGGTTTGACCTAAAGGCAAACCCCTAATCCCTAACCCCCCAATCGTCCTCTCTTTTCTGTGTGTAGGTTGCAGGTACGCAACTGTAATTGAAGATTTGGAATCCTTGTGCAGAGACGAACAGATCCCCCTTCGTTTCGTGGATTTTTTGGAGGACCGTGTGCACTCCGGGCGCCATCGTCCCATCAACTTTCGCTCAGATTTGCAGGACAGCATCGTCTCGACATTTTACTAATAATTTCAGGTCCGTAGCTTCATCCTATGTCCCCATCTCCGTTTATAAGTGAATCTTTCCTACTGCACATGTACTCCTAGTTCAATCCTTCTATCTACATTCTTTACAAAAGAGGGTATCCTTGATGTCTCAACCCTTGAAACTCATTTAGAATTCAATCTTGCATTGTGTGGGATTGGATCTTGTGAGTTTCAACCCCTCTTTTGAATGTAAAGTCTCTCCTAAGTGAAAACTTTCAATCCTAGTGACCTCCTTTCTCTCTTCTTGGAGTGGGGGGAACACCTAGGGTTCGATTTTCCGCTTTACAAGTGTGCCAAACCAAATTGAGATGTCTGCACATGTGAAGGAGATTGGAGCTTAAATGGATTTGTACTAGCAAGAAAAGAGTGCATTGATCATATCATTTATCTGGTGTTTCCTAACAGTTGCAACCGTATTAAAATCCCTTAAGTTGGTAGGTCCTAATAGGCTTGATATTATAAATCCCTTAACCGAGTGACACATTAATTTAGGTTTAAATCCTTTAGCAAGGTTACTCCTAATAGGGTAGAGCTCCTAATAGAGCCGAGGTTAAATTCCCTTCACCGAGTGACTCCTAACAGGTTCTGCTCTTAACCAGGTATTATTGTAAAGCTCGTAATCGGGCTAGGCCTTTAATAGGGCGCATTTTGAAAGAGTGCAAATTTTGATGGTACCAATTCCCACCATGGTTTTTCCATTTTGGGTTTCCACGTGAAAAATATCTATGTTCATATGGTGGTTGATTTGTTTATGTGTGGATTTGATGTCATTACATTGCTTACATGTTGATGAACATATGAATGATTAGTTTGGTAAATCTTCTTTAAGTGATTGATTGAAAAGGTATCAATACTAGTTAAGAATTGTTTTAGAGAAGTGTTTTCAGATCGGTGAAGATTGCACTTTATTATTATTACTAATTCAACCCCCCTCTCAGTAACAATCAGATCCTCACAATAAAAACAACACTTCATTTGATATTTTTCAAGGCCAATTTAAGATGGACTTTTAAAGGTTGAAAATCAACATTTCCAGAATTTTCAGGGAAGGCAAGTTTGAATGTGAGTATTTTGTACATATGATGGAATTAAGCCAAAACCCTTTGCACACATACTCATGGTATCTAGATGTATCGGTTTGCCAAGTGATGACCCTTGAAACTGAGGTTTGATATTTTTTCAGTTTAGTATTTGGATGGGTTTTAGAATGTTTTGAAAAGTGCATTTTCAGATATGCCTGAGTGGGAAACTTCAGACATTAAAATATTTCACCTCAGGCATCATCATGCATGTTAGTTTGGCATTATGTAATCTCTATATGGCACTCTACAAGCGTGTCAATTTCTAGGACTCAGGGAGGTGATTTGATCAATTTTTAAAGCTAATTTTGGAGGCTACTTGGGTTGTTTTGAATATTAAACAAGGGTGTCAAATATCAAATCAAATAATAACCTGTTCATTTTTTGGGTCCAGGATGAATAAAAACTTGGTTCACAAGCAATTTGAAAGTTCTAGTTGTTTAAAAATGATTGTTTTTTAGGTTGGGCCCATAAGGGGTGTTAATTTTATGAGGATTCTGTTAATACCGAGAGTGGGATGGGGGGGTGAATCAATATTAAGACCAATTGAAACTTTAATAAACCCAAAATGAAACTCATATCGAATCTGAAACCATTTAACAAATATCTCAACTTCTTTAATTAGATCTAATAACCTCTTTATCATATTTTCTTAACACATGAATCAAATCACTTACCACAAATATCAATACTTTCACTACCAAAGCAAACATATAAACTTGATCATTTAGCAACTCATTAACTTTATCAATCAGATCAAATACTTTCACAAACAACTCCTTATCAGTACCGGTAACCTATGATAAACTTTTGATAAAACATCATAACCGGTGTCTCAGAAATAATGCATGAAATGAAACATAAACAAGAACATCACATGAAAAACATTCCACAAATGAACACAATAAGTTTTTGATGTGGAAACCCAAATAGTGAAAAACCATGGTGGGAGTTGGCACCCACAAATATTTGTACTCTTTTGAAGTACGCCCTGTTAGGAGCTTACAATACACCCAAGTATCATGACTTATCAAAATAGTTAAGTAGTTAAGTAAATCAACCATGAAAACATAACCACAAAAAAATTCACCACTTGACACAAATATTTTTGACGTGGAAACCCAAAATAGGTAAAAACCACGGTGAGATGAGACTCACAAGATAACTATCTGAACTCTTCTGAAGTTCACCCTGTTAGGAACGTAGCCTGTTAAAGCTTTACAAAAAGTCCTGTTAAGAACTGATCCTGTTAGGAATCACCCGGTTAAGGGATTGACTACAAATGCCTTGTTAGAAGCAATACCCTGTAAGGAGTAACCTCAGTACAGGATTTGAAAATCCAATCTAATGGATCACCTTGTTAGAGGATTTGAATAACACCAAGCTTGTTAGAGCTTACCCAGTTAGGGGATTTCAATTTTGTTGTAATTGTTAGAAAACAATAGGAGTTTGCTGATTTGTCTGAATAACACTACACTTGCTTGATTAGATCCATTTCATGCTCCTATCTGCCTTTACTCAAACTGTAGATACATCATCCGGTTCGGCAACCACACACTCAATTGATCTGTGCCAACTCTTTGCCAACTCATTAAACTAAACAACTTCATTGACCTTATAAACAAATCAATTAGGTCGGTAACACAACAAAAACCTAATTCTCTTTGAGATTACAAACAAATTGATTCAAGTATGACCATTGGATTTCATAGCAATCTCTGCACATCAATCAAGAAAACCTTGATCCCTCCTTGATCACCGCTTCATCGAACTTAGTAACTCATCACACACTTTGCATTAGATGCAATACATTTACTCATTCCCTAGACACAAACTGTTACAACAACTCGCCAAAATCTCTTGGAATTGTCTTCATACAATAATCATACGTGTCATAATCATTACCACTCATCATCAGATCATAAAACAATATAACCAATTCACAAAACTTAATTAGTTAGGGTTTATCAAAAACAACAAGTAGGGTTTACCAGTTACATCAATAGATAAGGTTTACACTGGTTACTGGTTCACTCCACAAATTCTTCCTACTGGTTACAATAACAATATTACAACAATACAAATTTTGAGGAGCTCTGCAATTTTTCGGGGTTATGGGCGACATTCGGCGATTAGGGGCTTGGGCAGATGTTACATGGGAATATCTGCCTCATACCCCACAATGGGTTTTTACCAGAGGAAGATGGGAGGACAAGGCTATTCCGACTACGAAGCTAGATCATAGGAAATGGTTTATGCCAGTGTCTAGGTACTTTCAGGGGTTTTTTAAACACTAGTGTCACTTTCTTGTGGTTAATTATACTTGGCGCTTTGATTTTCATGGGCAGCAAGGGCAGCGACAGGTGAATCCAAACCTCAAATGGGGAAATGTTCATGGCAATAATCATTCATTTGCACAGGTGGTTGGTTCTCGATATGTGGAGAAAAATGTTAGGGTTTCGACAAAGGTACCTGTCAAAGTGGGAAACAAAGAAATGGAGGCTAGGGTTTCAGTTTCTGTGACTCAGGCAGATGATCAGGTAAATTCTAAGGATGCTAGCCCCGTAAAGGATAAGGTAAGTAACTCTAATGATTCTCCATCTCAAGTTTGGGTACCAATTCCTTGCATTGATCTCCTTGGATCTTATGTTGACAAAAAAACTTATTCCCTTCATTCAAATGCTATTATTGGGGAACTCTGGGGGGATCAAATTTGTTTGTCCAAACTTTTTAATAAGTTGCAGAAATGTTGGGCAGATATACATTATTTTCAGCTTCTTTCATCAAATTCTTTTATTATTGTTTTCGATTCTCCTGTGGTTCATGATAGGGTTTTGGATTCTTCTCATCACTAGTTTGGAAAGCACTTTCTTTTGGTTATTGCTTGGAAGCCTTTCTATGTTCCTACTTGGTCAAACAATTTTTTTTTTCCCTCTTGGTTTGGTCTACCAAAACTTCCTTTTGAATTCATGGATCCCGATGTTTAGCAACAAATTGGCAATTCATTTGGTACTTTTGTCACATCCAATTTGGATTTTGTGGAGGGGGAGGTTCTGGTAAAAAACTATGTGTTATTCAATCCTGAGATTGTGCACCCCTGTACTTGTAATATCAAGTCTCATGATGGGGTTTGGCATCAAAATATAGAGAAACTGGACTCTGAGCTTTTGAAATCTCCCCTTATTTTAGATGCCCTGTTATTTATGGATTTTAAGAAGAATCGTCAGGTGACGGATCCAATAGGTGTTAATTCTAACACTTTGTTACATTCTCAGCAGATTATTGATAGTAATGTGAAAAATCTGAATAAAGATGATTCTAGTTTTCAGTTGAATTCTAATCAGGCTACTGTTTCTCCTTCCATTAATAAATCAATAAAAATTTCAGATCCAATTTCAAACTTTATTATGGGGGATTTTGAGAATATTTTAAATTTTCCGGAGGCTAATGACAATTCTAAAAAGACTGTTGCATCTCCTTTTGAACCAGTAGCCTTGGTTACTAATTTTGGCAAGGCTTCTGAAGTAGACATACTGACTGATTCTGCCTTAATTGCTCAAGTCAAACTCTTAGCTTCCAATACTTCTGATCATGGTCTAGAAATTCTAGATAAGGAGTTAAATCTAGGTTTTAATGAGTTACTCGAAGTAATTGTGCTTGATATAGAGCTAGTTCAATAGGTGAATGAGCTTCTGAATAATCATGCCCTCCAAGGTGAGAAAGAGGTGACCGATAGGGTTGTTTGCTCTATTGATAATGATTTAGGAGAAATTAAGTCCTCTCTCCCTATTGTTTCAACTTCAAATCCTTTTGAGATTTTGGTTACTAAAGATTTGGGATCGACTATAAAGCCGACTATTTTTTCCCCACCATAAAATGTTAAAGATTTTCCAATTGTCCAAACCACTTTGGTTTTGTCCCCTCCTTTTGGTTCTCCCAGGAGAGGTAGGCCTCCTAAAAATGCTCAGACTCAATTGGAGATTGATGCTGGGATTCAGAAGACTCTATCCATTTCTTTTGGGTTTGGTCAGGGGAAGAAGTCGCTCTCCTTAGGCAATCGAAAAAAGGGTAAACAACATTTGACTAGTCCTCCTGTGACTAGGTCTGGAGTGGTTAAGAGGAATTTGCAGAGGTGCTTTGGAGATAGCGCTAAGTCTCTAGATATTGAGAAGAGGGGAGTTTTGACCTCCCCTCGAGATCAATGAAACTTATATCCTAGAATGTTAGGGGCTTAAATGCCCCTAACAAGAGACGCTTGATTAAGTCCTAGTTGGATTTAGTCAAGTGTGATTTGGTTATGTTGCAGGAAATGAAATTGTCTAAAGAAGTTGCTAATGTGCTTTTCTCATCTTGGAAAAAGTGGAATTATCTGTCTTGTTCTTCTTCTAGTGCTTCTGGAGGCTTAGCATTATTATGGAATACTTATAATGTTGATGTGCAATTGGTCTCTTCGACGGTAAATTGGATGTTGTTCTTGGTTACTAGCAAAGTTTCTGGGGTTAAGATCTGGCTGTTCAATATTTATGCTCCTTCAGGGATTCAGGGAAAAAATAAGTTATGGAGGGACTTGATTAGGGTGGCTTCTCCTCTGAGATAGGGGTCCCTTGTTGTTTTTGGAGGAGACTTTAATGCTATATTGGATCCAAGTGAAAAAAGTGGAGGGATTATTCCAAACAAGAGAATTATGGAGGATTTTGGGAATTTCATCCTTCATATGGGTCTTTTTGATTGTAAATCTCAAAATGAGATTTTTACTTGGACAAATATGAGAAGGGATTTCTCACAAATAGCAGAAAGGTTAGACTGGTTCTTGCTTTCAGAAAATTGGTTGCAATCAGATCTTGAGTTTTTTTTGACAGGATCTGATCATTTTTTGATTTCTCTCTGTATTTTGGAAGATAAGGCTCCCTTTCGGTCTCCTTTCAAATTCAAGCCTATGTGGTTCAGGAATGCCTCCTTCTTACCTCTCCTTAGAAAATGGTGGGAGGCCACTCCCTTCTATTCAGGGTCTCGCATGTTTCAGCTTGTCAAGAAGATAAAGTTCTTAAAATTGAACATTAAAGAATGAAATATTTCACATTTCAAAAACATTTTTCAGGAAAAACAAAGAATTCAGGATTTGATTGAAACTCTTAATAAGCATGTGCTTGATCATGGTATGGTTCCTTAGGTGTTTGATGAGTTAAAGTCTTTAAGAATATAACTTGAAGAGATTCTGGCAAGGAAGAGATATTTTGGCGACAAAAGTCTAGAGAAGTATGGTTGTCCGATGGGGATAGAAATACCAAGTTCTTTCACTCTTCTACTAAAAAGGAGTAGGAACAAGATTTCTTGCATAGAGGATTCTTCTGGGAAATTGCTTATAGAGCCTGATGAGATTGTTGCGGAGGCAGTTAGATTTTTCAAGTCATTACTATCTTCTGAAGGTGGCAATTTTAAAAATAATTTTATTTTTGATATACCACCTTTAGTATCCTCCGAGGATAATACGATGTTGATGTCTCCTTTTTCCATAGAAGAACTTAGATTTGCAGTATTTTCTATGAGTCCTGATAAGGCTCCAGGTCTGGATGGGCTCACTCCTTTATTTTTTCAGAAGTGTTGGGATTTTGTGGGTAAGGATCTGCTTCTAGCTCATGAAGAAAGTAGGAGAAATAGGTCAATTTTGAAGGAACTTAATACCATGATGGTTGCTATTATTCCTAAAAAGGAGATTATTAAATCTTTTGCTGATTTTCATGCTATTGCTTTATGTAATACCTTATATAATATTTTTACTAAGGCAATTTCCCTTTGGCTATCCAAAATCCTTCCTAAACTCATTTTGGTGGAGCAAGGTGGTTTTGTACTTAGTAGAGAGACACCGGAGGGAGCTATTGTGGCTCATGAGGTTTTGCATTCTATCTCCATCAGAGAATCCCATCCATGATTTTAAAATTAGACATGATGAAGGCTTATGATAGAGTGGAATGGAGGGCTTTAGGTCTTGTTTTGGAAAGATTAGGCTTTTCTAGGGCTTGGATCAAATGGATTAATTCCTATATCTCTTTTGCAAGGTTCTCAATTTTAATCAATGGATCCCCATATGGTTTCTTTTCCTCCTCTCGAGGTTTAAGGTAGGGGGATCCACTATCCCCATTTCTGTTTATACTTTTAGCCGAGTCTTTTAGCTGGGCTATTAAGGTTGCGAAATTGAAAGAACTTTGGTTAGGGGTGAAAATCCCGCGAGTACTAGGATCTATATCTCACTGCCTATTTACAGATGATACCTTGCTATTTGGTTAGGCATCTATGCGGGAAGCTTTTGTCATTAAAGAAATTATTCAGAATTATGCTTCTTTTTTAGGACAGAAAGTGAATACTGAGAAGTCAAAAATCTTCTTTCTAAATACCTCACAATTAATCCATAATAGATTATTGTCTTTTTGGGGTTTTGAGCCTAGTTATTTTCCATGCACTTATTTGGGTATACCTTTCTTTATCAAACAAGATAATTTAAGCTTTTGGGATAAAATCATCTCTGTCATCTCAAAGCGAATTCTTTCTTGGAATCACAGATGGTTGAGTCTAGCTGGGAAAATTGTTCTCATAAAGTCTGTTTTGAATGTAGTTCCTATTTATCTCATGTTAGTGTTAAAATCTCCAAAGGATGTGTTGGTAAGCTTACAGGATACCCTTAGGTCCTTTCTCTGGAGTAGCGATAAAGATGGGAGGAATAAACTTCCTTTGGTGGCCTGGGATAAAGTTTGTTTGCCTAAGAACTTAGGGGGTACAGGGATCAAAAATTTGGAAAAGCAGAATTTGGCTTTAGGGGCTAAATTGATCTGGAATTTGTATGAGAAACCAGGATCTTTATGGGCACAAATTATGTTTGCCAAGTATCTTAATAATGGTCCTAGGGAGTATATTTTTCAGATTTTGAATTTACCTTCTGGATCAGTTATGTGAAACTTCCTATGTAAATGCAGATCTGTTATTTTACCTAATCTCTCCTAGATTGTACATAAAGGCACAAAGGTTATATTTTGGGAAGAAAGGTGGAATGGTCACCCTCCATTACGAAGCTTAAGTAATTGGTCTCCTCTGATATCTATTCTTTCTTCCCTTTGGGGAACCTTTGTGGTAGATTATTTTGACATAATACATAATGGAAATGTGAGTTTGGCTAAATGGAAATCTATTGACTTTTTGGATATTGATCTTGAATTGAAAATGCAGTACACCAAGGTCTTGAGTGAAAGGGTGGTTATTCTCTCTGATTCTGAGGATGAACAGGTTTGGACTAATAATATTTCTGGTAAATACACGGTGAAGGATGGGTATAATTTCCTTATGAGCAAGAATGATCTTCCTTCTTGGCCTTATAAGCTTTTTTGGCATTCGACCTACTTGCCAAAAGCTAGTGCTTTTGCCTGGTTGCCAGTTCAAGATAGGGTACTTACAGGCATGAGATTGGATAGGCTTGGTATCACTGTTGCTTTCCCTTGTGTGTTATGTCATAAAAAATTGGAATCCTCTTCTCATCTTTTTCTGCATTGTGACTTTACATATCAATGTTGGCAATGGTTGTTTGATAAATTGAATTTGGCATTTGTTATGGGAAAAGATCTGATTACCTTCTTTAGTTCTTGGCCATTTTTGTTTAGTTCATCCTGTATGCGGGAAAAGCGGGTTGATAGAACTCAATATGTGAAAAATGGAGCTCTAGGGAGCCTTGCTCACACACCCACAAGACTTCTTGGTGCAAGCTATAGAGTAATGAAGTATCACTCAGCTTCCCAAGGTTGGTCCCATGGTTCTCTATCTTACACGGTCCCTCAAATCAATGTTTTTGCTCTCAGATCATTGAGCAAAATGGTTTAGGGATGACAAATGCAAGAACGAGGGATGCTTTTGATAGATTTTAGAATGAAATGCATCGTAAGCTATGCATGATCTTAAAATGCAATAAACTAGATTATAAGATGACAAGGTTAGTATAAATACTATCCTAACATGATATATTAGTCTATGATCGAGCTAAATGATAAAGAAAGTATTCTAAACATGCATATTTAGACTAATTCCTAGTTAAAAGAGAGGCTAAATGATGAGCATATATGAAATGAAAGCTTGAATGTATTTGAACATAAGTATGATACTAAAAAATTGGATTGATATCTCAAAATGGAGGAATGAGAGCTCTATTTATAGCAAAAATACGGCAATGGATGGTCAGGATTGAAAGAGTTGATCAAGGGTTGAGTTTGAAAGTTGGGGATCCATGTTTGCAATTTTCACCAATGAAATGGTGACAAGTGTCAACATAGGGCTAGTTGAGAAAAGAGGTTGGAGACATTAAATGCCTGAGAAGACCTCATGGATATCTAGAGGGTAAGGGTCAAGCTTAAGTTAAGATTACCCATTGGATTAAGCTCTAATCCTAAGGATAAACTCTTGTGCAAATGATTAAGAGATAATCATGGTCAAAGCATTAAAGGCTTGATGAGACCCTTGGGTTGGATGAAGGTTAAGTTAGGCAAAAAGTCTCTAACCATGTAAGAGGGTTGAATTAACCATTAATGGTTTGGGAGACTTTGGGAAATTAAGTGGTTGAAGACTTGAAGCCTTTAATGGTTATTAAAGACTTTAAGGGTTTGAGAAGTGACTTCCCTTTGTTTAGGGATGTGACAAAGTTTAGAAGATGGGTTAGGCTAATTAGAAGCGATTAGAAGAGTCTAGAAGGGATTAGAAATAGGTTTTAGAATGCAAGTGGGAGATGTAGGAAAATGCAAGTGGATGGAGGGATAATAGGATTTAATTGAAATAAAGTTAATTTAGTTCAATTTGGTTGCAATTTGGGGAAATTAAATAAATTAGATTTATTCAATTTATGATAACTATTTAATTAAATTTGAATTTATTTAAAAGTGGATAGAAGGGATTTAATTGAATAAAATGATTTATTCAATAAATGGGTATAGTGAATTTAATTGAGTAATTTACTTAATTAAATAGAAGAATACGGGTAATTTAATTATATTGGATTTAATTAAATAGAGAAATGAACATAAAATATTCATTTAGGAATATGGTCATTTTTATATGTCTACATTTTGCCCGTCTTTGAAATGACGTGTGTGCACATGTTATTTCAAAGAAAATGATGCGTTATCGTGATTTATGATCAAATAGAATATTTGTGTCGCTCTTATTTTTCATGTCGTGCCCCAGATTTGATTTAATGCGTGATGCCCCCTCGGGAGATGAATCAATATTTTGAAAATTTTGATTGGATTTGATGATTTGTGTGTGGTATGTATGATTTTGTCTATGTGAAATGTTGAAATTGATTCATCTCCCGATAATTTACATTTGGTAGGGTATAAGGGAGACCGCGAGCAAATTATATGCCCGGTTTCCTAACCCTAATTTCATTTTCCTCCTATAAAAGGGAAAAAGGGCCTTGATTTGATTCATTTGTGCATTGTTGACTTTGGATAAAGAGAATTTGGAGAGAAGTCAAAATACCTATTCCGTACTCCAGGCATCGTTTTGAGCGCATTTGGAGGTACCGGAGACCTGTCGCATATGAACCACCAGTAAGTCAACATTTTTGACCCTTTTTTGATTTTTGATTTTGTTGTTTTTGGTCATTTTTTGATTTTTGAAATTCGGTTTTAGCGTTTTAGTGCGTCAAAGTCGCAAATTAGCGCATACGAAAATTTAGGTAGCGCATGAAGCTTAATTTTAGGGCTGCGTCCGAAACAAAATAGCATAGCGCATAGAAAGTCTAGGGTAGCGTAGGGAGTGAAATAGTGCATGCCGAATGTAGGGTAGCACGTCAGGTCAACAGGGTAGCGCATAGGGTAGACCTAGCACATAGGGGTCACAGGGGTTCGCATGGGTAAGGGGTTTTAGCGCGTAGGGTAGATCTAGCGCATAGGGTCAAATAGGTAGCGCCAGCGAGGTATAGGTTAGCGCATGGATAGGTTTTAGCGCATAGGGTAGGTTAGGTGGCGCATGGGGGGAAAATATTAGCGCGTAGAGTCAGTCTAGCGCATAGGGTGAATGGAGTAGCGCGTAGGAAAAACAACTTAGTGCATGGGTAGATTTTAGCGCGTAGACAACCTGTTTTAGCGCATCCGAAAAATTTTTGCGAGATGAGGTGATTTGTGAAATTGTTGTGTTTTGCTGTCATGGGTTTTATTGATTTGTCCAATATGAGTGTCGATATAACTTGTTTTGATTTGTGATATTTCAAGTTATGCATAGATATCAATGTGTTGTGTTAATCAAAATATGATTTGTTTTTGCACTTTGTTTCAAGTTCAATGTGTGAAGCCTGATTTGTGTTACAAGCTGATATGGGTTGGAAACTTGAGTTGTTTTACAAGCTGATATGGGTGGGAAACTTGAGTTGTGTTACAAGTTTATGTGATTTGGAGACTTGAGCTGTGTTACAAGTTTTGATATGGTTTTTGATAACTTGAGTTGTTTTACAAGTTGATATGAAATGATAGGATTTTGAACTTGATGTAGATGAACAAATTGTTTCATGTTGTTGATGTGAGTTTGATTTTGATATCTTTGTTTTGATGTGGAAACTGATATTTGACTTGTTTTGCTGGTTGATAGGAGTGATTGGGTGTGGTGCAATTGCGTGAGCAATTTCCCAGGCCTTGGACTCTGATACCACGGTTGACACAGGCCGACCTGGATATCATTGAGAGATGCAGTTTGACGGCCCTTTTGGATATGTCTCGGTTCACTATGAACCGGGGGCTACTTACAACGCTCGTAGAGAGGTGGCACAACGACACAAACACCTTCTACTTTGCCACAGGTGAGATGACAGTCACACCAGAGGACTGTTACAGGATTTTGCGCATACCAGTAGTAGGTGCACTACTACCATATGAGTAGTCGGAGGAGGGTGGCACAGAAACACTTTGCCGCATTTTTCACGATGAGACAGTCTGCGGATATGAGATCCCGTGGCAGGAGTTCCTAGACCTGGATTATGCACCACTTCCATCAGTACTGGCAGGGTTTATTGGTGGATTCCTTTGTCCTTATCGTAGGTCAAAGGGATTCTCTATGGGATGGGGGCTGGTGTTAGAGGACATGGTCACACAGGGTCGCAGGTTTGCATGGGGATCGGCTATGCTAGCCCATCTGTACAGGGACCTGCATGAGGTGGTATACCTAGGGTACGACAGTTTGTCAGTTGGCATGACGCTCTTATAGGTATGGTGCTGGGAGCACATTCCGGCTGCTAGGCCATTAACAGACAGAGATAGGCCCGTTGGATGTGCATATGCTTATGGATACAGGGGTCTAGTTGTCCAGCGGAAGCTGGGCAAACTAGGGCATTGGAGGAGAGTTCTGGATGACATCGATACGGTCACATGGCAATTGTATACAGGGTGCGAGGTGTGGGCGGAGGACGGACTGGAGATGCCCTACGTGTTTATGATGAGATATCTGAGTGGGAGGATCCCATTTCTTATCGAGAGGTTTGTGGTGACCAGAGTTTTGAGACAGTTTGGTCGACAACAGGGTATACCTCAGGGGGCTTGCTTATATGCACGACGGAGGCAAGACGTATCAGATTGGGGCCCGACCATTGATAGTGTAGTGGCAATGGAGGAGTTTGTCAGTTTGGTGGGCTAGATATGGGATTATGCCCCAGAGATTTTGGATGCGGGCATGACTGATGAGTTCATGAGATTGTTTGCCACGCGGGCAGTGGCCAGGATATCGGATCCCGAGGAGATGCGGCCAACCTTCAATGATGATGATGAGGAGGGAGAGGGAGATGATGAGGATGATGGAGATGGTAGAGGAGGACGACGAGGGAGAAGAGTTAGAGGGAGGAAGGGAGATAGAGGGAGGAGAGGAGATAGAGGTGTGGAGAGAGCAGTCAGACAGGCGGTGATAGACAGGGGGAGAGGCGGATTGGCTATTGGAGCCAGTGGAGAGGGGAGGGTGGGGGAGGTTCTAGCTGCAGTGGGGGGTACTGATGAGGTGATTCGACTAGCGCAGAGGAGGAGGACGGATGTGCTCCCACCTCCAGCACCGAGGACAGGCAGAGTTAGAGGGGATGCCCCTGCATAGGTACCGCTACGGGTTCGAGTCCCTACTCATGTTGAGGATGCACAGATTCAGACCTTGTAGGTGACTATGCAATAGCTACAAGCATAGGTTTTGACATATCAGCGGCAGATTACGCAGTTGACCACGGAGCAGGACATAGAGATAGAGCGGAGGAGCTTGCAGCCAACGTTTAGAGAGCAGCGACGGGTGGTCCGATGAGGGACACCCTGAGAGAGCTATCATTGAGAGCTCAGGAGGTGGAGTACTACCGTCGGCATTATGAGGCTGCGGTACCCAGGGATCGCCGAGTACAGAGCTTCACACTGTTGAGATCTAGTCGATCTCGAGATACTAGGTCGCGGTCTGAGAGCCGAGGTGTGACAGGGCCATCAAGACAGGATCCCCCTGGAGATCCAAGGGTGGGGACATCTGGAGCTAGACCATCTCCGTCAGGGGATAGTCATACTTGAGAGACGTGGTCTCTGTTATATTATTGATCATTGTATTCTTTGTACTGGACACAGAGATGATAGATATTGTACATTTTGATCATTTTTGGAGATATATATATATATATATATATATATATATATATATATATATATATATATATATACACGGCATCATTATCTTTGATCATGTGGTGTGTTTATATGGATGTATGTGCTTATGTGTTCTTTTCGTTATGTGATGATGATGCAATGCTTAAATATATGATATAATGTATGATGCAGGATGTATGCTTTTAATATGTTTGTGAGTTGTATCTTGAAAATGAGATGTATGATTTTATATGCTGTGAAATGTATCTTTGAGATGTATGATAATGTTATGCAACTAATTGTAAAATGATATGCAACTATGTTAAAATGATATGCAATTAATTGTAAAATGATATGCAACTATTTTAAAATGATATGCAACTATGTTTTTGGTAGCATCCTCATTCTATATTTGCCATCCGATATAGCCATATGTTGTTTGCTTTCTTTGTAGGTATCATCATTGAGCATTGATTTGTTTAGGATATGTTGAAAATTTATACAAGCATAATGGTATAATTGAACCATAATGACCTGAGAAAAATTTACATGATGTTTGATTTTGCAAGATAGCACAAGCGTCAAGGTATAATTGAACCAGGACGACATGAGTGCGGATTGCATAAACAGACAAGATGAAATCATTTGTATGCGTGAAGTGGAATCAGGCCTTCAGTGATATTCGATGTATCATGTCTCAAGGCAAGTATTCATATAGTACAAGTGATCGCTTCCTAGACAGAAGACTAAGAAAATATTGGAAGTGCCCCATGATCTCTAGCTTTGAAGCATTTAGTACGAAAAGGAATAGAATCCAATAATTTAAAAAGTTCAAAATGCAAAACTAATCAAGATTTTTATGCGATAATGCAACATTCAGTACTTTAGAAAATCATCCATCCTTGGTATTTCTATGAATTTTTTTGTTTTGTTTTGCAATGAAGCGTAGTTTTGGTTGTTGGATGCCATGCTTTTGAATTTTGTAAATAGTTTTGATGTCTTGAATGTGTGCAAGTTTTGGACGATTTTAATGCCCCTAGCTAAGTGTGCCTCTTGATGTGAATATGTACAGTGATTTCCAAGCCATGGTGGAATGTTTTAAGAGGATATATATGGATAAACTAGGATAGTGACTATGTTAAGTATGTCCTGAATGGATATGTGCTAAGTGTCGGGCGATGGCCGATAGTGTTTGTATGGATAAAATGGTATGGAGATAGATAGAGGAGCCATTCTTTGACAAGAGCGCCTGTTTACCAGGTCTATTTTATTTATTTATTTATTTATTTTGGTTTTTTCTAGATTTTTTTATTTTTTTGCTTGTTTTGGCTTTTTCCGTGCACTAGGCTACTTAAGTGTAGTACTTCAGATGGATTCTGTTAGTTGGTTCGTCGAGCACATCTCCTTCTAAAGTTGTTAGCTGATAGGCACCTAATCCATAGACTAATATGATGACATAGGGACCCAACCAGTTAGGTTCAAATTTCCCTTTCTTTTCTCGATCTTGCTGATTTCTTGGATTTTCTTTGAGGACTAGGTCACCAATTTTGAAGTTGCGAGGGATGACCTTATGATTGTAGCTCCTGCACATGCGTTGTTGATATGCTTTGAGATGAATGTAAGCATGCTAACATTTTTCATCTAATAGTTTGAGTTCTTGCAGTCGGTTAACTCGATACTCTTCATCTGGGATTAAACCTTTCAAAGAGACTCTGAGAGATGGGATTTCTACTTCCAGGGGTAAAATGGCTTCTGATCCATATACCAGTGAGTATGGTGTTGCTCCTATAGGTGTGCGGATGTTGGTTCTATATGCCCAAAGTGTTGGATTGAGTTGGACGTGCCAATCTTTGCCTACATCATTCACTGTTTTCTTTAGGATTTTTAGTATTGTCTTGTTAGATGCTTCTGCTTGACCATTTCCCTGTGGGTAGTATGGTGTAGAAAACCAATGTTGGATTTTGAATTTTTCACATAGTTCTTGTACATCTTGGTTTTTAAAAGGTCATCCATTATCTGTGATGATTGCACTTGGAATACCATATTTGCAGATCAGATAATTTAGGATAAAAGAGGCAATTTGTTTCCCAGTCACTGTGGTCATGGGAACTACTTCTATCCATTTGGTAAAGTATTCTATTGCAGTTATAATGAACTTGTGTCCATTTGAAGATGAAGGATGAATTTTGCCAACTAAGTCTAGTCCCCACTGACAAAAGGGCCAGGATGTTATAAATGGCTGTAGTTCCTGTGCTGGTGCATGTATCAGATTACCATGGATCTGACATTTAGGACATTTCTTGGCGGAGTGATATGAGTCTTTCTTCATTGTAGGCCAGTAGTATCCCATCCTTAGAAGTTTTTTAGCAAGAGTAGTACCACTTGAATGTGTGCCACAAATACCTTTGTGAAGCTCGTTTAAAGCGGAATCAGAATCATTACGATCAAGGCAACAAAGAAGAGTACCATCTAGACCTCGACGATACAAAGTATCAGTGGTAAGGGTATAATGGGCAGCTTGCTGGATAAAGTTACGTTTTTGGTTACGGGATTGGTCAATTGGTAAGATATTGTGCTTGAGGTAGTCGTATATTGGTCCATATAACGGAGAATATGAACCAGTCAAGGCATAGATAACATGGGATTCAAAGTGGTCATAGGCGGGGGAGAACAATTTCTCTACCAGAAACTCATAACGACTCTGTTGCTCTGGATTGTAGTAATGAAGCGATAGTAGCCATTGCATCGGTTGCTTTGTTGTTCAACCTTGGTATTTGCTCGAAGGTAATGTGCACGAAATACTGTTTGAAGTCATCCACCATTCGCTTGTAGGGTAGCAGCTTGTCATCCTTTGTCTGATAGTAGTTGTTGATTTGATTGATGACTAGTTGTGAGTCTCCATAGACCTTTAACTCTATGATTTTCAATTCACAGCCTTCTTGATGCCTATAACCAATGCCTCATATTCAGCCACATTATTTGTGCACGGGAACATCAGCCTATATGATCTTGGTATAGTGTGTCCTTCAGGAGTGATGAATAGAATGTCAGCACTTGAACCATGTTGTGTGTAGGATCCGTCAAAGTATAGGGTCCATTGTTTGGTAGAAAGAGAAAGAACGTCCCTGTCTGGAAATTCAATCTCCATGGTTTGTTTTCCTGGTAGCAGTGCTTCAGCCAACTGATCTGCAATTGCTTGTCCTTTGATGGCTCATCTTTCTATGTATTGGATGTCAAATTCACTGAGAATCATGACCCATTTAGCCAATCGGCCTGTAAGAGCTGCCTTGCTGAGTAGATATTTGAGAGGATCAATTTTTGCGACTAGCTTAATGGTGTGTGCTAGCATATAATGTCAGAACTTCTGAGATGCGAAGACCACTATTAGGCAAGCCTTTTCAATGAACGTATAGTTGAGTTCATAGCCATTCAATGTCCTACTGATATAATATATGGCTCGTTCCTTTCCTTGTTGATCTTCTTGTGCCAATAGTGCCCCCAGCGATATATCTGTTGTTGAGATATATAGGATAAGAGGCTTTCCTGCGACTGGTGGTACTAGAACTGGTGGATTCATTAGGTACTGTTTGATTTGGTAAAAAGATTCTACGCACTTGGTCTCCCATCTGAATGGTACATTTTTGTGGAGTAAATGGTTAAATGGTAGACTTTTATCTGCTAGCTAAGCGATGAATCGCCTGATTGATTGAAGTCATCCTTGTAGAGATCTAAGTTGACTGATATTCTTTGGTGGGGGCATTTCCATAATGGCTTGTACCTTTGCTGGATCTACTTCGATACCTTTAGCTGAGACTATGTAGCCTAGTAATTTTCCTGATGTAACCCCGAAGACACACTTCTTAGGGTTGAGTCTGACTTGGAATTTCTCCAATCGATCAAAGATCTTTGTCAGGATGCTGAGATGTTCCGCTCTAGTGAAGGATTTAGCTAGTAAATCATCCATGTAATCTTCCATAAATGTGTGCATCATGTCATGAAAGATTATTGTCATTGCTCTTTGATAAGTGGCCCCTGCATTCTTTAAGCCAAAAGGCATAACATTCCAACAGTACGTTCCCCAAGGATAGGTGAACACGGTTTTATCTTGATCCTCTGGGGCTATTTTGATTTGATTGTAGCCTAAGAAACCATCCATTAGTGAGAGCATTGCATGCCCTGCTATGAGATCTATAATTATGTCGATACTGGGCAGAGGAAATTTGTCTTTTGGACAAGCTTTGTTGACATCTCTGAAGTCAGTCCATATTCTGATACTACCATCTGGTTTTGATACTGGAACGATGTTGGAAATCCATTCTGCATAGTCAATGGGTCGGATGAATCTGACATCTAATAGCTTCTTTAGTTCAATCTTGACCATGAGTGCTACTTGTGGATTCATCTTTCATAGCTTTTGCTTGACTGGTTTAACTCCTGAAGAGATGGACAAGTGATGCATGATTAAGTGTGGATCCACTCCGGGCATATCAACATATGACCAAGCAAAGTTAATTTGCTATTCTTTAAAGAAAATGATGAATGCTGATCTTTCTTCCTCTGTCAGAGATTCTGCAAGGTGTATGTTTTTGACTGCTTCTATGGTACCAATGTTGATTGATTGAGTGGGCTCAATCAATATGGGTGATCGCTCATGAAAGTGCTTAGGAAGAGTGTCAAGTCTCCCATTGTTAGGTGCCTTAAAAAGGTTTTCACCATCAGATGCATCCTTTATTTTTACTTTTTTGTGATCTAGAGCTGCCATTGACTGGTTTTCAGCATCAGATCTTTCATTTGGTTTATTTTTGCAACTGAGAAACTTGGCACTCTCTGATTGGCAAACATCGTTACTTTGTTCACTGGTAGAGCTTGTTTCCAGATTTATGGTACATAGGTAATGGATAATAGTTTCATCATCTAGGAAAATTGGTATATCATGGATTTCAGGTTCATCCCAGTCGATGAGGTCAGGAAAGACAAGCGGTAAGGAATCGTTAGGTGGATAAAGTTCTGCTACTGTAAGCGTTAGGACAGAGTTTTCATCGTGATTGTTCTTGGTTTTAAAGAAGTCCAGGATTTCGTCAAGGTCTTTGATGGGATTATCTTCCGTATAGACTTGTTCATAATGTTTCTGTTCATTTTCCTTGGCATCATAGATATTCTGTGGTCCAAATTCAAGAGGTCTATCTTCTGCGTTATGTTCTTCTTGAGAAAGGGATATGGAATCAGTATCATTAGGGATATTTGTAGTAGCATTGGAGCAGGTACCCCATTCATATTCATTGGAATCAGTCTCTGAGGCATCATCCCAAATTCTATCAGTGCTGTAAACAGGTATGTTGTATGGTGAAAACAAATCTTTGATGATGGATACCATTTTAATAGTTTTTGTTGATTCTGTGTCAGATCCTGCTTCTACTTTCTATATTTGTTCATAGACTGTTCTTCCTCAGGGAGGAATAATGGTATCCGGAGATGATATTATTTGTTCTTGAGATATTGGTGTTTGAATATGAGCTACTACTGCAGATATGGCCTTCTTGTGGCTTAGAAGCTTTCTCTGATGTAACTTCTGATCTTGACATTCCTGTGCCTTGCGAATTGTTTCTGCTGATTCAAAGAGTGTTTCCAACCAAGATTCTTCTTTGTACTTCTTCTTTACTTTCCATTGAGGTTTTGCAGTTATGCGGGGCAACTTTCTTAATAGGAAAGTGAGCTTACAACCCAATCCTACTTTGTTTCTACTGGGCTGTGAAGGAAGATCTATGGGTTCAGTGACTCCTTCTTTGCATTTCCCAATAGGTCCTTTACAGTCATATCCCATTTGCTGCATGATTAAGTATCCTTTTCCATATAGGTGTGTAGGTAGAACAATGTCTAGAGTAGCTGCTTTGTTACCTTCTTCCTCATCTTTGTATAACTAGCTAAGAACATCCTCATCTTCTGATTCATGCGCTAGAGTGCCCAATTGGATGAAGGTACCATCAAATTTGGTGATGGGCTGAGTGGCCAGATGTGTTGATGTAGTAGGCAATCCATGAGATCTAGGTGATGTTGGCAATTTGGCCAAACATAAAGGCTCCAAAGAGTATTCTCCCATACCTTGGTCTTTGATTTGCATTTGCTGCTTGAAATCTCCAAATAAGGAGTTGGGCTTTGTTGTTCTCTATTATGAGGAACCAAACTGTCTTGGGCTGCCCCCATTGCGTTGCAATGTTGAAATAGATTGTGATCAGCAGATATGGAGATTTCTTGTCCATCATAAGGAAATTTGACACACTGGTGATACGTAGAAGGTACTGCTTGCATTTCATGTATCTAGGGTCACCCTAACAAAATATTGTAGGTGAGATCTATGTCTAAGACCTGACACATAGTATCCTTTTGCACTGGTCCTACTTGAATGGGTAATATCACAGTTCCTTTAGAGGACCTTTCCTCATCATCATATGCCTTTATGGTAATCTTCTTGTAGGGATATATAGACTCTTCTGAGAAACCTAATGCACGGATAAGCTTTAAAGTACATATATTAAGTCCGGCTCCTCCATCTATTAAGACTCTTTTTACTCAGTGTTTGCAAACAATGACTTCGATATGGAGAGGAGTATTATGTGGATGACTCAAGGAAGCATTGTCATGCTCTGAGAAGGTGAGGTTATGAGGTCCAGTCATATGGGCGACCATGGCTTGAAATCTGTCTATATCTAGATTTTGAGGTACATTGGTTTCCAATAGTGCTTGTTCCAATATGTCTTTGTGCTTCGGTGATAGTTTCAGCAATTCTAGTATAAATATTTGAGCTGGAGTTTTGCGTAGTTGGCTAACTAAGTCATATTGGATTTTTGGTGTGGTAGTTGTAGGTGACGTATGTCCTTTTAAGACATATTTTTGAGTTTGGGTTGTTACATTGACAGATTCATGATCATGCCGATCTCGGATGGTGATGACATTTACTTGATGATCTTCAGCTGATATGTGATTTATGGTGTTGTTGTAGATATGGTTGATATGAGCTCCGCGTGTATCATCCGAGGTTGAAGCTCCATCTTTGTTGTAATTCAGGAGAGGATTTTTAAAGGCTCCGTGATCACCATTTGTTTTGAGACCATCTACCGTTAAGTCACCTCGATCAATCATATCTTGTACCACGTGTTTCAATCTCATGCAATTGTTCATCCGATGACCCTTGTTACGATGGTAATCACAATAGTGTGAATCATTCCACCAAGGTGGTTTGATTTGGGGTTCATAGTTGCTGATTGGAGGCAAAGAAAGAATCTTGTTTGCCAAAAGTTCTCTGAATGTTGATTCTAGTGATTGCCCCAGTGGTGTGAAGATACGCTTTTGGAAATTGTTCGTGTTGTTGCGTGGATTGTTGTTAGGTCTTGGATTCATGTTTTTGCTTTGAGTATCATTGGTGTTGTTTGTGTTGAGTTGTCCTTGATCGATGTTTGGTGCATATGTGTTAGCATTTGGATTAGCATTTTTAGGATTTTTTATATTTTGAGGATTTCCGGATGATTTGGGATCATATGATTCATTGTTGCCTTCGTTTTTGTTTCGAGTCCAAAATCGAGATTTGTCTAGGTTGGTGTTGTTTTGGTTATTGTAGTTTGATGAGTTTGTTCCTTCCTTGTAGAATTTGAGTGTTCCCTTTTTGACACACACTTCCTCTACTTGAATGCCATTTTCAATTAATTTAGCGAAAGATAGTATGCATTGAAGTTTTAGCCTGTAACTCATTTCACCATTCAAATTGTCAATGAAGATTTCTATTTTCTCCTTTTTAGGAATATCTCGAGGATATCTGGAGACCATACGTCGCCAACGTTGAAGGAATATCATGAATGTTTCATTGTTCTTTTGTTTGGTGTTGCAAACATCTAGCATGGTTATGGCATGTTGGACGTTATAGGAGTATTGAGTTATGAATTTGTTAACCAATTCATCAAATGATCTGACAGGTGGTGTAATTTTGGATAACCATTCCATTGTTTGCCCTCCCAGGCTTCTTGGGAATAACCTCATTAGATAGGTGTCATCATGAGCAAATTCAAGACTCATTGTGCAAAATTTTTGAACATGATCTCGGGGATCACTTTTTCCATCATATTTATCAAATTTGGGAACGTCCGAGTTTGGAGGAAAAGGCACCATGTTCAATCTTCTGCCAAATGGATGAGGACAGATTTCATTTAAAGAGTACTGCACTATTGTCCCTTGTTGCATGTCATGTATTTATCTTTGTAATATTTTCATTTGTTGAGTAAGAGCAACCAAAGGCACATTATTTTGCCGAGGGAAAAGTTCTTCCCTTGTATTTGTTCTCAGCTGAAAAGGTGTGTTAAATGGTATATTTTGCTCTAGAGTTTCTAGCTCAAGTATACACATTTCTGGTATACGTTGTTCTGGAATATGTTGCTCAGGTATGTGTTGTTCAAAGTTACAAGTTTCTTCTTCTCTTTGTTGTTCTTGATATGCATATTGTTGAGATCCAGTTCTAAAGATGTTTGTGTCTAAATCTTCGGGAAGTTTAACGCCTTTACTTGTGAGCATGAGCAGATACTTTTCTTTGTCATTTTCCATAAGCCTTTCTACAAGCTTTTGGAATGAAGGGTTTTCCTGACATTCCTGAAGAAGTGCTTCAGAAATTTTAGTCTCTTCTAAGTGTGGAACTTCAAAAGGATTTGACAACCTTCGATTCATACTAGACTTTGCGTGCGTCTCGCTTTATTGGTTTCTTTGAGAGCGAGTAATAGGCATTTTAGTATAAACTTTCAGTGATGAAGGGGACAAAATCCTCGTTGATACATTGCTTGGGGGTGGGTGGTTCTGGTCGAGATGTGTTATAAGTGATACACTCGTCAGGCAAGAATGCCAGATTGATTTTTCCTCCGCGGTTTATGATTTGATTAAAAGCAGACTTTTGACAGTAGGCTCTTGTTTTTAAGGGCTCTTTGTCAAATTCGTTGGATTAGTTTTGAATATAACGTTTGACGTGATGAAGGAATACCCGATGAGATTTGAAGAGTTGACGATTGATGTATAAAAACTTATTTCTCTTGATGAACTTGGAAAAACTAGGTTGTTGTTTCTTCAACGTGATGTTATGATAAAGGTTCTTTCTTCTCAGAATATGGGGATTGGTCATGCATGAGTGATCAATGGTTTCCTTTGATTTGTTTGGATTCAGTTGATCTTGTTTGGAAAATTTCAAATCTTACTCTATCAAAGTGAAGGTTTAGATGCCCCTTCACGACAAAGCGTGTCAAATGATATGGATAAAAGCCTCCCGATATGGAGACTTGATTTGACAACTTGAGATTTTTTAAACAAGTGTTTTTGAGATGAAATCCGTAAGATGGTAAAGGATTCTGTTGATACTGATGATGAGGTTTCCGGATTATGATAAGATAGACATGTTTTATCGTGCGATCAGTTTAGGATTTTTGCAATGTTTGTTTTGACACAAATTTAGCTCAAGAAATAGTTTTAACGGTTTGTTTTTGCTACTCCATTTTGGTGAAAAATTTTGTTTGATAATGAGAGGCTTTTGAAAATGTTTTCAAAATTTTTAAAATTCCTCACTGTTTTTCCCTCTGTCTATATGTTTTTGATTACGCGCTAAAACAGGGACGAAATGTGCTACTAAAATTACTCCAAGTGCTAAAATTATGACCACACGTGCTAAGCTACCCCCAGACACGCGCTAAAGTTTTGACTGTTTAAAAAAAATTGTTTTCTACCTATTTAAAAAGTCATGTGCTAGCCTGGGCCTGTGACGCGCTAACTTGTGAACTTGATGCACTAATGTTTAGCTTCCACGTGCTAAGTTGATGCTTTCACACATTAGACTATTTTTCTGATGCGCTAAATGTTTTGACACTGGTTTGATTTTGGGATAAAATGCCACTGTTTGGAATCGACGCGCTAACTTGATGGTTGGATGCACTAAGAAAAGTACCTCACGCGCTAAGAAGTTGCTCTTATGTGCTAAACTGCCCTGATTTTTCCTTTGGTTGGTTTTTTGTAAATTTTAGATTTTTGTTGTGAATTTTTCAGGTTTGATGGATGATTTTCTGAAGTAGTAAATGCAAGCATGGCACAAAAAGTACAACCATTTTGCCTAATCTAACAAAAAGTGTATGTTCTTCAAGGATGTGTTCAAATCCCCAATGTTTTAACAGGATTAGATACGAATAATACACTTCAGAAAGACTCTTTATTCAAAGGTCATAAATAACATCATAGCCCACTAGTCTTGATACTCCGTCAGCTCAAACAACCATGTCACCCCCTAGAGGGTGCCCATTTTTTTGCCTTTTGCCAAAAATTAACTCAAAGTGAATCACTTCACAGTTGAGTAGTTATCTTGGGAGATATATGGTGAGTAATCTTGGGGGCAGATTCTTCCCCACCCTTGCACTATGATGTTATAAATATTTGGTTACTGACTCGGTTCAAAGCTTCTATTTCTATGGTTCATAATTAGGCTTCCTGTTCGGCCATCAGTGATAAACTCCCTCAGGAGGCTTCCCAACCTTTAGAACAAAGGCTTTACGTATCTCGAGGATACTGGGGGAAGGCTAATCGCTGCGCGCAACCGTTGAAAAGGACTTTCGTTACTTTCCACTTTTGATTATAGTGAGTTGAAATACTTGGCGTCAAAGCCATTTCCCACTTAGGTTGTTCCCTTCACATCGGTCATAAACGACTTTAAGAGTTGATTTCAACTCCTTGGGAAGGCAGACCTGCTAAAGGATGTAACATGCTTTTGAAGGAAAAAAAGCTTTTTAAGAGAGGTCTGGTTTTTTGGATCACCCAGTTAAGGGGAGAGCATATACCTTCCTCTTTCGATTCAAGGCAATCACAAATTATTTTTAAACCTTCAATTCAGTGATTTTCTAATCTCTACTAGGAGATGTCGCTCCAAGAAAATCATGGTGTTTAATTTTACTTCCCCAAAGCAATGATTATTTAAGCTAAGGAAATAACCACATCAACAAAGCAGAAGGTTCGATTTGGTCAACAAATAAAAATCGGTAAACAAAAGGGGAATCACTTCCCTCTTTAATTGTAACAAAACTTTTGTGGTGCGGTTCTTTCCTTTGCAAAAATGAAAGTGGATCCTTTTATGCACCAAAGGATGGCGAGGTTCTTTTTAAGCTCTATTTTTGCGAAAAAGAAAATTTTGTGTTGTTCTTTTTAGAGCCCAAATTGAGAAATTTTCTCCTAGGAAAGCAAGAAAAGATTTTGATTTGTTGTTTGTTTTACTTGCCCAAAATAAAAGTGAGTTCAATTTTATCTAAGCAAGAAAAGAAAGAAATTTGAACTTTTTCCTAACTTAAGAAAAGCTAGTAAAAATTTAAACTATTTTAACTCTAGCCTAAATAAAAATGGATTCGAAACCTGCAGTCAATTGTTAGTAACCTGCAGAAAACCAATCAATTTGTTAGCAAAAAGATGAATTCCGTGGACTTCCACAAGTCTAAATTTTAGTTTCTGTTACAAATTAGTTTTTTTTTTCTTTTTTTCTTTTCTGTCTGTGATGTGCTACAAAACAAACTATATGCACTACAATATAACAATTATGCGCTAAAATAAGGTTTCAACGCACTACACTATTTTTGGGATGCACTACTCTGTGCGCTGAAAGTGCTGCTTTGTTTTTCTCCCGCGCTGAGACCTACATGAAAAATTAGTAATCCTATATGCTAATAAATGGACTTTACACACTAGATGATGGACTCCACGCGCTGAACAGTAAATCGAATGCGCTAAGCAGTTAACTTAACACGCTAATTCATTTTTTCCACATGCCTGCAAAAGTGGTTAAATTCAAAAATCAATTTGATATATGGGGTCTAGCCCCACGGTGGGCGCCAGAAATGTATGTGGGAAAAGCGGGTTGATAGAACTCAATATGTGAAAAATAGAGCTCTAGGGAGCCTTACTCACACACCCACAGGACTTCTTGGTGCAAGCTATAGAGTAATGAAGTATCACTCAGCTTCCCAAGGTTGATCCCATGGTTCTCTATCTTACATGGTCCCTCAAATCAATGTTTTTGCTCTCAGATCATTGAGCAAAATGGTTTAGGGATGACAAATGCAAGAACAAGAGATGCTTTTGATAGATTTTAGAATGAAATGCATCCTAAGCTATGCATGATCTTAAAATGCAATAAACTAGATTATAAGATGACAAGGTTAGTATAAATACTATCCTAACATGATATATTAGTCTATGATTGAGCTAAATGATAAAGAAAGTATTCTAAACATGCATTTTAGACTAATTCCTAGTTAAAAGAGAGGCTAAATGATGAGCATATATGAAATGAAAGCTTGAATGTATTTGAACATAAGTATGATACTAAAAAATTGGATTGATATCTCAAAATGGAGGAATGAGAGCTCTATTTATAGCAAAAATAGGGCAATGGATGGTCAGGATTGAAAGAGTTGATCAAGGGTTGAGTTTGAAAGTTGGGGATCCATGTTTACAATTTGCACCAATGAAATGGTGACAAGTGTCAACATAGGGCTGGTTGAGAAAAGAGGTTGGAGACATTAAATGCCTGAGAAGACCTCATGGTTATCTAGAGGGTACGGGTCAAGCTTAAGTTAAGATTACCCATTGGATTAAGCTCTAATCCTAAGGATAAACTCTTGAACAAATGATTAAGAGATAATCATGGTCAAAGCATTAAAGGCTTGATGAGACCCTTGGGTTGGATGAAGGTTAAGTTAGGCAAAAAGTCTCTAACCATGTAAGAGGGTTGAATTAACCATTAATGGTTTGGGAGACTTTGGGAAATTAAGTGGTTGAAGACTTGAAGCCTTTAATGGTTATCAAAGACTTTAAGGGTTTGAGAAGTGACTTCCCTTTGTTTAGGGATGTGACAAAGTTTAGAAGATGGGTTAGGCTTATTAGAAGCGATTAGAAGAGTCTAGAAGGGATTAGAAATAGGTTTTAGAATGCAAGTGGGAGATGTAGGAAAATGCAAGTGGATGGAGGGATAATAGGATTTAATTGAAATAAAGTTAATTTAATTCAATTTGGTTGCAATTTGGGGAAATTAAATAAATTAGATTTATTCAATTTGGGATAACTATTTAATTAAATTTGAATTTAATTAAAAGTGGATAGAAGGGATTTAATTGAATAAAATGATTTATTCAATAAATGGGTATAGTGAATTTAATTGAGTAATTTACTTAATTAAATAGAAGAATACAGGTAATTTAATTAAATTGGATTTAATTAAATAGAGAAATGAACATAAAATATTCATTTAGGAATATGGTCATTTTTATACGTCTACACATCCTTTTATGTGTGTCTATGGATTATTTCTCCATTTATTTTAATCTGAAAAATTTGGTTAGAACGTAATAACAGGATCTTTAGAAACACTAGCTCTTCTGTTCTAGAGGTCCTACTGAAAATTGAATCGTCCATTTCTGAGGTCGCTTTGTCTCATATAAATAAGAATTTGGAAAACCTCACATCTTTCTCACATTGGGATAATAGGGTGACTAGGGTTTGGAGGATGTTATCTATCCTTCCCTCTAATGGATCAATTTTAAAAAAGGGTGACGCCTTAAACAAAAGAAATTTGGCCTCTTGGAAACCTCCTCCTCTTGGTAAATTTAAATTAAACTTTGATGGAGCCTCTCATGGAAATCCTGGGTTGGCTGGGGTAGGTATGGTGATCTTTGACCATCATATTCACATTATTCAAGCTCAGTGCCAGGCAATTGGTATTCAGACTAATAATTTTGCTGAATTCAAGGCTTTGTCTATGGGCTTGGAGTTGGCTATTTCCCTAGGAATCAAAGACCTCATTATTGAAGAGGATTCATTGGTGATCATTCAGAGTGTGTTAAAAAGGATCTCTCATTATTGGCAGTTGCAATATCTTTTAGATCATATTCTCCAGCAATTAGAATACTTTGACTCTTTCTTCATTACTCATTGTTATAGAGAGATAAATAGAGTAGCAGATTTTTTTGCTAATCTAGCTATTGACAGTAATGCTAATCTACGTGATGTTAGTTCCAAAGAAATTCTCGTTTTAGTTTTGAAATACTTGCAGTGATATGAGGTTTTCTTGGTATCTGATTTTTGATAGTCTACTCTCTTTTGCCAGTCAGGGTAGGCATGTTTATTGTTTATGTCCAATTGGCAATATGGCTCTATATGTGGGAAATTGTTCTCATATATGTAGTTTGGTTTTGAGATGACATAGGCAGTAAGGGTGGCTATGTTTATTGGTTATTAGAGTGGCAGCTTGGTCTTGTTCTTATTTATCTCTAAAGTCTTTTCAGTTTGTTCTCACACGAGGGGCATTTATTTTGCTGCACGATAATTGTGATGTGCTCAGCCCTTTCATATGAGGATTATTGCTGTACTGATTTTTGGCTTAGGTGGTGTTATTTCGGTACTTCTCATAGAAGTGATAATGTGGTATAATCATTATTTATACTTCTTGGCTTATTTTGGTTTCTGTATCGGCCGAGATGTATCACTCGAAATGATTTTTTGGATACTTGGCTTTTTACACGAGCGGGTCATTCATTATTGTGTAAGGTGGTTTAATTAATATAGGTTTTAGTTGCTTTTTTGCTTCGGCTATATATTTATTATTGGTGCAGAACTCATTTGTTATCTACGTTGAAGGAAGCTCGGTTAGTATTTCTGTATGTGGGGAAGGTAATTATCTCTCATGTCTATTACACTTCCGATTCATCGTGTTTCATTAGATTCACTAGAAGTAGAGATTGTTGATAATTATGGGTATGATTCTGAGAAGCTTGGGAGAGTTTTTGTTCTACATAATTTGGAGTTGGAGTCTGAAATTTGTAGGGTGGTGGGGAATCGTTGGTTACTCTCTCCTTCTTTTATCTCTTTTTCAGAAGTTTTGTCTCATTTTTTTACTATATGTTATGATCTATTGTGGGATAAGACTCTGGTCCAATTTTGATATGGGTACTCTTCCTTATGGGGGTTTCCTTTCTCTTCAAGATCTCTTGGAAAATGGTTACTATGGAGAATTGCTTTTTGAAATTCGAATGGGCCTTATTTGTGACACTATTGATGAAGCATTAAAAGTTGTGGAGAGGTTGTTTGATTTCATGTGTCCCCAAGTTTTGAGTAGGGCACAAGATGTGTTAATCGGCCTTCATGCTTTGATTAATTTCTATTTTGTTTCATCAGCTTCTCCTCTCCCTGCGGTTCCTATTCAGGATCTTGTTCCTTATGAAGCTCATCCTACTCCACTAGTTGAGAGTTCTAGTAATTGGTTTATGGCTAATTAATCACATGTTTTTGTAAGTATCTCTTACTCTTTTTTGGTAGGCTGTCTATGGGAAGGTAGAATTGGAAGCCGCATTGCACTATTGTGCAGGTTTTTGGCCGGCTCTATTTGGCTCAATTTTCTGGATTTAGATAATATTGGTCTATTTCAGTTTTGACATACTAGATGTCATTTCTATGCTCCCCTTTGGTACAAGTCTATGGGCTCCCTGGTGTCTCTGCATGATCTTCTTGAGGAGATAATTTTTTGATATCCACATTTTGTAGCCAGCTGATGCTCCCCAATTGGTAAAAGTTTATGGGCTCCTAGATCTTCTTGAGGAAATAGTTTTGATATTTAGCTCTTGATTTTGCAACCAACTGAGATATAATCAGTTGATGATATTTGCATCTGGATATGTCCTATGGGACCTCTGTATATAGGTCAATTATATGGGTTTGGGTGGGCTTACGGATCATCTGGATATGTATCTACTATTTTGTAAGGGTAGTTTAGTTTTCTTGGTTTATATTTAAGGTGATAACCAAAGGTTTTCTTACGGGTTCTTTCCTGCCGGTATTCCTTTTGAACCTATTGTAAAAATGATTAAATATAATAAAATTTTTTAGTGGCTTGCCCACTTTTATTGAAAAAACAAACAAACAATATTACAACAATACCAACAATATCATTACCGATTAATTGACATCAATGACAACATAACATATCATTAATACAATCTTCATGCAAATACCAATAATCTCCCCCTTTGACATTGATGGCAATACAAATATCAATACCATTGACTGCTGCGTGATTGTGAATAGGAATCCTGGTTTACATTACCAAGTATTCACCATGATCTCCATGTCTCCAACTTGTTGCTAGTTCTTCTTCCCATAATCACATAATTCTTCTCCCCCTTTGACAACAACGCCAAATTGAAAGTAAAACACGTGAGGTCAAATTTCACTGTGCATCATCAACAATCTGCAACTTGATGCTCCCCCTATGGAATAAATCCACTTCTAGAGCAATCCTTATGTAAAATTCTGCAAGTAGCTCCGGGACTGATGTAATCTACATCATACTTAACTAACTTCATGAAGAGGGACAACCCCTAGCCGACTTCTAAGATACTCAAAAGTAGTCCCAGGAAGAGGTTTTTAGTAAAAACATCTACAAACCATTCCTTGGTAGAAACATGCTCCAATATCACATCTTTACTCTTTACTTTTTCCCTCAAGAAATGATACTTCAATTCAATATGCTTGGTTCATGCGTGCAAAACAAGGTTCTTGGAAATATTTATGGCACTTGCATTATCACATAAAATCTTTATAGGTTCTGAAATCTTCATCTTAAAACCTTCCAAAATGTGCCTCATCCATATAGCCTATGTACAATTCATGTAAGCTGCAACATACTCAGCTTCAACAGTAGATTGTGAAGTACAACTCTACTTCTTACTACTCCATGAAACAAGTCTTCCTCCAAGAAAAAATGCTCCACCAATTGTGCTTTTCCGGTCATCAACATTTCCTGCCCAATCTACATTTTTGTACACCTTCAAGTCAAAATTTTCTCCATATGGATACCATAACCCATAATCAAGAGTACCTTTCAAATATCTAAAAATTCTTTTGGTTTCTATCAAATGTGTTTCCTTAGGATTCTTCTAGAATCTAGCAACTATGCCAACTGCATGAGCTATGTCCGGTCTGCTGTGAATAACATAGTGCAATGTTCCAATCATTGACCTGTATTCCTTCTCATCAATAGATTTGGACTCATCTTCCTTAGACAACTTACAACTTGTAACCATAGGTATCCCAATTGGTTTACAGTCACTCATGCCAAATGTCTTCAAAACCTCTTTCACATACTTAGACTGTGTGATGAAAATACTATTCTTCATTTGCTGTATTTGCAAACCTATGAAATTTTTTATTTCTCCCACTAAAGACATTTCAAACTCATTTTTCATTTCATCTGCAAAACTGTTGCTCAAGTCATCATTACCTTCAAATATGATATCATGAACAAATACTTTGCTGACTATTATTTTATCTCCTTTAGATTTTAAATATATGTTACTATCATCACTAGTTCTCAGAAATCCTATCTTCATCAGATGTGTATGAAGCCTTTCATACCATGCTCTCGATGCCTACTTCAATCCATATAAATCTTTATGCAATCTGCATACCATATCTTTCTTATCAGTAAGAGCATAACCATCTGGCTGCTCAATGTATACTTCTTCTTCTAGTATCCCATTCAAAAATGCTGACTTTAACATCCATTTGGTATACCTTGAATTTATTGCGTGCTGCAAATGCAAGTAAAGTTATGACATCTTCCAGTCTTACCACTGGTGCAAAAGTCTCACCATAGTCTTCTCCTTCCTCTTGTGCATAACCTTTGCAAACCAACCTAGCTTTTTTGCGAACTACAACATCATCTTCATTCAGCTTGTTCCTGAATACCCACTTAGTACCTATCACATTTTTTATTTACCGGTCAGGGTACTAGGGTCCATGTGTTGTTCTTCTCAACTTGATCTAATTCCTCCTCCATAGCTTTAACCCAAATATCATCACCAAATTCTTCCTTAGCAGTTCTTGGTTCAATAGTGGAGATCATGTAATAATTCTCTCTGATTCTTCTTCTAGTTAGTACTCCATCATCCTTATCCCCAATAATCTGTTCAGGATTGTGACTTAGTCTCACATATCTTGGAATAGCATGATCATTATCTTTAGGTTCAACTTCTTCATTATCATCATCTTCTTCTAAATTTATCTATTCCGGTTGAACTGGTACATCAATATTTGCTTTTCTGGTTTCAGATTTCACAGTTTCGGGTTCCAAAAACTAAATGCAAGGATCTTCATCCTTTTTCTTTGAACTGGTTTCCTCTGAGACTTCAAGATTTTCATCCACTTGAACATCAACACTCTCAATAATTCTCTGTGTTCGGTTATTAAAACACTTGTAGGCCTTACTCTTGGTGGAATAGCCAAGAAATATACGTTCATCACTTTTAGCCTCAAATTTGCTATATAATTACCTCTCTTAATAAAAAATTTTCTTCCAAATATTTTGAAATAACTAACATCAGGTGATCTACCACACCAATATTCATAAGGAGTCTCGTCCTTACCTCTCTTTACCAAAATCTAGTTCATAGTGTAGACAACTGTGCTGACAGCTTCTCTCTAGAAAGTTTTCGCAGCTTCAACAACTGATCGACCGTTCCTCTCTGCGATACCATTCTGTTGTGGTGTCCTTGGTGTAGAAAGATGTCGCTTGATACCATTTTCTTCACAATACCTAGTGCATTCCTTAGAAGTAAATTCACCACCTTGATCTATGCTCAACCACTTTATCTTCTTACCGCTCTCCTTCTCAGCTAAGGCCCTGAATGCCTTGAACTCACCAAAAGCTTCAGTCTTATCCTTCAAGAATGTGACCCACATCATCCTTGAGCAATCATCGATGAAGTTCATAAAATATCTGTCACCTTTAATACTTTTTGTTCTTATTGGTCCACAAAGATCCGTATGAACTAAATTTAATAAATGTTCCACTGAAAAGGATTTGCTCTTGAAAGTTGAGGATGTCATCTTTCCCAACTAACATTCTTTGCACATAGCATTAACTGATTTGTCTAACTGAGGCAAACCTCTCACTGTCTTGGACTTACTCACTTTAACAATGTTATCAAAGTTTATATGACAAAATCTCCTATGCCAAAGCCAACTATTATCTATCTTTGTAATTAAATAGTTGCTGACTTTAGGATTAAGGTGTAACAAGTTACCTTTAGTTTGCTTCCCGGTTGCAATCAGTTCACCTTTGTTGTCATAGATTTTGCACATATCATTTTTAAACTCTAATGGGTATCCTCTTTCATTGAGTTGTACCACACTTAAAAGATTGTGCTTTAGACCTTCAACCCAATATACACTATCTGCATTACTCTTTCCATTAAGATAAATAGTTCCCTTACCTTTAACCATGCAGGATGAGTCATTACCAAATCTTAGAACTCCGCCATCAAATTCCTTCAAAGAAAGAAATTTGCTTTGATCACTGGTCATGTGATGTGAACAACCACTATCAATGATCCAATCATCAGAGTTATCCATCCTGGATACTAATGCCTTCTGGTCTGACATCTCTTCTTTAATGGCTACAAACACATGTCTTCATTAGCATCACCATCAGATTCCTCATCAATGATACCACCATAAACAACAATAAGACAATCTCTTTTGCCTTTACCCTTGTACTCCTTGAATTTCTCTCATTTGTGATCATTATCACCATTAGGACAATTAGTTGCAATGTGTCCAATCTTGTTGGATGCAAAACATTTCAAAGGTAATTTGCCTCTATATTTACTTGTACCTCTAGGCAACTACTTGGCCAATAATGCTTCAAGCTCAACTAAATTGTCTTCATCATCAACTTCTCTACTGGATCTGGATTTATAATTGTGACTGGCATCTCTACTTTTCCTCATAGATGGGTTAGAAACAAAAGCTTTAAATGTAGACTTAGATTTTTGTACACTACCATGATAACCATTTAATTCAAAAGTAGTAAGCTTGCTAATGATGGGGTCAAGAGTTACCTTAGTTTTATCAATGGACTTCATCTCCTGAATAGCTGCAACTCAGATAGTGTTCATTCTGTCACTCCATATCCTATAGTTCTCTCTATTAAACTTCAAACCTTCCTTCATCATCATGATATGCAAGATCTTTACCTCAAGCTATTAGGCTTAGACCTTAGAGGACGTGATATGCTCTGATACCAATTGATGGTGTATACACCTAAAAACAGTCTAAAGATACTTAATTAAATAAGCAATTATTTAATTAATCCCCCTTCCTAATTTAATTGAATTCATTAGGCAATTTGATAAAATTCTCCCTTTCATCTACTTATTAATAAATCTAAGAATTTATTTAATAAGTTCATTTCAATAGTCCCCTTTGATTAATTATTTCAAATTAATTAATCTTCCCCCCCATTTCAATCAATTCTTCTAATCCCATAATTAATTAAAACAAATCAATTTATGAGTTGTTGAAAATTAATTAGTCTTTTCCTATTATTGAATTTTTAAATTCAAATTACCCACATGTCTCCTAACTTATAACCACCTAACATAACCATCCCCTAACCTAACCCATTCCACCTAACCTTGGGTTTAACTAACCCTATCCTATCTTGCACATTCTAACCTCCTTATCCTAATCTCCTCTGGTGTGGATATTTTCTTCTTAAGACACATGGCACTTTGGCCACATGTCTTCTCTCTTGGACACTTTGCCTTTTATGAGCAAGGCTCCTTGACACTTGTCACCACAAATATGACAAGTGTCTCTTCCTCCAATTTCACCCTTGATATCTTCAGACTCAATCTTGACTGTTGATTCCCGCTACCTCACCATTGGCCTTGGAAATCCTATAAATATCCCCTATTTTGGAGCAATAAGGATCCCCATCTCATTATCAATTTAGGCATTGTTACTATAGGCATATCATTTGAGTATTATTGTTATAGGCAATTGCATTAGCTTAATTTGATCATTTTCTAGCATAATTATTGAATCATGTAGCTTAATCAATATCTTTTCTAGCTTAATTGCATCATCAATCATAGCTTAATCATGCATAGCATTATCTTAATTAGTTTCTTGGATCAATCTAGCATAATAAATCTCATCTTTGCATATCATTATCATTTCAAATCCTCCATCTAGGCGTAGTCAAGTCACTGGGATTGTTTATCCAGATCTGAGAGCAAATCCATACTCACATCTCTTAGGAGCCGATAGGTCACTTTGTCATGGTTCATCTTTATTTTCTTCTTATTTTATAACCATGCTTGTAATGATCTATTGAGTGTTTATGTTGTAGCTGCAGGTATCACACTTCATATGCATGACATTTTGGTGCCCACCGTGGGGCCTGAAAGTTCATTTTTGGCCTCTTACTCTCATCAAATTTCCAATTTAGCAGGTTTCTGGTCGGGTCTGATTCAAAATTTTGTACGAGTCCCCTTTTTTCCTTGTATGAGTTCCTTTGTGTCCTCGTACGAGCAAAGAGAATTATTGTATGATCTGGGGAGAATTGTCGTACAAAATTCTGTTTCTGTGTTTTCAAACTGGATTGCATTTTAGGGTTTTCATGCTTCAATTTGGTTATTACTAATGCTAACCCTGGTCCATTTGTGAGTTTTTTAGTAGCCTAACTAGTTTTTGCAGGATGATTGTCAAAGATTACACTTGTCAAAGCTTCATTTCATGCAAACATCATGACTACTAATGTGCCTATTTTGTAGGTTGCCTAGGAGGACTCAACCAAACTTTATGTCTTCTTTAAATTTTCTAGGCACACTTGTTTTTTGCTAAAGGAAATGAAAAAATATGTATTATGTGTTTTGATGATAGGTGAGTATGCTCTCATCTTTCTTAGGTGATCATAAAGCCAGACTCATCCTTTCCTTTCATTAGTGCATATCTTTAGCGGGCCTATCCTCCTGAGGAGCCTATAAGGCCAAATCCATTAAGGCCGGTGAGATGGGAATGACCTAAGTGGGAACTGATAACACCAAGTACTCCAACCCACTATAAAATAAATGCAATTTGATGATAATAAATTCAACGACAGTGCTCGTGAATAGCTCTCTTTCATACCTTCGGGTATATCAGACCTTGGTTTTCAAGGCTGGGAGACTTCTTAATTGAGTTTATACCCCGACGTGCTGAACAGATCCCTTACTAGTTCCAGTTAAATTAGAAGCTACCTGAGTCACCTCTGAAAGGGGGATAATATTTGTACAAGAGAGATAGTAACTCTCCCAAGACACTTGCCATATCATGGCCCCATTAGCATTTGGAGTCAAATAATACGGCGTTGAGAATCCATTGCGTGAGACTCAGTAGCCGTATTCTGATTAGCTATTGGGTTTGTACCTAAGCTTGCAAGAAAATGTTTTCTCTCTTAGCCAACTTCCTTAGGTAGCATATTATGCTTGAGGTCACTTAACATATCATGTGTT
This sequence comes from Cryptomeria japonica, assembly GCF_030272615.1. Lineage (NCBI taxonomy): Eukaryota > Viridiplantae > Streptophyta > Pinopsida > Cupressales > Cupressaceae > Cryptomeria > Cryptomeria japonica. Next base: position 641,146,536 of record NC_081413.1, read on the forward strand.
TTTCGTGTTTTCATCCCTAAAATAGAAAATCAGACATCTAAGAAACTGGAAAACATAAGCAAAAATCTGTCCAAACAAAGTTTTTGTCTCTGTTCTATTCTCTGTCATATGAGCTTGTTAGTTTGTCATACGAGGCATCTAGTTTATCATCCGGTCCAGTGAGAATTGTCGTACAAGCCAGTTTAGCAAAAAAATTTGTGTTATCTTTTATTGTCTGGTCCAGTGAGAATTGTCGTACAAGCCAGTTTAGCAGAGAATTTTGTGTCATCATTTGTCGTCTAGTTATGTGAGAAAGCTCGTATGAGTTTATGTCTTTTGTCGTGCAAAATTTCTAGTTTGTCATATGAGCTTGTCTAAATTGTCGTTCGAGGCTGTATAAGGTGTCGTACAAATTTATGTCTCTGTCTGCCCAAAACTGTCTTCTTGCATGTCTTATTCAGATCTGTCATATTTGCTTGGTCAGTTTACAGTGAGCATAAACACTTGTTATCTGTCATTCTGTGCTTAGATTGTCTCCTTGGTTCACTTGGTCAAGTTATCATTTGTCAAATTAGACTCTAGAAATAGACACCTCAAGATTTTCAAGTATTTACATTCATCAAGTTCAAGATCTAACATCTCAAAGTGCATTATCACCCTCTTTGATAAACTGATCACTCAAAACCTAGTTTCTCATCAGGATCTATCATCCTCTATCACGAAACTACAACGTTTGGTCAGGACAATCTTGTCCCACATCGTAGGATATATCATTCCTATTGGAGTTATTTTTTTTATCAAAATCATCATCATTGCACTCCAAAACCGAAGATCGAAAAACTTGCAAACTTTTAAACACTTGAATCATCTTTTTGTGTCATATCACTCTATCACATTTACATTGACAATTGATCACTTATCAAAACACCTTTTAGATAATAGAATCCTTGCAATGGAAACAAAAACATTCGAAATAGCTGAAAATCATATCAACCTGGAATACCAAAGAAAAATAAAAGAAGAAGACATAAGAAGCCAACATATCAGAGCAATCAAACAAGTCCAAAATCAAAATCCAACTATGTCAAAATATCACAAGGATTCAAATACGTCTCCGAAGAAAGGTGACTCTTTTATGCAACTCTTAAAGAGATCCCTAAAGGATTTTGCTAAAAAAGATCAAAATCGCGCACCTGTGTCTAGCAATGGCTCATTCCCCCCATAAGAAAATTGACTCTCCAAAGGCATCTATTCTTACACCTTTTGAAAACTTGCAAGAATCTTCCATAGCATCCTCACCAAACAATATACCCATCAAACCTATTTCAGAGGATCATATTCAAGGTTCATCTCCTTCATATCCAAGCATTGATTCCTTGCAACATCCCCATAATGCTCCATTTCAAATTGAAGTCCTCATTCATAGAACTCTCGTTAAACGTGTCCTAATAGATGGTGGAGCTGGCTTAAACATTTTCTCTTTGAGTCTTGTCTGTGCTTTAGGTTATTAAGAAGATGCAGTTGATCCCTGGAAAAAGATAAAAATCAAAGCATATGATGAAGAAGAGCGTTCCTTTAAAGCAATTGTGATATTACCCATCAGAGTTGGACCTTTGCAGAAAGAGACAACATGCCAAGTTCTAGACTTGGACTTACCATACAATATACTCTTGGGAAGACCATGGATACATGACATACATACTATTCCATCAACATGTCATCAGTGCTTGGAATTTCCATATAATGGGGAGGAAATCACGATCTCAGTAGACTAAAATCCATTGCAGTGCTGTAGTAATTTGAAATCATCTCAAGAGGTCAACATAACAGAGAGGCAACATCTTCAAGCACACAATCCAAAGAACAATCATTTGCATCAATTTTTTCATACATGGAAAAACAAATGCAGCTAAAAGATCAAGGGAATGGAGAATATTTGCTATCATGGAAAAACAAACAAGAGAAACTTGAAATTGAAAGGGAAGAAGCAGATGTAGGTGTCGATGTAGTTCACGCGTATGCAGGGAAAATGTTAGGAACTAGACCACTTGAATCAAGATCACATTCAATTGACTTGGACTTAATCGAGGATAATCGGGAGCTCCTTGTATGAGGTCCTTTTGATGAGAGTATCGTTCTAGACATTGAAATGCATACTGAAAGCCTTGACATCTCTATAACGACCCCTAATATCTTTGAAACAATTCAACGTGAGAATCCTTTATCCTTAATCCCCCCTGAACCTATGGATTGGGAAATTGAAGGACATGCCATCATTGATACCTTTACTAATGACCATGCCATATCCTTATATCTTAATGAAATCGAACCTGTAACAACTTTCTCTAGGAATTTCAGCAACACATCTTCCAATGAAGTGGGTGCCAAATCTCCTAGTCTTAAAACTGAAAATAAAGAAAACAATATCAGGTCTAATGCTAAAAACCATTTATTGGCAACATTAGACTGAGAAAAAGTAAAAAGAAAGGAGGCATCTAATGGTGAAAACCTCCTCGAGGTGCCGAAGGATGGGAGATTCGACACCTTACCTGAATTTTTTCAAGAGAGGTCATCTATCCTAATAGAAACAATAAAGGCAGTTACCATTGGCACAATTGATCTACATCCAACAATATCTCTATCAAAACATGAAGTACAACAATATATGGAATTATTCAAAAGAAGGCAAATCAATTTTACCTGGTCATGTGCAGACATTCCAGGGTTTGATCTAGATCTTATAATACGTCACCCAAATATTAGTCCAGGAGCAAGTGTCAATAATGATACACAACACGGATCAGGAGCAGGTATTCTATTCATCACACCACAAGGCCATACAATTCCAAAAGCATACAAATTAAGCTTTCCATGCACCAACAATACAATAGAATATGAAGCTTTGGTTACAAGCATCAAAATGGCTATAGAATGGAACATTACACAACTTCAAGTCTTTGGAGACTCTCAACTTGTCATCCATCAAATCAATGATGATTATCAAACAAAAGACGAAAATTTAATACCTTATAAAAAGATGGTTGATGATATAAAGAAATACTTTGTAGAAATAAATTTTCAGCAGATTCCAAGGAATGACAACAAAGCATCAAACACCATGGCTACACTTGCTTCTCTCCATCAGACATAGGAAAATCAACAACGTTATGAATTCCTGGTGGAAGAGTTGTTTTACCCTACTCATAATTGTCCCGATTCCCAAACTACCTGTCACCTTGTTGGGCATGATTCCTCCCGTTATGGACAAACTTACACATACCTGAAAGATAATATCCTCCCTCCTGACTTATCAAAAAATAAAAAAAGAAACTTTATTTGCCAATCCTCCCATTATACTATTGTCACGGATACCCTGTTTAAACGAGGTCTAGACGATACTCTCTTAAGATGTCTCAAACAAGAAGAATCTGAGAAGGCCTTACATGAAGTCCATAATGACATTTGTGGCATTCATTCAAGTGGTCTTACCCTTTCGATAAAATCTTATACGCTTGGGCTATTATTGGCCAACTATGGAACGAGATTCTTTTCAGATAGCTAGAACATTCAAACAATGTCAGATCCATGGGAATTTGATTCATGCACCAGCACGAGAAATTCATGCTTTGGCAACATCTTGGCCTTTTTGTCAACAGGGTCTTGATTTAGTAGGAAATATAAATCCTTCTTCATGTAATGGTCACAAATTCATCCTTGTAGCTACAGAATATTTCACAAAATGGATTGAGGCAGTACCTCTCACAAATATCACAGGAAAACAAATTGCTGCATTTATCTTGAACTACATCATCTGTCGCTATGGAATACCCATGACCATTATCACTGATAATGGATGACCATTCAAGAATTAGGATGTACAAGAGCTATGTGAAAAATTCAAGATCCAACACAGATTTTCCACACCCTACTATCCACAAGGGAATGGGCAAGCAGAAGCATCAAACAAAACTATTCTAAAAATCCTCAAAAGGACAGTGAATAATGCAGGAAGAGATTGGCATATTCAATTGAACCCTACTCTATGGGCCTACCATAATAGTATCCACACACCAACAAGTGCCACACCTTTCTCTCTTATTTATGGATCATAAGAAATACTACCAATAGAAGTAGAGATATATTCTCTACGAGTATCATTAAAAGGTCTTATCCCAGATGAAGAACAATGAGTATCTCAATTATAGGAGTTAGAATTGATCCATGAACGAAGACAAAATGTCTTTGATCATTTAAAGGTATATCAACAAAGAATGTGCCAAAGTTATAATCACAGGGTCAAACCATGAGTCTTTCAAGTTGGGGAGCTAGTACTAAAGGAAAATCCACACAACCAGGCAGATCGAGAAAAGAAAGGAAAGTTTGAACCAAATTGGTTAGGTCCATTTTTGGTCACAACTGTATTTGTACTAGGAGCATATCAACTATCAATACAAGATGAAGATCAACTTGACGAACCCATCAATAACATGCATCTGAAGAAGTTTTATGTCTGTGTTAGTGAACAGATTTGTCCCTCAAAAATAAATACACATACTAACTCCAAAAGCCTGGGATAAAGGATAAAGAGCACTAACAGTTGGATATATTACCATTGAATTGATAATCTTCCTCTGAATTGAGAGGTACAACTCCCTCCTTAAAAGATTTACAATGAATTAAAATGCTGAATATGTCTTTAACTAGAAGACACGAAGGCACGCTAACACTCATCCATCAACATGGCATGAATGCGATTCAGAATTTAAATAACAAAGAGAGAAACAAATAAATACCACATAGACCATCTATTTGATCTTCCCATATACATAAGAACAAAGGGAAATTTAACATTTCATTCTACATATATGAGTGTACAAAACCTACATATTTTACAATACACATATACTTGATAAGATAGAACAAGACAATACAAGGAATGTGATTGAAGTGACCAACAGATCGATCTCAATCAGAAAAATAAATGTCCATACCAACAGATCTAAAAATATACTTATCCTTATTCCCAATACATAAATAAAGGTGATCAATTGATCACTCTATCCCTGCACTCAAAATCAAGCTATGCAGAATTAAAAATCAATTATTTTCCCCTATCCTTGTTACATTCATATAAAATATTTCCTCCTTCCCTTCAACACATAGACCTCTGGAAAAAGAAGAAGAAGCCCCTCTTTTTTGGAGAAACTTTCCTTAAATATTCTTCGTCTCCTTCCGTAACTGAATCTTGAAAAGATTATTAATTAATCTTTTTTTTCCTTTTATCTTTAATCCTCTTCCTGATAACTTTTTTTTTTTTAATCTTCAAATCTTTTATCTCAGAATTTTTATAGACCCGTACTCATAGATAAATAACTTTTTAACGTGATAATATTTTTTTGATCTCTCCGGTGACGATTTAGAAAACTAGGTTTTCTATAACATATTAAAAATTTAGTGTGATCCAACGATTCAATTGATAGTTATGCCCCCCACACCAATTTTGAATTTTTTGTCTTAGAAAATTCATGGATTACATTGAAAATTACAAACATTAGACATGCCAATGTTATTGGATTATTGAACTTGCTGAAATTTTTAAATCACACACTCTGAACCTGCATCTGATGAATCTCCGAACTTTGAATTTGAACCTTGAATCTTGAACCTACACACTTGAACCTGCGGGCTTGAACCTGCATGCTTGAACCAAAGAAGGTTCAAAGTTCAAGTTCAAAGACCAAAAATTACAATGAACCTGAAATTTGAACTTTGAACCTTTTGAACATTTTTGAACTCTTTGAACTTTGAACTTGCGGGGTTCAATCAGAAGGTTCAATAACACAAACTGTACCCACAGTATGCTTCATTTATTACCCTGTCTTCATATTTGGTTGCGCATTGAACCTTTGGACCTTGAACCTTGAACTAAAAAAAAGGGTTCAATTGTTCAAGTTCAATGACAATTGTTCTTTTGGGCTGCCATAGAAAAACATGCATAACATTTTACTAAGGGTTCCGTTTCTTATGAAATTTTAACTGCAGAATAAATATGCCAAGCAGAGCATAACCCAAAAATAATTTTTGCATAGGACACATAAGAATTGAGATTTAATTGTTTGGGTATATGGGTAACCTAAAAACAAAACAATTAAAATCTTCCAGCCGACATGGAGTTTGGCCATAAAAACTTCATCATTAAAACATTAACAATAGTTGATTTTTAGCTAATTATGAGGCTTTAGGAACGAGCAAAAAAATATAGGGGTAACAGTCTGAAAAAGCTGAAAAATCCCTCAAAAGTAAAAAAGCAGAAAAATCCCAAAACAGTGAAAAGCAGAAAAATCTAAAAAAAGTGAAAAAGCAGAAAAATCCAAAAATCCTGAAAAAATAGAAAATCCAAAAAAAAAAAATCAAATATAAGAAAAAGTGCAACAAAAAAACAGATGGTGAAAACCTGGCAAACAGGCGCTATCTGTCTGCTAGCTCTTCCATCTATTAGTTCATGCACCCTTCTGCTTGCCTTCTTTTCTATCAATGCTGTTCATAGCTATAATAAAGCCTTTGTACATACGCAGGTATCCCGAGTGGCTTCTCGCCATGGTTTGGATCATTGGGTATATCATACTGAATTTGTTTCTAGTCTTGGGGCAAAATCTTGCACCTAGTTGGGGGCAATTTTTTTGATCATTTTGAGCTTAATCAAACACGAAGAACAACAGTTAGGCAACTCTTATCAAGCAAAAACTGAGGCACATCCAACATTGAACACGAGATCAAATTATCAACCATCAAACTATCACAAAGTCAGTCTAAGCACATTCACACACCTTTCAATGGATGATATGTTTTAGATAATGATTTTAGCAATAATTGTTCAACTTTTGTATCTTGATTTTCGCTATCATGATTTCTGAGTGACTCCAGGATGTCCTTGACTAGAGGAACAAGGAAGGAACATGATATTTTTCTTGTCTACTATCTGCAAATTAATCATTAATATGCACAAATTTGTCTCGGGACATGATCATCGAAGTATCGTTGAAGACATTTCCGATTTGCGCATTGAAATGGTTAATACTGCCTGTTTTACGCAAGCAACACTTAGGTCATCTCAGTTCAATTATACCTTGATGCTTGTGCTAACTTGCCATATCAATATCTATTAAAACAGTGCTCAGGTCATCATGGTTTAATTATACCATTAATGTTTGCAATCACTTCCCACATTTAAAAAAGATCAATGATGACAAAATATAATAACCCAGTGACTGGTCCAGTTGTAGCTTTGCATTTCATTTGCATTGGCATTTGCATTTAGCTTGCATTTCATTCTTGCATGGGATCTCGCATGCTCATTCTATCCAAGGTTAAATCTATCACAGGAATCATCAAGGTATCATCAGGAGTGTATATGCAATCACAATGATGAATCATCTCTCTCCAGATATTATCGACCCAGTGAAAATCTTATATTTCCCCCTCAACAGAACCAACACCAACATATCTAAATCTTCCTGCAACTTGATATCAACAAACTGCCAGTTCTTTATCCAATCAACCTTATCAATTCTATCAATCGATCACATCTAATCTATCCTATCATGTCTTATACAAGATGTATCTTTCCTAAAACCAGACGTTCGGATCATGTCCTATACATGATATATCGTTCTTGAAACCATATGCTTTGATCATCTTTGTCTTATACAAGAGGTGTCATTCTTGAAACCAGACTGAATCTTAATCTTATCAATCTAATCAATCAAGCTTTATCAATAATAAAAAATCACATCACCATGATCGTAGAACTCGCATTTTCATCAACCACAGTTGCAGACATCGAATCATTTCTAATCCGGATATCAATTTCGCAAAGATCCAAAAAATCCAAAGGTCAATTATCTCAATTGATCTCTTGAGGGGGCATCATCATATCACAATTTATCAATCAATAGTTGGGGTATCCTATCGAACTAATATCATCATCAAAATGAGATTATTCTTTGAATCAACGTGTCATCACACCTCAATTCAAAGAGGAGCAAAATGTATACACCTAAAAAATGGTCTGAAGATAATTAATTAAATAAACAATTATTTAATTAATACCCCTTCTTAATTTAATTGATATAATTAATTAAATAGGCAATTACTTAATTAATCCCCCTTCCTAATTTAATTGAATTCATTAGGCAATTTGATTAAATTCTCCCTTTCATCTACTTATTAATAGATCTAAGGATTTATTTAATAAGTTCATTTCAATAGTCCCCTTTGATTAATTAATTCAAATTAATTAATCTTCCCCCCATTTCAATCAATTCTTCTAATCCCCTAATTAATTAAAACAAATCAATTTACGAGTTGTTGAAAATTAATTAGTCTGTTCATATTATTTGAATTTTTAAATTCAAATTACCCACATGCCTCCTAACTTATAACCACCTAACCTAACCCATTCCACCTAACCTTAGGTTTAACTAACCCTATCCTATCTTGCACATTCTAACCTCCTTATCCTAACCTCCTTTGGTGTGGATATTTTCTTCTTAAGACACATGACACTTTGGCCACATGTCTCCTCTCTTGGACACTTGCCCTTTTATGAGCAAGGCTCCTTGACACTTATCACCACAGAGATGACAAGTGTATCTTTCTCCAACCTCTTCTCCAACCTCCTCCAATTTCACCCCTGATATCTTCAGACTCAATCTTGACCGTTGATTCCTGCCACCTCACTACTGGCCTTGGAAATCCTATAAATATCCCCTATTTTGGAGAAATAAGGATCCCCATCTCATTATCAATTTAGGCATTGTTACTATAGGCATATCATTTGGGCATTATTGTTATAGGCAATTGCATTAGCTTAATTTGATTATTTTCTAGCATAATTGTTGAATCATGTAGCTTAATCAATCTCTTTTCTAGCTTAATTGCATCATCAACCATAGCTTAATCATGCATATCATTTTCTTAATTAGTTTATTGGATCAATCTAGCATAATCAATCTCATCTTTGCATATCATTATCATTTCAAATCCTCCATCTAGGTGTAGTCAAGTCATTGGGATTGCTTATCCAGATCTGAGAGAAAATCCATACTCACATCTCTTAGGAGGCGATAGGTCGCTTTGTCATGGTTCATCTTTATTTTATTCTTATTTTCTAACCATGCTTGTAATGATCTATTGAGTGTTTGTGTTGCAACTGCATGTATCACACTTCATAGGCATGACAGATGGTATGATGAAAGAATAAGTTTCCGATCAACTAATGAGAGGGGGGGGGGGTGAATCGGTAAATAGAAAAACTGATACAAACTTCATCAATATCAAAAATGAATCTCTCAAAGTAAACTTAGAACTAACAATATAATATCTTTGTCATGATAAAAACTCATAAGATAAATCGGTTGACTGTTACAACAAATTAACAGTAAACAACTTCTTCATTTCTTAATGCTTGCGGTTGTCATGACTTATCAAAATAGTTAAGTAGTTAAGTAAATCAACCATGAAAACATAATCACAAAAAAATTCACCACTTGACACAAATATTTTTAACATAGAAACCCAAAATAGGTAAAAACCATGGTGAGATGAGACTCACAAGATAACTATCTGAATTCTTGTGAAGTTCGCCCTGTTAGGAGCCTAGCCTGTTAAAGCTTTACAAAAAGTCTTGTTAAGAACTGATCCTATTAGGAATCACCCGGTTAAGGGATTGATTACAAATGCCTTTTTAGAAGCAATACCCTATAAAGAATAACCCTGGTAGAGGATTTGAAAATCCAATCTAATGTATCACCTTGTTAGAGGATTTGAATAACACCAAAATTGTTAGAGCTTACCCAGTTAGGGGATTTCAATTCTACCGTAATTGTTAGAAAATGATAGGAGTTTTCTGATCTGTCTGTATAGCACTACACTTGCTTGATCATATCCATTTCATGCTCCTATCCACCTTTACTCAAACTACAGATACATCATCCAGTTTAGAAACCACACACTCAACTGATCTATGCCAACTCTTTGCCAACTCATTAAACTAAACAAGTTCATCGAACTTATAAACAAATCAGTCAGGTCAGTAACACCACAAAAACCTAATTCTCATAGAGATTACAAACAAATCAGTTCAAGTATGACCGTTGGATTTCATAGCAATCTCTGCACATCAATCAAGAAAACCATGATCGCTCCTTGATTACCACTTCATCGAACTTAGTAACTCATCACGTGTTTTGCATTAGATGCAATACATTTTCTCATTCCCTAGACAAAAACCATTACAACAACTCGCGAAAATCTCTTGGAATTGTCTTCATACAATAATCATACATGTCATAATCATTACCGCTCATCATCAAATCATAAACCAATATAACCAATTCACTAAATTTAATTGGTTAGGGTTTATAAAAAATAATTGTAGATGCCTAAAATTGTCCAGTCTAAATAAATAAATATTATTTATTTAATTATCTAAGCTTAATTCTTCTATTAATTAAATAAATCTTTATTTATTTAATTAATTCATTTATCCTCTTCTAGCCTTATTTCTCATTTAAATAAATACATTTATTTATTTAAATTATCCTTTTCCTAAATTAAATAAATATCTTATTTATTTAATTAATCCCACTTCTTCTATTAATTAAATAAATCTTTATTTATTTAATTAATTCATTAAACCTTTTCTACCCATGAAACATGTCATTCATCTCTTAATTCATACACTATCTACCCCTTTCATTATTTTATTATTTCTTTTACCTACCCTCTAATCATAGCCAACCTCCTTTTACACCTCTCAATCTTATCCCTCCATTTCTTATTGTGTCTTCTATATAAGGAGATGCTTCCCTCATTATCAAACCCTAATCATTTTTATGCACTTAACTACACTACGATCCTACTTGCAACCACATTCCGTTCTTTGTTGAGCTCTTGTGCACATAAAATCTGAGAGCAAATATATCAAGCAAGATCAATGGAGATAGGAAGAATGGAGATCAAAACCCTATTGGACATGTGTGGGTAATCTTTGTGATTTTGTTTGATTTGCATTGTCTTAGGTAATCTTCATATGTTATGGTGGATCTTTGTTGTTGTTAGGCTAGGGTTTTGTGGTTGAATTCATTTAGTCTTTCAATATCGTCATTATTGTTATCCATTTTCACCATATACATTTTGGTACGCCCGGTGGGACTCTTCTCCCTTTTGTATTTAACATTTTTGTTGCAGATCTTGTGTTTTGAAGTTGCAGATCTGACGTTTTCGACAGCATTTTGATATTCCCGCATCTGTGCACTTTCGGATCATGTTTTTGATTTTTTGGCACATCTGCGACATCTGGAATCGCATCTATGTTATTGGCAGTATTTTATTTTGCAGGTTCTGAGAAAGCGCGTTTGTGTTATTAAGTCACGTCTGCGGTGTTTTTAGCTGCGTCTGTGTCCAAAAGTCACGTCTGCGTTCTGTAGCCGCGTCTGTGCCTCACAGAACTACGTCTGCGTCACGAAGTCACGTTTGTGTCGAGGGTAATCGCGTCTGTGTTTACTGATTTCAAATTTTGGGTTTATTGATTCAGTTTTTGGATTTTGCATTTAGGGTTTCAGATCTGGTTTATTTTGCACTAACATTTTCAGATCTAGCTAACGAAAATGGTGCAGCTTGTCTTGAAAGCAAAATCATTTGGTTGAAGGCCCCTATTTTCACAAAGTCTTTTGGATTTAAAATTTACCTAACTTGTGTGCTTGCGGGAAGGGGTGATTATTTGAAACAATCCAAACTACTAACAACTCTTTGTTGCAGGTTCTTGGCAAGGGTTTTTAGATTTTTATTGTGTGCCTTGTTTTCATAGACTAGCAAACACTTCAATTGGTGCATTAAAATTGAATCATTGTCTTTTGTGTCTTGAGCAATAGGCTCTTTTTGTTTAATCTTTAGAGGGCCTGTCTTCCTGTGTGGTCATTAGGACTACTAGTGAGAAGAGAACGACCCAAGTGGTAGCAAGGAAAACCCACCTCTTCCGAACCACTATAAATAACTGTATTCATGGTGAAAAATATGGATAATGTGTGCTGATTAGTTCATACCAACACTATGTCTCCCCATAAACCCGTTTGATCAAATTTATTTGATCAGTTGTAGGGCGTAACCCCTATCGGCTAGGAGCCTTCTGTATTTACAGAGCTGAAAGTGCCGCATGTATGGCCACATGAGCGGATGCCCTTACTAGCACCTTTTTATTTTAGAAGCCCAAATCCTTCTAGTTGTTGGGGCAGGAGGTCGGACCTCTGGTAGCAGCCCACACACATACGGTTCTTAGTAGAGATACAAAGTTCACCATGGGGAGTTTTCATGGGGACTGATGCTTGGCTGACTAGAGAAGTGAGTGCCGAGGGTGGAGCCAGTGAGGTCAAGCATCTAAGTATCCGCTCTGAATAGCGTAGCCTCGGGGGTAAAACCTCATGTGGGATCAACAACTATTGTCTTGGCCAACCATAAGAATTGTGCTTGACTTATTTTAAACATTCAAAACATTCAAGACCAAACAACAAAACATTGTGTCTTTTGTGTCTTCAAGTGTATGCAAAACATTTTTTTTTTACATCAAACAACACACTTTTCTTGGAGTCATTTTGAGTCAAGACACTTGCAAACATTGGGTCTTTATCAACACTATGTCCTCTTGTCATGAAAAACAATCAAACAGTCAGATTTGGTCACAACAAAACGACTTCACAGATTAAAAAAAAAAATTGCACAAATTTTGCAGAAACACATCTGTGTTGGACATAAAAGCGTCTGTGTTGTATAACCGCGTCTGTGAAGGGCAGAAATGCGCCTGTGTTTCCAGAATCAATAGTGCATGTTACAAAAATCTTAGAAACGCGTCTGTGTTAAATAGAACCACGTTTGTGTCAGGAAATCACGTCTGTGAAGTATACAGGCGCGTCTGTGTTCAGAATTGAAAAACTGTTACAGTCCAGCAAACAAACATGGTCAGTTTCGAAATTCTTGAGCTTCCTAGGTTGTTTCTCCAGGTTTTCATCTAGCATTCAACCTATCTTTGGGTCTCACAAAGTCCATCATTGCTTCACATCTCACTTTACATTCACAATTGTCTAAACTTGAGTCAAAAGGTCGCTTGTCCTCATCATACTTTGTCAACACACTACATACAACAACACTTTGCTAAGTGGTCCCTCATCAAGGTTTCTTACCTTTGGGTCTCATTTGGTCTTACTTAGAGTCAAGGTCAACTTACCTCATCAAGAGAACTATCCTCTCTTTGGAAGTCACACCTACTCTACTACATACATACTTGGTCTTACACATTGGACATTGCAAGTACATCTTAGATTCATTTACATTCCATTCAACTCTTGGTCTTCCATACTTTTTCCACTTTTTCATCTAGTCTCACACATCTCGGTCAATACCTAGTTCATGGTTGAAACCCATTCTAAAAAATATAGGAGAGAAACTAAAGAGGCTCAAGAGTCCGCAAACATGAGTTCTTATGAGTATGACAATGATATATTTTTCAATTCTGATCATACTACATTACCTGACATGGATGCCTATAGAAACATTCCAAATGTTGAGAACATGGACACTACAAACAAAAATGCTACACATAATGACAATATGGACAACTTTTCCATACATTCAGCAGATGTGGAAGAATCCATTATGAATCCCCATTTCAATCGACTGGTTGAGGAAATAATGAGGAGGGATAGACAATACTTCTTACAAATGATGGCACAAAGTGGAGCCAAGGTACCTCATGATTTTGACATGTCTCAAATAATGGAACATAGACCTTTGCAACAAACTCACTCCAACATGGATCAAAGGAGGCCTAATAGTGGAGACAATAGAGGACCACATATGGTACCTGAATCACTATCATCTTTGTTTCAAAAACCAAAGGTCCCACATACACATGGCCAAGCATATGATACTCACCTTCACAGACCATTATGGAAGTCTTATGCAGAGAAATATGCTCAATCACATACCAATTCTAAGGATCAACCACCAAAGCAATTGGATATTCAAAGGCATGCTCAAAATTTGGACACAAGGAAACCCTGTGTCAAATTTGGGGGCAACACATTAGAACATGACATGCCTGTAGAGTATGGTATACATGGACAAAATAGATATTTCATTCCTCAACATGAATCTATACCAAGTGGTCCATATATGCAACATCATTATAGACCTCCTCCATATGAACATGTGTATGATCAATATCATCCATATATGCAACATGCTCCTCCTCCAATTGGTGCTTCAAGCATGGGGTATGGTCCAAGAAGTCGATCTCCACCTAAGAGCAATTTGGAGTAACAAATTAGGGACTTACAAAAGAAAATGGAGGACATAAATACACCAAAGCCAACATACACAATGAGAGACATATGTCCCTATCCATTTGACAAAAGCATTCCAATGCCTCCTTTTCCTACACACTTTGTGATGCCTAAGTTTGATAAGTATAGAGGAAAAGGGGATCCTAAGGCACACATAAGACAGTTTTTCACAGCTTGCATTGAGGTAGCAGTAGAAGAGACATATTTGATGAGATTATTCCCACAAAGCCTAGGTGATCAAGCTATGGAGATAGACATATCAGTCACTACTTTGTGCAACACCAAGCAAAAAGAGGGAGAGTCTTTTGCATCATTTTTACAAAGATGGAGAAATCTAGCCAGCAGATGCTCTTGTGAAATTCCACAAAAACAAATGGTAGAAATGTTCACACAAAATGTTAACAAAGACATTGGCTATGATCTAAGGAAAGCTTGTTTGTCCACCTTCAAGGACGTCATTGAAAAAGGCTTAGCGACAGAAAAGGTCATAATTGAACAAGGAGTCATTAAGATATTCAAGGAAAACAAAGATGACTTTAAAGGAAAAGACAAGCCAAGATTTTGGAATAGAAACAAGAACACAGTCAATGATGGTGTTGTTGACGCCAACACAGTGCGACCCAAATTTATCTTTTCAGGATCAAGTTCTACAAACAATCAAGTGAATACTCAAACAACTTCCAGATCACGAAGGAAATACACTCCCTTGGGAGAACCACTTGAGTCAGTTTTTAAGAAGCTAGTGGCAAACAAGGTAATCACAGTTCCAGATTTTCCTCCATATGAACCAAAGGTCAAACCAAATTGGTGGAATGATGATGAGTATTGCAAATTTCATAAGAGAAAGGGTCATAAGATAGGAAATTGTCATCGACTGAAGAACATCATACAAGATCTCATTGATAGAGGTGACAATTGAGATTGAGGGACATTCGTCTAATCAAGAACATGAGATGTTTAAGGAACCATTCCCAAAACATGACAAGGGAAAAGCTAAAGCCACAGATGACCAAACCAACTATACCAGAGTAGCCTATAACTATGATTCAACTATCAATCACATCTCGATGGACAACTATGTCTCTACCATTATCATCAAGGACAAAATGTCTGAGAATTCTACCTGGAGACCCAGGATTGTCCTAAAAGGTGTTGGATCTTCTTCTGAACCTACCTCTGAATGTAATGTCACAACCCGCCGAGGTAAAATCACTTTGCAAGGTGCTCTAGCCAAGAACTCCGCCTCTTCATGAACCAAACCTGAGTATGACCTTGTAGAATAGTTAAGGAAGACACCTGCGCTAATCTCCATCCTTGAGCTATTACGTATATCCCCTGCTCATAAAGCCATTCTTGACAAAATCTTGAGAGATACTGCCGTTCCTACTGATTTGAACATGGACCAGTTTCAAGCCATGGTGGAATACCTTTCCGTTCCACATTCCCTTACATTCATAGAAGTCGATGATGCCTCCGTAAGTTAGCTACATAATGCACCGCTACACATTAAAGCCTTCATACACAAACATCGAATAAAATGAGTCCTGATAGATGGAGGAGCAGGTCTAAACATTTGTACATTGAGCACTATTAAACAATTGGGATATTCTGATAAAGCTGTGAATTCTACAAATCAAATCACCATCAAGGCATATGATGATGAAGAACGTTCATCCAAGGGCACATTCACCTTACCTCTCAGAGTTGGGCCAATTACAAAGGATGTGGTTTGTCAAGTCTTGGATCTAGATCTCACTTATAACATATTACTAGGACGTCCTTGGATTCATGAAATGAGGGTAGTCCCATCCACATATCACCAATGCATTAAGTTTCCTCATAATGGAGTGGAAGTAACAGTTAACCACGATCCTAATCCGTTCATATACTGCAATATCCTGAGAGCAAAAAATGAGACCATCATTCCCAGTAATCACGAAGTTGTTCCTTCTTTGACATACATTGATCCTGAGTCATTAAAACCTTTGACATCAAAACAAGGTGATCTTAAAGGCAAGTTTCAAGACAAAGGCATGGGGGAATACACTTTAAATCAAACTATGTACTTACGACAAGTCATGAGTTCCCCAAAAGAATATGGAAGACCACATCCTAACAAGAAAGTATCCATCATGATACTCAAATGGGACCCTACTACCTTTCAAAGATGGGGTGAACTGGAAGAGGAAGATTTATACAAAATGCTTTACAAAGACATTGAAGATGACACACAAGATCACATCAGTCTACCATGTGAGAAATATGGCAAAGGCTTCAAAATTCTACAAAAATTCAGGTATGATGGAAAAAGCCCTCTTGGGTTATGAAAGGAAGGCATCATTGAACCTTTACAACTTGAATTGACTTTCAAAAAGAAACACTCAGAAGGACTTGGTTTCTTAACTTCCAAGGTCCACACCCAAAGGACAGAAGAAGCCTTACAAATCAAAGCTGCCAAAATTCAACAAGAGGATCGCTATTCCACAAATTCCAACGAATGGGAATGGGGTTCAGACAAGTCTTCCAGTGACTACGAGCTCACCGAGATATTCAGAGAGCCAGATGAACCCATAGAAGAAGAGGAATTTTATAACAAGTTCAGAGTTGGTCAAGAAACAACCCATGAGGATTCCACACAGTCCTTGTCTCAAGGTTCTAGGTTAAAAACACATAGGATGAGAACACCTATCCCAGAATGCGCTACTAGTGATGATAATTTGGATTCGTTCACGATTGAGACTGATGAGGAGAGTGCCATCGATGACCTCGATAATTACCTTGACATACCCGAATATAACTGCATGTTCACTCTTAGCCCTGCTAACTTCGAAGACGTTAAAGGCCTTCCCCTTGTTCACCACCAACTCATTGACTGGGATCATGAAGGACCTGCACAGTTTGACACATTCCAAAATGATGAAGCTTTTATTGACTATCTTGGCATATGAGATGATCTTCCTCCTGGGGACCATAAGGCGGGATACACTATAGAACTCAACAGCGTGGCATATTTTGGTGAGGGTGTCGGACCTTCCAGTCACAAAAATGTGAAAATAAGAACAAACAAAGGGTCTTATGGCGAAAACCACACTGTGGCGCTGTCTGACCCCAAAAAAGTAAAAATAAAGGATGTATCTGAGGGTGAAAACCTCTCTGAGGCACCCGGAGATGGAAGGCTCGACATTCTCCCAGCATCATATGAGGAAAAGTCATCCATGTTGGTAGAGGAGACTATCAAAACAAACATTGGTATAGAAGAGGTTCCACACAACATATTCCTGGCTCAATCGTTGACAGAGTCAGAAAGGTCAAAATTCACAAGTTTCTTCAAAGAATGACAAATCAACTTTGCCTGGTCATACGCTAATATGCCTGGATTGGATCCGGATTTGGTAATGCATCATTTGACAGTCAAACCAGGGGCAATGCCAGTGAAACATAAATTAAGAAAAATGCATCCACAAGTGGCATTACTAGTCAAAGCAGAACTTGAGAAATTATTGGATGTCGAATTCATATGCCCAATTGATTATCCTGAATGGATTTCCAATTTGGTGCCTATCAGTAAACCAGATCGCAACATCAAAATATGTAAAGATTTTAGAGGCATTAACAAAGCTTGTCCAAAGGATGACTTCCCATTACCAAATATTGACTTGATTGTTGATCTCACAACAGGTCATGAAATGTTATCATTAATGGATGGATTCTTTGGTTATAATCAAATAAGGATTGCGCCCGAGGATCAACACAAAACATCATTCACTTGTCCTTGAGGAACTTTCTGCTGGAATGTCATGCCCTTCAGGCTAAAGAATGCAGGCGCTACATATCAAAGAGCCATGACTACTATCTTTCATGATCTCATGCACGTCACTGTGGAAGATTATGTCAATGACCTCTTGGGAAAATCAAGTGATAGAAATACACATTTGGGCATACTTTCAGTCATCTTTGATCATTTGGAAAAATACAAAGTAAGATTAAACCCTAAGAAATGTGTCTTTGGAGTAACCTCTGGGAAGCTTCTAGGATTCATTGTATCCAAAAGGGGAATCAAAGCAGATCCAGCAAAAGTCAAGGCCATCTTGGAGATGCAACCACCAAGAAATATCAGTCAACTTTGGTCTTTACAAGGCAGACTCTAGTCCATACGAAGATTCATAGCGCAACTTGCAGATAAGTGTAATCCTTTTCAGCACTGGCTACATAAAAACATCAAATTCAAATGGGATGATAACTATCAACAGGCTTTCCAGATGCTCAAAGATTATCTTCTAAATCTGCCAATTTTGATGCCACCAGTTCTAGATCAACCTCTATTACTATACATATCAGCTACTTCAACAACACTGGGGGCACTCTTAGCACAACAAATTGCCGAGGGCAAGGAAAAAGCAGTATACTATATCAGTCGCACATTGGTAGGATATGAGCTAAACTACACACCAATTGAGCATGCATATCTCACCATGGTCTTTGCTTCATAGAAATTATGACATTACATTCTCACTCATAAGACTAAGTTAGTTGCAAGGATCGATCCATTGAAATATCTTCTCAATAAAGCAACACTTATTGGGTGACTGGCCAAATGGGTAATGATCCTGAGTGAATTCGACATCGAGTATGTGGACAGAAAAGCAATAAAAGGACAAGCCATCATAGATCAATTAGCAGACGCTCCCATTATAGATGATGTTCCTCTAAGTTTAGAATTTCTAGATGAATCTATTTTGACAATATCACATGCAAAGACATGGCAACTGTACTTCGACAACTCATACACACAGTATGGGGTAGGAGCTGGCATCCTCTTTATAACTCCTCAAGGGGATTCTATACCAAAATTATACCGCTTATCATTTCCTTGCACTAACAATATAGCGGAATATGAGGCATTAACAACAGGATTACGAATTGTAGTTCAGTGGAAGATCCAGGAACTTCATGTTTTTGGGGACTCTCAACTTGTCGTCCATCAAGCAACTGATGATTACCAAAGAAAAAATGAAAAATTAATGCCTTATAAACAAATGGTAAATGACCTGAAACAACACTTCACAAAGATAGACTTTGAGCAGATACCAAGAGAGCAGAATCGCGCCGCAGATGCCATGGCTACAATTGCTTCACTGATTGATCTACCTCCAAACGAGGCCCGTTATGAGTTCTTGGTGGATAACCTTTTGGTTCCTTCATATGAAATCATTCCTATTGAGATGATATGTGTTGTCGGTCCCAAGTCCCAGTTATATGGTTCCATCTTCACATACCTTCGTGACAATACCCTACCTCCTGATCTATCAAATAACCAACGTCGCACTTTCATTCGCCAATCCTCTCGATATGTCATTTTAGCTAATATCCTATACCGGCGAGGTCTAGATGGCACTCTTCTTAGATGTTTAGAAAGCGACGAAGCTCAGATTGCGTTACGTGAAGTGCATGAAGGGATATGTGGTCCGCATGCTAGTGGTCCTACCTTGGCCAAGAAACTCATCAGGACTGGATATTATTGGCCAAATATGGAAAAAGACTCATATCAGTTTGTCAAGAAATGTAAGCAATGTCAAATTCATGGAGACCTCATACATGCGCCAGCACAAGAACTACAACCAATTGTGTCTCCTTGGCCCTTTTGTCAGTGGGGACTCGACCTCATAGGCAAGATTCACCCTCCTTCTTCCAATGGTCATAAATTCATTATCACTGCCACAGAGTATTTTACAAAATGGATTTAAGTCGTGCCTCTCACACAAGTCACAGGAAAACAAATTGCTACATTCATCCTCAACTATATCATTTGCCGATACGATATTCCTGTTTCCATTATCACTGATAACGGACGTCCCTTCAAAAATTAGGATGTTCATGAACTCTGTGACCGCTTCCATATTTCCCATCGTTTCTCCACACCATATTACCCCCAAGGTAATGGCCAAGCTGAGGCATCTAATAAAACAATCCTTAAAATCCTAAAGAAGACAGTCGATGATGCTGGCTGTAATTGGCATATCCAACTTAATCCTGCACTTTGGGCTTACTGCACAAGTGTCTGCACACTTATAGGAGCTACACCCTATTCACTTGTCTACGGCGCTGAAGCCATCTTGCCTATTGAGGTCGAGCTACCCTGTTTACGGGTCTCTTTGCAAAACATTATCAGTGATGAAGACTATAGGGTCTCTCGCTTACAAGAACTGGAACTACTGGATGAACGAAGACAAACTGCTTTTAATCATCTCAAAGCTTACCAACAATGAATGAGTCGCAACTACAATCACAAGGTCAAGCCTCACACCTTTAAGGTAGGTGATTTGGTTCTTAGAGAAAACCCCAAAAATTAACAAGATAGAGAGAAGAAGGGAAAGTTCGAACCAAATTGGCTTGGTCTTTACATCATTACAACAACATATGGATCTGGGGCATATCACCTCTCAACTACAGAAGGTGAACCTTTGGAGGATCCTATCAACAGCATGCACCTTCGCAGGTTTTACACATAGCTCTTCGGAATATCCTAATTCAAAAATACAAAAAAAAATCAGAAAAATTCAAAAATACAAAAAAATTATAAAATAAAAAATCGTTACTTGGTGAAAACTTGGCAAACAGGCGCCTTGTGACACAAAAAAAAAAAACATTGAAAAATTGAAAAAAGTAAAGAGAAATAATTTCGTCCAATGGTGAAAACCACTTCGGTGGCGCTCTGGGCAAGTACCATGGTGAAAAATGGGTCACCAGCGCCATGCGTAGAGACATCGCTCCTCCCTCCTTCAGGATTCACTTTCATCCTTTCACTTTGCACACACTCACAACCTATTCATTCGTAATAAACTTACCCATTCCTATCATGGCTTGTTATTGATCTACCTAAGATTGGTTAGCCATTCATAATAAACCTCCATTTTCACTCCCTTTCCATCCATAATAAATCAGACCCTATCTATGGCTAAGGCAAATCCTACGTCTAGTGATGGGTGTGGAACTAAGAACATGACATGTTTCAAGGAGTACAGTTTCTTCCAGCTTCCTTCAGTCTATCCGCGCACAATCCGCAATAAAGCAACATTTGCATCACAAATCCACAATAAAGTTTCATCTTCTCCGCAATAAAGTATCGGTTTCATGGATTCAGTCAGTTTCAGATGAGACACAACAACAACAATGGGCTTCAACAAATCAAATCTTTCAACAGACTCAGACAACAAATGGTTCAGTGCTATCTATCCTTTCTGTGAAAGTAAACATTGTGACCACAATCAAATAAGACTTATACGAGTGACAAGGGACACTAAACTTGAGGACTACAATGGATGTTGGTGTTGAGTCTTGGTTTTCTTTTGATTTTATCTTTTTGGTGACATGTCTTTTAGCTTTTCTGGGATGTCTCTGACTAGAGATTCTATCTCCAGGATGTCTTTGACTAGAAAGGCGAGGATGGGGTATGATCACCTATTTGTATTTGCTGTCTGTGGATTGTCTCTTAGTAATGCTCTGACTTGTCCAAGGATATGAGGACACTAGGAGTCTAGTATGAACTGGGGCATTCTTTGTTTGTGACTATCTTATCTCCATGCAAATAGGTACAATGACTTTCTGGGTCGAATATATGCCTCGATTGTCATAACCTACTTGCCATAATAAAGCTCAATGATGATAACGCACAAGAAGCTCTTTCATTTTCATATCTTCTGTCTTTCATCCCCCTTTCTTGATTGACTTCCATCATCCTTCTTGAGTCCGCATAGCCTGCTATCACATGACTGAGTATAATGACACACCAAAAACATTTGCATTTCATATAGTTGCACCTGCATTACCACATATAAGCATTTCATACATACATATAGATATCACAATTGCATCACATCCTGCACACAACATATGTTAGAACATTTTATATTCTCATCATGTAAATAGTTATTTGTATTATCATATTCATCTGCACTTCATACATTCACATTTGCATCATGCATACACATATAAAACATAAAAGAACAAAAATACTACATTGCATCATATACATATTTGCATCCATAACATAAAACAAACATCACATAAGAACATCTCATCATATAGGTACGCATGCATATAGCTACCGCAAAGATGAATCATCTCATATATATATATATATATATATAAAGTGTCATGATACAATGATGTCAAAAAAATCATATGGCTACAAAGCACCCACAGGTGTCTACATCATCATACAAAAATGGTACAATACTGCTACATAGGGAGCCCTACGGCTATGATGAACTCCCTCCCTCAGAGCCGCCTGGCCTCGATGGAATCTAATCCCCTGAAGGACCTGCCCCAGGATCATCCCCTCTGCCTCCTCTATCTGGTGGTGGTGGAGGACCCATAACCCCACCACTCGATGCCTGTCTCCTTCGGCTCCCTCCCGTAGTTGTCGCTGTATGCAACGGTCTATGGAAGCTCCTTGCTCGCTGATCTGCTGGCACTGCACCATAATAGAGATCCCACTAGTAGGCAATCTCCTCCCCTGCCTGCAGGACATAGGCATATCCGGCCCCTGTGTCCTCTGCTGCCTGTCTCCCAGCCCTCAGTGCTGTCTCAGCCTCTGTGTAGTGCTGAATGGCCTGCTCTTGCTCCCGCTTAGTATCTCAGAGCCACCTCCTAAGCCTATCCCTCTCCCTCTCCAACTCCTGGATCTCATCTGCCTATCCCTGGCAGATCTCCCTCAGCTCCATCAACTCATCCTCCTCTGCATCAGCCCCCTGTGGCTCTGCCTGTGGCTCCCCCTGTGCCTGTGCCTGTACTGGTACCTGTACTGGTGCCTATACTAGTACATGTATCTGTATCTATCCCTGTCCCTATCCCTGTACCTGCACCTATCTGGGACCCTGTGCTGCTGGCACCTGTAGCGGCAATCCACTGCGACCCCTCACTACCCGAGCCTGCCTACCCTCTCCACCCTCCCTCCGTGGCACCACCCTCCTCTCTCCAACTGCTCCCCTCCTCCTTTGTGGGCTTCTTCCCCCATCACCTCCACCATCATCATCATCCCCACCACCATCTCCATCTAATGGCTCTCCCGGATCCGTCAGGCGTGGGAATGGATGCTCCGCTTTGTATGCTGTATACTCGGCATCCATGCCGGCATCCTCAATCTCTGGCCACATATCCCAGGGTAGGGGCATCATCTCTACTAGCTGCATAATAGCCTGATCATATGATAACAGGGGCCCAAACTGCACCTGATCTCTCACAGTCCGTGCATACATGCCTGAGCCCCATGGCATCTGCTGAATCCTACCGAACTACCTGCCAACCCTATCCACTAGTTGCCTCTCTAGCACATAGGGCATCCGCCCAATCAGGTACCTACTCCAGAAGGTGTAGGGAAGCTCAACCACATCATCCTCCCACTGCTCGCATCCTAGGTATGGCCTCCATATGACCATATCGATGTCATCTATCACCCACTGCCAGTGCTCTAACCTGCCAATCCGTGTCTGTGATGTGATCATGTCGTATAGGTGAACAAAACTGCATCCGTGACCTCTACCCCTGAAGTGTATCGGCCTCGTCACTGGCAGATGCTCATAAGCCCACACCTGCAACAATGTCACCCCGCAACCCAATCCCACTGATCCGTGGTATACAAACGGATGTAGCTCATAGTAGAGGTGTGCCAGCACACACGGTCCCCAGGCATATCTGGTGTGCTGTGTCACTAGTATCTCCAATGCACCCCCCAGCTTACAGCCAACCCTTGTGTCACCCTATCCGGACACAAGAACCCACTGATCGCTCCTCCTATAACTGTTGGTAGCGCTATCCCTGTAGCTGTCATCGTATCCCAAGCCACATGTCCAGCCCTCATCTCTAGTCCTAGGTCCTGGAACACTCATCTTAGGGCCTCCCTATCTCCATCTCGATCGTATGGGATTAACTCCCCATCAATCGGTATCCTCAAGATCCTATATACATCCTCGAGGGTGACTGTCATCTCTCCCATCGGCAAATGAAAAGTACATGTCTCAGAGTGCCATCTCTCTGCCAGCACAGTCAATAGTCCCATGTTCACCCGAAACTCAGGCACATACAAAACATGTCTTAATCCCATAGCCTCGATAGCAGCTCACTCCTTGGCTGTCAGCTTAGGTCACAATCTCTGAGCCGATGGGAATCTCTCTCGTGACTCCAGTATAGGCAAATACTCTTGCAGTCAAGCAAATCAATCATGTTAGTCATAGTGGCATTCACTGTTCATCACAAAATGCTACTTTTTTTTATCTAAATGCATATGGCTATCTATCCTAGTGACCCTCACTGTTCATCACAAAGTGTTGCTTCTATCCTAATGACACTCATTGTTCATCAGCAAGTGTTGCTTCTATCCTAGTGGTACTCCTTGTTCATCACAAAGTACTACGTGTGTGGCACTCCCTGTTCATCACAAAGTGTTTCTCACATTTGCACTCACTGTTCATCACAAAGTGCTCCTCATATTTTAGTACTCCCTGTTCATCACAAAGTACTTTATCTTGGTACTCACTGTTCATCACAAAGCACCTTGATCTATTCTAGTATTCCCTAGAGGACCTGCTTGAGTGTATCCTCTCAGCAGCTTATCCAATCGACAACGTATGTTCATCACAGAACTGCTGATTTTACCTAGAAGACAAAAATTCACATTTTTTTGGACACAAACGCGCTTACTTGACATAAACATGCTTAAAGATTGCACAAACGCGCCTGAAAAACACAAACGCGCCTGACCAACACAGACATGCCTATGCTCTGCACAGATGCGCCTGGGCGACATAGACGTGCCTTCTTGGCACAGATGCGCTTGCACATCACAAACACGGCCGCATTTGGCACAGACGCGGTTTCCATCATAGACGCGCTTGGCACAAACACAGATGCGCCTCGCAAGCATAGACGCGCCTGGCACCAATGCAGACGCGCCTAAATGTTTTTTGGACATTTTTTGGACCCTATTCTAAGCGCATTTATTTCCCTATCTACCATGCATTAATGACAATAATAAATGCATCGAAGTACGAGGAGGTTTGGCGGTACTTACCGGCTCTCTTGCCTCTGCTGGCCTCTGGAATCGGCGAATGCGGTGGAATCTATGAACAAAGGCCATCGCTGCTGATTGCTGCTGCTCTATTTTCGCTCTACACTCTGCTCTCATGGATGTGTAGATGACAATGAGGATGTATTTTCCCCGTGGTCTATCTTATAGACTACCCTAGCCCTAGCCCTCGTCTCCCGAGTCCGTCTTCATTATCCCGTGACTCTGTCACTTTATCCGGTCAGTCTATTCTAGCCTTTCTTTCTTATCGAGAGATTGTCTACGATCTTTGCAAACATTTTCATCCAATCTCTCGAGGGGGCATATCATTCCCATGTTGGAGCAACTCTGTATCAGTTCATCTTATCTTCTTTGAAACAACGCGACAAGCCGCATTGTCTCAAAGAGGGGCAAAATGTAGACACCTAAAATTGTCTAGTCTAATTAAATAAATATTTTATTTATTTAATTATCTAAGCTTAATTCTTCTATTAATTAAATAAATCTTTATTTATTTAATTAATTCATTTATCCTCTTCTAGCCTTATTTCTCATTTAAATAAATACATTTATTTATTTAAATTATCCTTTTCCTAAATTAAATAAATATCTTATTTATTTAATTAATCCCACTTCTTCTATTAATTAAATAAATCTTTATTTATTTAATTAATTCATTAAACCTTTTTTACCCATGACACATGTCATTCATCTCTTAATTCATACACTATCTACCCCTTTCATTATTTTATTATTTCTTTTACCTACCCTCTAATCATAGCCGACCTCCTTTTACACCTCTCAATCTTATCCCTCCATTTCTTATTGCGTCTTCTATATAAGGAGATTCTTCCCTCATTATCAAACCCTAATCATTTATATGCACTTAACTACACTACGATCCTACTTGCAACCACATTCCGTTCTTTGTTGAGCTCTTGTGCACATAAAATCTGAGAGCAAATATATCAAGCAAGATCAATGGAGATAGAAAGAATGGAGATCAAAACCCTATTGGACATGTGATGGTATAATCTTTGTGATTTCGTTTGATTTGCATTGTCTTAGGTAATCTTCATATGTTATGGTGGATCTTTGTTGTTGTTAGGCTAGGGTTTTGTGGTTGAATTCATTTAGTCTTTCAATATCGTCATTATTGTTATCCATTTTCACCATCTACAATAACAGGTAAGGTTTACCGATTACATCAATAGATAAGGTTTACACCGGTTACCAGTTCACTCCACAAATTCTTCCTATCAGTTACAGTAACAATATTACAACAATATCAATAATATCATTACTGTTTAATTGACATCAATGACAACATAACATATCATTAATGCAATCTTCATGCAAATGCCAACAAACACATTCTCTAAGAACACCGACATCATAAACGTCAACTATGTCTTCCTAAATAGTCATCTCAACTAGGTCAACCACTAAACCCTAATTACATCATAAATTTATAATTCAAATCATAAGAGATCAGCACATATCAATATACAAATCATTACAATAAATTACAATGCAATATCAACCGTTGGTTGATCATAACCCATCACAAAAATCCAATCTGTATCCTCAAAACACTCTACTAAGAATTTCACTAATTCCCAATAAATTCTTCCTCGAATCATGCCAAAACAACAATTAAATATTTCACGCAGGTTGTGCCATGTTACCAACTTGTTGTAGACTCACCGTTGATCATCGTCATAACAAAAATCATTACTAGTTTGATGATTTATTCACCGCTCTTAAACTTTACTAAAACATTAGCAAAACTTCCTCAGAAATTTGAAACATGCCTTCCGGTAGTCTTCACAAGTTTGGGTTTTGGTCAAATACACCTTTCCATGATACAAGTTCATCATCCAAACCTCAAATCACCAATCATCACCGATTGACAGATTCAATTAAAACATCTATACTTTACCATTGCTTTTCTCAATATGATCTTCAAATTCTCTCATATCTTTTCTTCTCTCATATCTGATTTCTTTTCTTCTCCCATATTTGCCATATCTGACTTCTATTCTTGTCCCCCTTTGACAATAATGCTAAAGATGTAAATGCATCACTTGTCTTCAATTCCGCTGCTGCCTCTTCCATCATCTCCGCTACTCAAATTAGAAAATTATAATAGAGCATTATATCAGAACTTTACATCAGACTTGCTCCCCCAAAGGAGTATCCTACACCTTCACCAATCCTTATTAAAAAATAAACATGAAATTGATAGGATTGATGGATCTCCATCATTCTAGTTCTTCTGGTGTAGGGGTCTAACCCCTAGTTTACCTCTAAGAAACTCAAAGGTAGCCTTTGGTAAGGGCTTAGTAAAGATATCAACTAACTGATCTTTACTCTTCACATATTCCATCTTCACCTCTTTTTCTTGAACTCTTTCCCTTAGGAAGTGATACTTCAATTCAATGTGCTTGGTTCCAGAATGAAGTTCAAGATTCTTAGAAATATTTATTGCACTTGTATTATCACAATAGATAGTCATCGGTTCTGACATATCTATCTTGAATTCTTCTAGCACATGTCTCATCCATATTGCTTGTGTGCAATTCATGGATGCAACTACATACTCTGCTTCAGCTATTGATTGAGAAACACATGTTTGTTTCTTTCTTGTCCATGCCACTAATCTTCCTTAAAGTAGAAAACCTCCATTGGTTGTGCTTTTCTAATCATCCACATTACCTGCCCAATGAGCATCGGTAAAGACATCCAAAGTAAAATCTCCTTTATAGGGATACCATAAACCATAGTCTACTGTGCCTTTGAGATACCAAAAAATTCTCTTCATAGCCACCATGTGACTCTCTTTAGGATCTTTTTGAAATCTAGCCACTTATCCAATAGCATGAGTAATGTCTGGTCTGCTATGAACAACATAGTGTAGCTTGCCAATCATAGATGTGTAGTATTTTTTACTAACAACAAGGGAATCATCTTCCTTTGACAACTTGCAGCCTATCACCATTGGTGTTCCTACCGGTTTGTAGTCTTCCATGCCGAAAGTCTTCAAGACCTCTTTGATATACTTGGTCTGACAAATAAAGATACCACCATCCAGTTGTTGGACCTGTAAGCCAATAAATAACATTATTTCACCAATTAGAGATATTTCAAATTCCTTTTTCATTATATCAACAAAGTCCATACACATATCATTATTTCCAGCAAAAAATGTCATCTACAAACACTTCTGCTATCAACATCTTTTTTCTATCAGTCTTCAAATAAATTTTGCTATCCTTAGTGGTACATTGAAATCCAATTTTGATCCAATGTGCATGTAATCTCTCATACCATTCTCTCGATGCCTGCTTTAGACCATACAATGCTTTGTGTAATTTACACACCATGTCCTTATCATCGGTCAAAGAAAATCCATCCAACTGTTCAATGTATACTTCTTCTTCTAGAATCCTATTTAGAAAGGCTAACTTGACATCCATTTGGTAAAATGTTCATCCCTTATACGCAACAAATGCCAGCATCATCCTTACTCCTTGTAATCTAGCAACTGGTGTAAATGTTTCACCATAATCCTCACCTTCCTCTTGACCATACCCTTTGCAGACTAACCTTGCCTTGTTTCTTACAGTCTTTCCTTAATCCAATTTATTCCTAAAAACCCATTTTGTTCCAATTATATTCTTATCCTCCAGTCTAGGAACAAGTGACCATGTCCGATTCTTCTTAATTTGATCTAATTTTTCATTCATTGCATTCACCCAATCATCATCCTTTAATTCTTTCTTAACTGTCTTGGGTTCAATTGTAGATGTCAAATATGAGTTCTCTTGGATCTTTCTCCTGGTTTGTACACCTGCATTCTTATCACCAATTATCTGCTCTTGTGAATGGTTCAGTCTGATATATCTAGGAATTGCCTGTGCCAGTTCTGCATCTTCAATATCAGGTTCTTCATCTTCTTCCTCACCACCATTTCTTACCAGTTGAGAGTTTAATTCTGCATTTGCTAGTTCTTCATTATTCTTTGTCTTCGATTCAATGATTACAAAATTTTCCTCATTATCATCCTTTTTAGGTTCTGATATGCTTGTACCTTCAGACTTATCAGATAGATCATCAAATTTCGCATTAGCACTTTCGATAATTTTTTAAGTTCTCTTATTGTAACATTTATATGCCTTACTCTTAGAAGAGTAACCAAGAAAAATTCCCTCATTAAATTTTGCATCAAATTTCTGAGTGTAGTTATCTCTCTTAATAAAACATAGACTTCCAAAGATTTTAAAATAACTTACACAAGGTGTATTTCCATACCATAGCTCATAGGGTGTCTTATTGTTACCTCTCTTTACTAGTACCTGTTTTAAAGTGTATACAATAGTACTGACCACTTCTCTCCAAAACATTCTGGATACATTACCCTACAATAACATGGTTCTTGCAGCTTCATCTATTTTTCCTATTCATCCTTTCTGCTATTCCATTATGTTGTGGTGTCCTTAGAACAAATATCTGTCTCTTTATACCCTGCTCATCACAATACTTAACAAATTTACCAGATATTAATTCACCTCCTTGGTCTGATCTTAAACACACCAAGTTCTTACTGGTTTCCTTCTCAACTAGAGCTTTAAATGATTTAAATTTACTAATTTCTTCTGATTTGTCTCTAAAAAATGTCAGTCACATCATTTTAAAACAACCATCGGTGAAGATCATGAAATGCCTATCACCATAATAACTCTTTGTTCTCATAGAGCCATAAAGATCAGTATGTACCAAATTTAAAACATTTTCAGAAATACAATTCTTTTTCTTGAAAGAAATAGAGGTCATCTTATCGATTTGACAATCTTTGCATATCACACTATCTGGTTTGACAAGTTTGGGTAATCCTCTTACAACAACTGACTTGCTTATCTTAACCAAAGTATCAAAATTAACATGACAAAATATTTTATGCCACAACCAAAGAATATCTTGTGGAGTGGAAGAGCAGACCAGTTGAAGATTCATCTTGGATTTCTCAGGCAGTGGTAGACCACCTTGGCTTCCCTTTGACCCCAGCAAAGTGAGAGGCTCACTTTTTCATTAACCTCAGATGTCTGATGGAGGAGTATCCCTGGTTCACAACAATCTTGCATCAACCACAAACATTTTCCTTTCTGTTTTGTTTGCAGTTTCAATTTTCTTTCTGTGTGTCCTAGTTTTGGCTCATCGGATCTTGTGGAGTTGAATTCTACTTGGAGACTAGATTATCTTTCTTTCTTTCAAACCACATCTCATTTGGATCACTTTTCGACAAGATATCATTACTGGTTTTCATGAAAATTTCTTGTTACTGGTTGTTCCTTTGTTACCGGTTGCCTGAGACCCATTCTAGTGATCTACCAGAACCCATTCCGAAGCTTGCAGAGCCTTGAGCAGTGGTATCAATGTTTCTTGGCGTGTGGCCGACCTTCTAAGTTTCATCCTTTGGTGTTTCTGGAGGAATCTCTGAGCGGAGCCCGACCTTGTTCATTTTGCACGTTAGGTCTTATTCTTCGGGTTTTGATCCCTTTTGGGTTGACTAGATACTTTGGATCGATATATATTATTGTAATCACGCTTTAGAATGTAATCAATTAAAATCAATCAGAGTATCAGATAGATAGACTGTTCCTAGAAGATAGATCTTTCGATTGAAGGTTTCAGTTGTGGCCTATTCTACCAGGCCCGTGTGCCGGTATGTTGTAACCCGGTTGTTACCAGTTGGATGTAATCAAATTTCATGCAATAAAACTATTTTTTTTGCATTGCCTCCATCATATTTGTGTGTTGCTATTGTGTTTACTCTTGCTGACCGGTCTGAACTGATCTCCTTGAGCTCCCTCCTCACTGGTGATTGCTTCAATTCTTGCAACCATACAATTATTAATATTACTATTCAAATGGAATAAGTTACCTCTAGTTTTCTTCTCGTTATCAATCAGTTCAGCATTACCTCTAATAATTTTGTAGACTTCACTTTTAAACTCAAGCAAATAACCTTTATCATTGAGCTGACCAACACTTAAAAGATTATGCTTAAGACCATCAACCCAAAATACATCATCAAAATTACTCTTCCCATTTAGAGAGATTAAAACTTTACCTTTCACCATGAAAGGAGAGTTATTTCCAAATCTAACAACACCTCCATCAAATTCATTAAGGGTTATGAACTTACTTTTTTCTTCCGTCATGTGGTGTGAGAAGCCACTATCTATAATCCAATCATCACTATTCTCCATATGAGATACTAGTGCCTTTTCATCTGAGAGTTCCTCCTTCACGGCTACAAACACAATTTCTTCATTGTCATCTTCTTCTTCTGACTCTTCATCGGTCACACCTTCATCTACTTCAACATAACAATGTTTCTTACCCTTTCCTTTGAATCTTCTAAACTTTTCTTTCTTATCGGTGTTAGGGAAGTTAGCAACAGTATGACCAATTTTACTACAAGAGAAACACTTCAAAGGTAGCTTTCCTTTATACATACCAGTGCCTCAAGTTCCATCACTTGATCTTCATTGTCTTCATTTCCCCCGTTACTTCCATGACTTGTCCTGCACTCATGATTTTGACATATATATTTTCCTTTTCTAGCAGATGAATCGATAATAGAAGCTTTAAAGGTAGATTCAGTAGATTTTGTCACACTATTGTGAAAACTATTTAACTCAAAAGTTGTAATCTTACCAATCAATGAATGAACAATTACCTTATCCTTTGAAATAGATCTAAGTTCTTGGATTACCGATACTTTTATAGCATACTAAGGTTGAAGAGTTCTGAGCATTTTACTTGCATCATCTTCTATTTTTCCTCCAACACTCTTTATGCCGCCAACAAGTTCTTTGATTTTTTGACCATACTGTGCAATATTTTCTCTTTCAAGCATTCTCATGTCATCAAAATTTCCTCTCAAGCTTTCTTCTTTGGCTCTTTGAACATGCTCATTTCCTTCATAGGTTATCTCTAACTTTTCCCAAACCTCACCTGCAGTTTCCAATTCTTAAACATCAATATGTTATGAATAAGATAAAGTACTTAAAATAGCTTCTAGGTCTTGCATGTTATCTTGCTTCCCTCTGAGTTCATCTGGTGTGAAGGGAGTAGTAGTAGGAGCAACATATGTTGTTTCAACTTGCTTCCAAAATTGTGC
This sequence comes from Cryptomeria japonica, assembly GCF_030272615.1. Classification (NCBI taxonomy): domain Eukaryota; kingdom Viridiplantae; phylum Streptophyta; class Pinopsida; order Cupressales; family Cupressaceae; genus Cryptomeria; species Cryptomeria japonica. The sequence goes on from NC_081413.1 coordinate 641,179,162, forward strand.
ACCAAGACCTTTGATGTAGATCTTCATTCTATCTTTCCAGATCTTGTAGTTATCCTCATTGAACTTGAGACCCTCTTTTTTCATCATCTTGACTTCCTCAGAATCTTTTCCTCAAACGGTTAGGCTTTCTGCACACAGAGGACCAAAGATCTGATACCAATTGTTTATCCTATGAGGGTCTTGTTAATATTGAGAGAGGGGGGGGGGGGGGTGAATCAGTATTAAGACCAATTGAAACTTTAAACCTTAAAGCAAAATTATATCAAATCTGAAACCATTTAACAAATATATCAACTTCTTTAATCAGATCTACTAACCTCTTTATCAAATTTGGTTAACACATTAATCAAATCACTTACCACAACTATCAATACTTTCACCACCAAAGAAATCATATAAATTTGATCATTTACCAACTCATTAACCTTATCAATCAGATCAAATACTTTCACAAATAACTCCTTATGAGTATCAGTAACCTGTGATAAACTTATGATAAAACATCATAACCAGTGTCTCAGAATAATGCATGAAATAAAACATAAATAAGAACATCAGATGAAAAACATTCCACACATGAACACCATAAGTTTTTGACGTGGAAACCCAAATAGGGAAAAACCATGATGGGAGTTAGCACCCACAAATATTTGTACTCTTTTGAAGTACGCCCTGTTAGAAGCTTACAATACACCTAGTTAGGAGCATACCCTGTTAGGAGTCACCCGGTTAAGGGATTTGCCTAGCAGCCTGGTTAGGAGCATGATCATCTATTAGGATCAACCTCATGAGAGGATTTAATACTCTTTTGAGAGCTGCCCTATTAGGGGACTTAAATTTATAAGGCCTGTTAGGACCTACTCGGTTAAGGGATTTAACCTGCTGCAACTATTAGAGAACAATATTAAGAAAATAATCTATTACTTGCACTTCTCTGCTTGCTTGATCAGATCCAGTTATACACAACACTCTGCAACTCTTAGGAAGATCTCACACTTTACTTGGATGACTTAACACATTCTCTAAGACCAATGACATCATAAACATCAACTGTGTCTTCCTAAATAGCCATCTCAACTAGGTTGGCCACTAAATCCTAATTACATCATAAATTTATAATTCAAATCATAAGAGATCATCACAGATCGATGTATAGATCATTACAACAAATTATAATGCAATATCAACCGTTGGTTGATTGTAACCCATCACGAAAAATACGATTTGTATCTTCAAAACACTCTACTAAGCGTTTTGCGGATTCCCAAGAAATTCTTCCTTGGATCGCACCAAAACAAAAATTAAATCTTCCATGCGGGTTGTGCCATGTTACCGACTTCATGTAGACTCTCCGTTAATCACCGTCATAATATAAATCATTACCGGTTTGATGATTTCTTCACCAGTCTTAAACCCTACTAAAACCTTAGCAAAAGTCCATCATAAATTTGAAACATGCCTTTTGGTAATCTTCACAAGTTCCGGTTCTGGTCAGATACACTCTTCCATGATACAAGTTCATCATCAAAACCTCACATCACCAATCATCACCGATTAACTGATTCAATCAAAATATCTCTGCTTTATCAGTTAAAGTCCTATTTCACAGACTTTAGTTCTTTGCCGGTAAACCAAATCACTAAGATGACCAAATAAAACACTGGGAACATCAGTTGACATCAGTTGCCATCTATGACAACACAAATAACTGATCATGTCTTCTATTCACAAAATCTCAATCTCTTCATCACAATAGACTTCTATCCTTTACCGGTGTAGTAATCAGACTTCAACTACATTACCTCATCTGCATCAGTTATGCCAAATGCCAACAAGGGGATCCAACATCTATCATGACAATACAAAGACAATTTAAATGGGTTTTATAAAGTTTTATTATTTAAATCATTTGATGATTTAAATAATATTGTGCATATTTGGGGCTTTCCAAATAAGAATAAATGTGTAATGAAGGAGGACTTAATTTGATCCCCAAGGACAACTTCCTCTACCGATGTACAAAAGATTCTCTCTCTAGAATATAAGAATAATAAAAATTCAATTGAACAAGAAATTACCCCATAAGAGTGTTGGAATCAAGGAACATCGAGAGGGGGGGGGATGGGTCAATGTTCTATAATTTTTAACATTATTAACTTGTCCTTTTAACCACTTAATGCAAATGAATGAATGAAAGATGTAGAAACACAAAATAATCAACAACAACACCATAACACCAGATTTTATACATGGAAAACCTGGTTAAGGGAAAAACCATGGCGGGAGTGAGACCACAATATAATTATACTCAGTTATAAGTACAAAAATATTACATTGGGAATGCATATGCATTCAAGCACATTTCCTAGAGCTCACTGCTCAAAAGAAAGAAGGGAAACAACCCCAAAAGGCTCACTGCCTTACAAAATATTTTACAAAAGACAATTGGAATGTATAAATTGAAAAATGACATCTACAAATGCCAGGGTACAGTTTTGGTAAAGCACAAAACCATTAATCACATATTGATATGCTACACTGCTATGTTCTGTTGTTCTTCAATATTCCAGAGCAAAAATCCTTCACTTGCACACTGAAACTGTACACACTTGATCAAAACCACTTTCCACACATCCACTGATATTAAAAATGATCATATCCATCGATCTTTTATATCCACAACATGAAATTAGGTCTTCTACTTGTCAGCTTCAAGAACACTGTCCAAATAATGAAAAGTGTATACCAAGTCGGCTCAATTTGAAATCCAATGCATATGTGGACCAAAAAGAATTGTCCACATGCTACCAAAATTGTCTAACAACATGCCACGATCATATGAATGAGTACCAAAATCAATCCACATAATCAACACAATGATTGTTTACATAATACCACTAAATTGCTTTGTTAAACTGAGAACCAACTCGCCAGATCATCTAAATTAACCTTGAGTCAACACCAGATGCCACAAGCCTGGAATATGGTAGATAACACATCCATAATGCTTTCCTGATATCCAAAACACAAGATATAAACTTGTATTGAAGTATGGACCGAACAACCCGTTCTTTGTCAAATACTTTGTTTCGAGTCTGCTAGACTTAATCAAAATCAATCACTCTTTCGATATGAAAAAACTAAGCTTTGCGGAGGAGTGCATTAGCATTAGTTGCCATCAATGACAATATTGGATTATCTATGGAGTGTCTCTTTCCAACAATCTCCCCCTTTGGCATTGATGGCAACACTTAGTAAAAAAATACTAAGTGTTGGAACCAAAACCAAAACACTATACACTACAACCAAAAATCTAACAACCAGACTCCAAAAGTAAAAATCTCCCCCTAGGATCAAAATTTTTCACTGTCCTACACTCCCCCTTAGAAATCAATGGCAAAGATGGGGTTCTAGAAACTAAAAGTTTACAAAAAATTCTATACAGAGGCATATATACACATAGACCTAACTTACAAAAACTTGAATACATTTGTAAAAGTGTTCTTCAGTGAATCCAAATGGCTATCCTAGCCCTTCTTGAGACTCTCCAAGATAGATATGATACCACTAAATAAATAGGCTTGTGTCTCTGCTAATTTAAGGTCCGAGGGTTCACTGGTAGCTTGAGCATCTCGAGCATCCTTTAGAGAACTAAGCATAGTATCTAGCTTGGGAGTGATATGACTCCGAAGTTCACCAAATGTACCAATAATCATCTCCTTGTCATGGTTCAAACTCCTATTTTTTTCAAGTAGGGATATTACTTGATCTTCTTAACTGCTCATAGAGACTGACAAAGGATCAATAGACTAAGATATTCGATCTAATTGATCTTCATGCTCCTTAGAATTTTCCTCAATATCCTTAGTGAACTTTGACAATCATAGGCATGATTTGTAAATGTTGCCACCTTCAGATACTTCATCTTGTATACTCTTGACACAAGTATCTAATGTAGCTCTATCATCAACAATCATTCTCTTGAATGTCCAAGGCCTTTTGGCATTAAACTCATTATAGACCTTTACCTCAACAGATTTTTCTAAAGACTCAAAATGAGTATTCACCAAATTTATCAAACTCTTTAGCTGTTTGAATGGAGTGTCAGATGTGTTCTTCTGAAATGTGGGCATTAACTTTTCAAGAACACCAGATTGAAGGGTAAGTAGTTCACTATCTTCGGTGTGGGACTTCAAAAAATCCTCACTTGCCTTGGCTTGGGCAAATGAAGCTAATTGAAACTTCTAAATAGGGGACATAGTGGCAAGGTTGATTGGGCCTTGGACAAAATATGGATCATCAATGATCTGGTTACCTTTCACTTTCCCTGCAGTGTCTCTTTCTTCCCCAGTATTAACTTCAACTTTAACCTCAACCTTCTCCTTCTCTGCTACCTTCTGCATCAGCCTTAGGAGAGATTGCATCCTTCTTAGATGTTTCAATAATGTCAACTAAAGGATTCTAAGTATCCTAAACCTCATATGCTTCTTCTTCACCCTTATTTGCCACATCCTCATTTCTAGTAGCTTCCGGATCATTAACCTCTAATTGATCATATGTCTGCACTTCCAAAATAGGAGTATCAACCTTTGTCTGATCACCTTGGAATGGCAAGCTCAGAGTTTCCAGACTAGATTTAGGAGCATCATCCTGAGTTTTCTTAGGGATAACCTCATACCGATTCCGAAGCAATACTTTCCTCAAGATCCTTTTTGTATCCTCAATAACTTCTTCAGTCTTGCCAATCATGATCTTATTTACTCTAGTCTTTCTCCTAAACTCATTCTTGGCCTCTTTGAGAATTCTTGCAATCTCCTCATTTGCAATTATAGGCTAGAGTTCTACCAACACATATTCCCTTAATATTTCTTCTTCCTTATTTGCAGTTCTCCTCCTCATCTCCAAAATATCATACAAGCTCTTAGGCATGTCATACATAATTTCTATTAAAGCTCTACTATACACATTTAAATACTTAACGGTAGCTTCCTCTATAGTCCTTTTTCCATTATCATCAAAATTATCATACCATTCAGACATTGGCTTCAAATTTCCATTCTTTACAACCTCATCCACAGTTTCATCTAATGACATAGGAGGTTTAACTATGAATCTTACTTGCTTAATTACCGTGTCTATTCCAGAGGTTTTTGGTTTCTTGTTTGGCTTGTCTCCACCAGCTGGCTTCTCCTTAGAAACTTTAGTGGCCTTAACTACTTTGGCCTTTACCTCCTTAACCACGTCATCAGATTCTGTCTCCTTATCATCAAGAGCTGCAACATATATTATGGATCCCATTTCTCTCTTCGTCTTCCCTTCGCCACCAAATGATTTGGCTTGGGGTTCTGGAGATCTTATAGGTCTTTGAGGATCAGAGAAGGGTGTAGAGCTCCTTGGTTTCCTTGTCTTGTGAGAAGAAGCTTTTGGTTTAGTTTTCTTTTCCTTAACAATATACTCTTCAGATAGGATATTTCTTTTTCTCACCTCTCGGACCGCCTCGTTGGTGATCCCAATGCTTTCAACATATGCTTCAATCTCCTTCCTTACTCTCTTCTGGATTCCTAGCTTATTGAATTGTTTATGTAGTTTAAGGCTCTTCTCAGCATAGGTTCTGAACCTCTCTTCAGAAGTGTCCACCTGTTTGCTAAGCAAATATTGAGCATATAGCTAAAAAATTTCTTTCTCCACTTCATACCCCATGGGCATGATCCAAGAAGTTCTAGGTTCCACAACTTCCATTAAACATTGATCTGTATCTACCATGAAACAAATTGTATCTTGGTATTTCTCAACCATTTCCTTAGGGATCCTTTCCCTATCATTCATTGCACTCTGATTTTTTTTGAAATAACCCCCAGAGAGTAGCATTCCGGACCTTGGCATCACCAATGTTATACAAATACTCTCTGACTTGCATTGCCACATGTCTATCATACGCCCTACTCCCAGAACTTTGATCATGAAGTAAAAGTACAAACATAGGATAAAGGTGCCATACTTGAATGGGTGCTTCTTGTCTTGCTTGATCTGCTTCAGGTTCTTTATTAGCTCACTCCGGAGTAGTTCACACAAGTCATATTTCTTGTTATCCTTAATCATTTAATATGCAACATAAATAGTTGTTCTGGATTCAAATTTATCCCTGCTGGAGTGGTATATCTTATACCCTATTACCATAGAAGAAAACTTGACATCATACTCTAGAATATCATTGATTGTCATGGCTCTTTGGCCAAATTTTGATCCAGTTACATCTGTAACCATCTAGTTCTTCAGAACCTTCAATGTGGGTAAGTCACTAGTTGAGCACAAACTAGTAACAACCCTAATTGCATTCTTTGTGATCTTGAATGGCTTGTTCAACCACATAAATTCATCACGCATCCTACTAAGTATGTACCGGACCCATTCTGGTTCATCAAACATCGGAAAATTGACATACTACACAAAAACCTTTCCCTCCATAACTTTGAATTTGGGTTTCAGGCTACCAACCTCATCTATCATATGCTTAGTGTATAAATTCAACATTGTGTGCTTCCAAGCTCCTCAATATCGCAATGCGTGAAAACCGTAACATCCTCAATATGTAAAACACCTTGTGGTACCAATGAGAATGCACTCTTTGGATCATCTTCCATGGATATAAATGGATGTTTCTTAAAGTCTGGCCAAGCCCTCTCAGTAATCTTTACGACTAGAGGAGTTTCCATACCCAAAGCAACCCTTTTAGAAATTTCAAACTTCCAACTTGAAAGGTTTCACCAATAAATACCTTGACCACCGGATTAGGAAATTCGTGCAACAAATCTTCTACATGCTTTGATGTCTAAAAATTCTGCTTGCAGAGCTCTCTTCTCTTCCTTTATTTGAATGCAAAGTGAGAAATGAAGTGATTAAATTAACTTTTATCTTTTGCATACCTAACTTTTAGGTGTAATAAATGCACTTTTCCCTAATACTTTTGGATACCCTGCATACACAGACTTGCTCCACAAAAGTATTTTGCGGACCTTCAACATTACTCAAGAACTTCTCGAAATCCTTTCAATAGATCAGTACAACTTTTGTAACCTGCTGGAATCAAGCACAAATATCAAACATGGGGTTTATAAGATTTCCATGAAAACTCCCCCAAGGTTGGATGCCTTAGCTTAGTTATCGGATGAAGTTCCAGTACCGGAATCAGGTGCGGACCCACTCATTGCATCATTATCGCTCTTCTTCACCCATGTCTTCTTTATCTGATCTCTGATATCTTCAACTTTCACTTTTCCTTATCATTTGCCTTCTCATTCTTGTTCTTGTCTACCAGACCATTCCTATTCACATTTCTGCTTCTACAGAATCTTGCAATGTGACCGGATTTGTTGCAATTATAGCATACAACACTTCCTTGTTTAGGCCTGAAGTTCCCTTGATTTCATCTTAATCTACATTGGTTAGAAATATGTCCAAATATACCACATGCATTTGAAAGTTATTTATCATACTTTTTTATTTATTTGGCTTATGACCATACTTATTGCATTCAAAACATTGACCAGAGAAAGATGGACCATTATGATTCATTCTATTTCTACATTGACTAGCCATATAACCAAATTTATTGCAAATAAAATAAATTACCATTGAAATTATGAGCATTAGGTTGCCTTAACAAAGACCTTTTAGCTTTGTTCTTCCGAATTTGAGACTTAGGATTGCTTTGACTAGATCCATAGCTTTCACCTTTCTCAAATCCAAGACCTCTTTTGTCATTAACATCCTTTTGGTTTTCAAGCATCTCATTAAGTTTGGCTGAGCTCATCCTGAACTTCTCCTTGTATTCATTTGCAGGTTCAAGATCATTTCTAAGAAGAAGGATGTACATTACAAGATCTTCTTTGGTTTCATGCAAATCATATTCTAGTTGACCATTATCACAACCAAGTCTGCTGCATTCTTCGGATCTTTCTTTCAAGGACTGATTAAGATTCTCTTCATTCTTCTTTCTTTCCTCCATCTCCTTGGTCAATTTCATCACTATAGATTCTATCTCATGTTTTAGGGCTGCATTCTCTCTAGCAAGTTTCTCACATTCTTCTGTTTTCTCCTTCAGGGCTAGGTCATCAATGCTTTAGCTTTATTTCTCCTTTATCTTATCAACAAGTTCCTTTCTCTTCTCTCTTGTCTTGTTCAACTGATCTTTCAATGACTGGATGAAGTTTTCAGCATATCTAAGATTCACTTTCATCCACCGAACCCTTGCTTGGGATTGATCAAGATCCTCAAGTGCCACAATAAGCTGATGTTGAAGACTATCATAATCCATTGATTCACCTTCCTGGATCCTCCTCAAGCTGTTAGGCTTCTTCCGAGGGACCATGATTTGATACCAATTGTTGGAATCAAGGAACACTGAGGGGGGGGGGTGAATCAGTGTTTTGCAATTTTTAGCATTATTAACTTGTCCTTTTAACTAGTTAATGCAAATGAATGAAAGCAAGATACACGAACACAAAATAATCAGCAACAACACCATAACAACATATTTTATACGTGGAAAACCCAGTTAAGGGAAAAACCACGGTGGGAGTGAGACCCATAATATAATTATACTTTGTTAGAAGTATAAAAATATTACATTGGGAATGCACATACATTCAGGCACACTGCCTAGAGCTCACTGCTCAAAAGCAAGAAGGGAAACAACCTTGGAAGGCTCACTACCTTACAAAATATTTACCAAAAATTGGAATGTTTGAACTAAAAAATAGCATCTACAAATGCGAGGGTACAGTTCCGGTTAAGCACAAATATCTCAATTACATACTGATATGCTACACTGCTCTATTTTGCTATTCTTCAATATTGTACAACATAAATCCTTCACTTGTGCATGTGAAACTTTGCACACTCAATCAAATCTACTTTCCACACATCCACCAATATCAAAAGTGATCATATCCATCGATATTTTATATCCACAACATGAAATGAGGTATTCTACATGTCAGCTTCAAAAACACTATCCAAATAATCAAACGTGTATACCAAGTAAGCTCAATTCGAGCTCCAATGCATATACAAACCAAAAAGAATTGTCCACACACAAATTCTTCATAGGTTTGCAAATTCAGCAGATGAAGAGTGGTATCTTTATCACACAGTCCAAATATGTGAAAGAGGTATTGAAGATGTTTGGAATGAGTGACTGTAAACTAGTTGGGACACCAATGGTTATAGCTTGTAAACTGTCTAAGGAGGATGATGCTGCATCCATTGATGAAAAGGAGTACAAATCAATGATAGGGAAACTGTATTATGTTGTTCACAACATACTGGATATTGCTTATGCAGTTGGATTAGTTGCCAGATTTTAGAAGAACCCTAAGGAGACACACATGATTGTACCTAAAAGGATATTCTAATATTTGAAAGGTACTATTGATTATGGATTATGGTATCCATATGTAGGTAACTTTCATTTGAAGGTTTATACAGATGCAGACTGGGTAGGAAATGTTGATGACATGAAGAGAACAACCATTGGTGCATTCTTTCTTGGAGGAAGAATTATATATTGGAGCAGCAAGAAGCAGAGCTGTATATCACCATCCACTACTGAAGCTGAATATGTTGCAGCATATATGAATTGTACCTAGGCAATTTGGATGAAAACAATTCTAGAAGTTTCAAGTTGAAGATCATAGAATCGGTAAAGATTTTATATGATAAACCAGTGCAATAAATATTTTAAAGAACCCAGTATTGCATGCTAGAACCAAGCGTATTGAGTTGAAATATAATTTCTTGAGGGAGAAAGTGTAGAGTAAATATGTATTATTGGAGCATGTATCTTCTATAGGAGCAGCTAGCGGATATCTTTACTAAAACCTTTGCCTAAAACTACTTTTGAGTATCTTAGAGGCCAATTAGGGGTTGTGCCCCTACATGAGGTCAATTGAGAAGATGTGAAAGACATCAGTCTCAAAGCTAGATTGGTGTAGAGTGGAGCTACTCCATAGGGGGAGAACCAAGTTGCAGATCATTGATGCAGAACAGTGAAGTATGACACTTCATGTTTTACTTTCACTTTGCATTGTTGTCAAATGGGGAGAATAACTATTTGATTATGGGGAGAAAAATTGTATGATTGATAGAGAGAAGAACTGTAGCCAGTTACCAGCTAAAGACATGTAGACTTAGTTGAAGGAGAGTACATGGTAAAATGTAAACCATGATTCCTATACTTGTGTATGTGCATTACTCTCAATCATCACAATCAAGGGTATTGATATTTGTGATGCCATCAATGCGAAAGGGGGAGATTATTGGCATTTGATTGTGATGCCCTCCTAAATGGCACAAGGTTAGTAAATGATCAACAACACAAAAAGACACAAAACCATTAGATTGTTAGTGTTAGTCAATCAAAAACTAATCTAAAAAGGCATACCAAGAGAGACACTAAAAACATGCTAATATATCTAACTAAAGAAGCAAAGATAATGAGGCATCTTCAAATGCCTCTTAGCATGGTTTTGGTTCCTTTCTCCCTTGTTCCTTTCCTCTCCAAGTTCCAAAATAGTGTAGCTCTCAGCAACTTTTTGCACTATGGATGCTTATGGAGGATTGAGATTGTAATATTGTGCTTCGAATATGAAATGAGAAGCTAATGCTATGCTATTGATGCTAAAATGATATATTTTAACCAAAATAACAAGATATTAGATGATTATGCTAAAAATGCTCTCTAAAATGTCTATAGCTTAGATGCATACAAGTTTTTCAGGATCTGGATTATGAAGAAATGGGCTCTATTTATAGGGAAAATGGAGCAATGGATGGTTGAGATTGAGTAATCTCAACAAGGGTCAGGATTGAATGATTTCAAATCCATGTGAGGGCTTTCAACCCAATCCCAGGATGACAAGTGTCAATGTGAGATAGGTTGAGAGGGGAGGGAATAAGCATTAAATGCCTGATATGACCTTGGGATTTAGAGTCAAGGTTGGTTGAATGAATAAACTCTTTATTCAAAGAATAAAGCTTTTATCCAATGGATAAACTCTTGTGCAAATGTGAAATGGATGAATATGGTCAAAACAATAAATGTTTGGGGAGACAAGTTTGAAATAACCATAAATGGTTATGTAAGAGCCATAAATGGTCATGTAAGAGCCTTTAGTGGTCTTTGAAGACTTTGGGGGTTAATTTGTTGAACACACAAAACATTAAATGCTTTTGAAAGACTTTGGAGTCTTTGAGAAGTGACTCCATTTTGCTTAGGAATGTGACAATAATTAGGGGATGGATTAGGCTAATTAGGAAGGGGTTAGAAGAATCTAGAAGGGGATCAGATTTTTGCAAGTGGATTTGGTGGGTGAGGGAAAATAGGATTTTATTTAAAATAAAAATTCATTTATTTCAATAAATGTGTGCAAGTTGCATTTGTAGGAAAATGCAAGTGGGGGGGGATAATGATTTAAATAAATGTTTTATTTAATTTATTTAAAAGAGGAATAGGGGGATTTTAATTAAATAAATAGATTTTATTTATTTAATTGATTGAAATTTGATTTAATGAATTAATTAAAATAAATTGAATAATTTATTTAATTAATAGAAGAATGTTTTGGGGATGAATTAATTAAATATTAATTTAATTAATTGATGGTTAGTGGATTTTTAATCAAATAAATAGCGAATATTTATTTAATTAAGCTGGACAGATTTGTGTGACTACATTTGCCCCTCTTTGAGATGGTGTGGTTTATTGCGTTGTTTCAAAGAAAGAAGAATAGGTGTGAAGAAATGCCCCATAAAATATAAATTTAATGGGTGGTATGCCCCCTCGAGAGATGGGCCGAAAAATTTCAAAAAATCGGGCGATCTCTCGAAAAAGAATGAAAATTGGCAGGGTGGTAGAAGAGAAGAAGTTAGCCATACGGGTGAAAAATAGAAGAAAACGGGGGAAACGTGGAGAAATGGGGGGCTCGAGAAGTTCACGGGGACCATGGCGATGAGTAGGGGGAAGTTACGGTGACGACGAAGGGTATAAATGGGGTGAAAGGGGTGAAAACAAGATCATTTGTGACCGTGACCAGTTGAAAATGAGAGCTCTGATAGTGACATTTGGAGGAGCAAGTAGCAGCTAGGATGCCGATTCTGATCACCGAGCACAGATTCGAGCGAGTCCGACGGTTCCAGCGCCCAGATGACTATAGACCAGCGGTACGCAAATTCGAAAACTTAAGTTTTGTGCATTTTTGATAGGGTTTTAGCTAAGTCAAAGTCAAGTCGGAGCAAGAGCACTGGAACTGTTGTTTTGGCGCTTTTGCTCCATAAAATAGCGCTATTGTGCCGCAATGGCGCTATTGTCCCCTTGTTTGAGCGCTTTTGCCATGCATTAGCGCTATTGTATGTAAGTTTTAGCGCTATTAGTTAAGTAGCGCTATTGCTGGGTTAATTGAGCGCTATTGAGTTAAAATAGCGCTATTGCACAATAGTTTTAGCGCGTTTGTAGTTGTAACGCTTTGGTATAGCTGATTGAGCACCTTTGCTATAGTTGTAGCGCTATTGTTGAAAACTAGCGCTTTTGTTGGTTAAATAGCGCTTTTGCTTGAGGAGAAAAAGATGCCCCAGTTTGGATGAAGAAAATCTCCCGATGTCAATGATTGATGGATGGCGAGGTGAAGTGGGAGTTGTTTTGAACCATAGCAGCCTGATGAGACTTAGGTCATTTGTTAGGATAAATGCCTGTTGAAGTCTAGGTGGCCATGATTGCTTACCTGTTGAGACCCGAAGATACTTGATCAAAGTATCTGATGATAGTCTAGGTTTAAACTTAAGAAAGTTTGAAAATAAAACAACTGATGGTGATTGATGAATGTCCATGTGCAGGAGGATCTGCGCATGTTGCAGTTACGCGAGTGCCATCCTGCGACACAAGGGTTGCGGGACTGATTGACCCAGGCAGAGATTGATTGTATTGTAGCGACTGGTCTTTATGAGGTGATGCACATGCCCATGATTCGTATGAATCACGGATTGATCACAGCACTGACGGAGCGGTGGCACAGCGAGACGTGCACCTTTCATTTGGCATAGGGGGAGATGACCATGACGTTGGAGGATGTGTGGTGCATCCTATGGATTCCGATTCGAGGAGAGCTGGTCACATATGATAGATTCTGGGGGATTGTGGCAATGCAGAGGATTTTTGATGAGGATGTGTTCATTGATGATGGCTCGATCGCATGGGACGATATAGCGGCACTATATGAGCCACTTCCAGCAGTTTTGTCCGGGATTGTGGGAGGACTGCTGTGTCCAGACAGGCGGTCACATGGGTTGGCGGTGGGATGGGGACAAGTTATCGAGATGATGATGACCGAGGGGACCCGATTTGAATGGGGGCCGTGCGTGCTGGTGCACATGTATCAGGAGCTCCATGAGGTAGTGTACCGAGGGAGAGGTTCCTTAGCAGTGGGCAAGATGCTACTACACATTTGGGCTTGGGAGCACCTACCAGTGACTCGACCGGTGAGTCTGAGATTCCATGCAGTGGATCAGCCATACATGTTTATGTACAGTGGCATGATGAGTCAGCCCCACTTGGGGAAGTTAGAGTGGTGGCGGCGGGCACTGGATGACCTGGATGTAGTGATATGGCAACCATACTTGGAGTGTGAGCCAAGGGATGATAACGCAGAGGCACTACCGTATGTGTTTATGACTCGATTCCTCATTGGGAGGACCTCCTACCATGTGGATAGACAAGTGCCTGGGCGAGTGATGAGATAGTTCGGACGGCAGCAGGGACTGCCTAGCGGTTCTGGAGAGTATGCGCGGGTGATTCGAGAGAGGTATGCGTGGGGTCCAGTGCTACCTTATGATTAGACACTAGTAGAGTTTCAGACACTACAGGCGAGGCCATGGGACCTACGATCGAGGGTCGTTGATGCAGGGGTTGCAGATGATTACACACAGTACCGAGCAGCGCACCTGATCCTATGGATATCGGATCCTGCAGAGCCGATCCCAGGGTTTGAGGATGAGAGGGGATGGAGACGAAGGAGGGCAGGAGGTCAAGGAGATGGAGGAGGAGGAGGAGATGGAGGAGGTGGTGGAGGAGGAGATGGAGGAGGGCAGGAGGTCGAGGAGATGGAGGAGGAGGAGGAGGAGATGGAGGGTGGTGGAGGAGGAGATGGAGAAGGTGGAGGAGGTGGAGGAGGATTGGGGATGCGGAGTCAGCGGAGAGGGAGAGGTGGACTGCCTCTACAGATCTCACAAGGACCATTGATTCCAAGAGGAGTGCAGCTGAGTGGGAGGGGGATGGAGAGAGAGATCCCGATGGACAGAGGGGAGGGGACTTCTGGAGAGGGAGGTGTAGGGGAGGCAGCTATGGACACCGGGGAGGGAGCCACTGGAGATCTGTGGGACCACATTATAGTACGCTTGCGGACGCAGATAGAGGATTTGGAGGCAGAGGTGGCAGCTAGGGATATGCAGCTATTTGCATGGGAGTTAGAGCTGACGGTGGTGCTACGGGAGAGAGATACTGCAGTGGAGAGATTGGCGGAGCTGCAGGAGAGAGTGCAGATTGGAGTACAGGGGCCTTCAGGGGAGGTGATGAGGGAGATGCGGCGAGCTCAGGCTGAGATAGAGTACTAGCGGGGGTTATATGAGCAGGTGGTGCCAGTGAGTCAGCGAGCTCTCAGCTATTCGCAGATGCGGCAGGCGAGATCAGAGCGATCGCAGAGGGTGCAGAGCAGTGGGGGAGTGATGGGTCCTTTGAGGAGGGAGAGATCAGGGGATGCAGGAGGGAGTGGTGGTTCGATGAGGCCTCCATGGAGAGATGGATCAGGTGGTGCAGGCACCAGTGGTGGAGCAGGGGGAGGTCTTGGGACAGCATCTGGTCAGAGTGACATTTGAGAGAGCATTCATGCATGGATGTATTTGTATCTTGATTTTGTGGACTGTATCTTGGATGGCTCTTGGTAGCCGATTTTGTAGACTTCATTGTACTTTGCTATATGAGATGATATATATGAGGAGATCCCATATTTTGATGATATGCATTTGATTATGTATGGATGTTTATGTAGAATGATGAGTTATGGCTTAGATGGATATATGTACATGTATGCATTGATGAGATGTTTCCTATATGCATGTTTTGATGATGATTTATGATGTTGGATACTAACATATGAATGTAGGTTTATATATGTATGATTTGTTTGATTTTTAATGTAATGCTTTATATATGTAATGCCATGATGATGATGTATGCTTATGATGATTTATGAACAGGATTTTGGTGTTTCCTATTTTGATATAATAATGAGATGATTTATGTGATGATGTTAATGCAATGGTCGAATGAATGATGTTATGTATGAATATGCATCTAGATGTTTTTAGATGAATGCAATATGGATAAACAAAATGTAAAGTACAAATGTTTATATGATAATGTGTTAAATAAATGCAGATGCCTAATGGATATAAAATGTTAAGAAGCAATGTTTTATAAACAAATGGATTTTATGATTCTAAATGCTTAAATATGATTTAAGTACAAATGATAATGTGATGATACTATAACTAATGTTTTAATAACTGCACCTTAATGCAATTAAAAAAGAGGATAATGAATGCAATGCGAATAAACCCTAAGATGAACATAATAAGATACTTATTAATGAATGAATGAATGTATGTAATGATAAAGGATGATAAAATGATGATGGATAATCAACACTATATGAATGCCTAGTAAATGATTTAAAATAATCAAAGACAATTTGATCCCATGAATGAATCCAATTATTTATGATTGATGCAATGATGCAAATGAAAACTAAATGTCAAGAAAATGAACTACATGCAAAGGTTAAAAATGACATGAATGTTTCTTAATGCAAGATGCAACTAAATGTTTAATGCAAGATGCAACTAACTGTTTAATGCAAGATGCAACTAAATGTGTAATGCAAGATGCAACTAAATGTGAGGATGATATGATCATGAGAAATGCAAGGTTTGTAAGACGTTGCATGATGCATTGATGATGTATCAGAGTACTCAATCATGATTGTATCCAAGACCAGCCTAATTGTCACATTTTGCATATAAAACCTACATATGAATGAGTGAATGGATGGGTGATATGCAACGAAATGCCATATATAAACAGATGAGATGAAATGATGATCCATAGTGCTCTATTTTCATCATTGAGCTTTAAAAAATGTTGGAAGAGAATACAAGCATCTTGACATAATGATTCAAGATGACCTGAGTATTCCTTTCAAGGATTTTATATAGCAAGTTAATACAAACGAGTTGATATAAGGGTCAAGCCGACCAGAGTATTGCTTGCGGAACAGACAAGGATTAGCTCTATTCATGCATGACTTGGATCGTCCTCCTTGATCTTAGGCTGATCATATCCTGAGACAAGTGCATACCATACTAAGAGATAAAAACCTTTATCCAGTTTGGATGAGGTAGGAGGAACCAAAGGAAGAGCATTGCACCTGCAAACAAACAATATATACATAAATAATAAAGAATAGGGATCCTTGGTAATGGTTCATGCTCATATGGTCGAGGTATACGCTGTAGTCAGCAAGCCGTAGTGATCTATGACTGCATTTGGCATAAGATCACGTAGCCTAGTGAACTTCCCACGTAGACACCATTAGTACATGCCCCAGAACTTCATCAGAAATAATGCGCAAACAAAACAAAACAATGCTGAAAGATCCCGATACAGATAAACAAATGATTGTACTCACAAATCAACCAAGTATTTGATAGCTTAACCTAATTTTCTTGTCAAAGAAAACGTCACTTTGTCTTTGTTTTGGTAAGGAAGGATGCATCCTTGTTAAAGACAGTTTTTGAGTGTTGATGTTGATTGTGTGGTTGATTGATAAGTGGTCATTGTGTGAGTATTTTGTTAATGTTTGTCTTGGTATCTGTGGATGAGTATGTACAAGGTGTTGCCATGTTTTTGTGTGATTTTCGATGTTTTTGGATTTTTGCGAGATATTTTCCAATGTTTTTGGTATTTTTGATGATTGCTTGAATGAAGAATTTAATGAATCATAAGACAATGTAGAATCCACTTCCATCAATAGGTTAAGGGCATTGCCCCCAGTTTTAGACATGACTATGAACAAGCGGGATGCTTAGACGCATGAAGTATGTATCATATTTGCAAAAAAATAACAAGCCATGGTTTTGGACAGATGGATGTATGTATGAAGTAGATGTAATCGCAACAAGTCTGAAAGACAATGGAGCCATAGCCTATACGAGTGGCACTTGTTTGCTAGGTTTTCACCATCATACTTACCCAAGGTGCCACCGGAGTGGTTGTTCACCGTTTGGATGCATGATTTTTCTTTACTTTTTTGAATGTTTTTGTATTTTCTTCAGGACATTTTTCTAAATGTTTTTGGTATTTTCTGGTATGCAGGGGAGCCTGATGCTCTGTACAGCTTAGGTATAAAACCATTTTAGGTGCATGCTATTGATTGGATCTGCAAGCGGTTCTCCTTCTGATGTAGCCAACTGATATGCCCCGGACCCGAATACAGCAGTGACAACATATGGGCCCAGCCAGTTTGATTCAAACTTGCCTTGATGTTCTTTGTTTGGTTGATTGCGAGGATTCTCTCGGAGAACAAGATCACCTACCTCAAATGTATGAGGTCTAACTCGGTGATTGTAGCTTCTGCTCATGCGCTGCTAATAGGCTTTGAGATGGTTGTATGCAGCTTGTCGCTTCTCATCAAGTAACTCTAAGTCCTGAAGACATGAGACTCTGTAAGCTTTATCATCAATGAGATTGTGCAAGGAAATCCGTAGTGACGGTATCTTGACCTCAATAGGCAAGATAGCTTCTGCACCATAGACCAATGAATAAGGAGTTGCACCTGTAGGGGTTCGAATGCTAGTTCGATATGCCCATAGCGCTGGATTCAATTGAACGTGCCAATCACGACCGGCATCATTGACTGTCTTCTTGAGGATTCTTAATATGTTCTTATTTGATGCTTCGGCCTGACCATTGCCTTGTGGGTAATAGGGGGTGGAAAAGCGGTGTTGGATATGAGATTTCTCACAAAGTTCACGGACATCCTAATTTTTGAAAGGAAGACCGTTATCTGTGATGATGGACATGGGTACACCATACCGACAGATGATGTAGTTGAGGATGAATAAGGCGATCTGCTTGCCGGTGACTTGGGTAAGTGGAACAGCTTCGATCCACTTTGTGAAATATTCGGTGGCGGTAATAATGAATTTGTGGCCATTGGATGAAGATGGATGAATCTTACCCACAAGGTCAAGGCCCCATTGACAGAAAGGCCATGGTGTCATGATTGGTTGCAGTTCCTAAGCTGGTGCATGTATCAAGTCGCCATGAACTTGACATTTCTTGCATTTTCTGACAAAGTAGTAGGAATCCTTTTCCATAGATGGCCAATAATATCCAGCTCGCAGGAGTTTCTTGGCGAGTGATGGACCACTTGAATGAGTCCCGCAAATTCCTTCATGTACCTCTTCCAAAGCCTTTGTTATCTCATCTTGTTCCAGACATCGAAGGAGAGTACCATCAAGACCGTGTCAGTATAGGGTTTCGGCAATAATGGTATATCGAGCAGTTTGACGAATGAAGGTTTTACATTGGTTATTTGATTGATTGGGAGGAAGGGTGTGATCGTGGAGATAGGTGTAAAACTCACCATACCATGGGGATTCAGGACCGACAAGGCGACATATCATTTCAGATTCGGGGATAGTTCTGATGATTCGATCATAGATAGTGGTTGTTCACCCCACATGACCGGCGACCGGAGTAAATTTATTACTTTGAAGGAATTTGATGGAGGAGTTGTGAGATTTGGAAATGAATCACCCTGCATGGTAAAAGGAAAGGGAAGCATTTCTCTTAATAGAAAGAGTAGTGTAGATGATGTCTACTGGGTTAAAGGATTAAATCATAATCTGTTGAGTGTAGCTCAACTAAATGATAGAGGTTATCCAATGGAATTTAAAAATAGAATGTGCAAAATCTATGGGAGAAAAGGTGAACTGATTGCAATTGGCAAGCAGACAAAAGGTAACCCATTTCACCTGAATCCTAAAGTCAACAACTGTTTAATTGCTAAAGTAGATGATAGTTGCCTTTGGCATCGAAGATTTTTTCATATAAATTTTGATAACATTGTCAAAGTCAGTAAGTCCAAGTTAGTAAGAGGTCTGCCTCAGTTGGACAAACTGGTGAATGCTCTGTGTAAGGAATGTCAGTTATTGACTATGACATCCTCAATTTTTAAGAGAAAATCTTTTTCAGTAGAATATTTGTTAGATTTGGTTCATATAGACCTTTGTGGACCAATAAGGACTAAAAGTATTCAAGGTGATAGATATTTTATGATCTTCACTGATGATTGCTCAAGAATGATGTCGGTCACATTCTTGAAGGACAAAAAAAAAGCCTTTAGTAATTTTAAGGCATTCAGGGCCTTAGTTGAAAAGGAAAGTGGTAAGAAGATAAAGTGTCCAAGAACTGATCAAGGAGGTGAATTTACTTCAGAGGAATTCACTAGATATTGTGAAGACAATGTAATTAAGAGGCATCTTTTAGCACCTAAGACACCACAATAGAATGGTATTGCAGAGAGGAACAACCGGTCTGTTGTTGAAGTTGCTAGAACGATGCTAATACAAGGAGGTGTAGAAAAAAAATTCTGGAGAGAAGCTGTCAGCACAACTATCAACACTATGAACCAGATATTGGTAAAGAGAGGTAAGGATAAAGCTCCTTATGAATACTGGTATGGTGGATCACCTAATGTCAGTTATTTTAAGATTTTTGGAAGTAAATGTTTTATCAAGAGAGGTGACTATGTTGGTAAGTTTCATGCTAAGAGTGATGAAGGCACATTTCTTGGTTACTCCACCAAGAGTAAGGCCTGCAAATGTTACAACAACTGGACAAAGATAATCATTTAAAGTGCTGATGTCCGAGTGGATGAGTGTTCTGAAGTTTTAGGAGAAACCAATGAGGAGAATAAGGAAGATGAACCTTACATTCTAATTTTGGAACCAGAACCGGTGAAGCCAGAAGTTGGTCATGAAGTGAATGTTGTAGTACCAGCTCAACCGAAACAGGTAGAATCAAAAGAATATGAAGATAGTGTGGAGTAAGAGCCTGAAGAAAATGATCATGTTATTCCAATGTATGTGAGACTCAATCATAATCCTAACCAGATTATTGGAGATAAAGATGCTGGAGTATTAACCATAAGAAGAATTAGAGAGAATTCTTGCATGATCTCCACTATTGAGCCTAGAACTGCTAAGGAAGCCTTTTGAGATGATCACTGGGTCAAGGCTATGGAAGAGGAGCATGACCCGATTAAGAAGAACAATACATGGACCCTAGTACCCAGACTGGTGAATAAAAATGTGATAGGAAACAAATGGGTATTCAAGAATAAATTGCATGAAGATGGAGTAGTAGACAAAAACAAAGAAAATTGGTATGTAAAGGTTGTGCACAGGAAGAAGGAGAAGACTATGGTGAGACATTTACACCAGTTGCTAGATTTGAAGGTGTTAGGACTCTACTTGCATTTGTAGCATATAGGGGATTCAAAGTATATCAGATGGATGTGAAATCAACATTTCTAAATGAAATACTAGAAGAGGAAGTATACATTGAACAACTAGATGGTTATGCTTTGAATGATGCAAAAGATATGGTGTGTAAACTACACAAGGAACTATATGGTTTGAAGAAAGCACCAAGAGCATGGTATGAAAGACTACATTCACACCTGATGAAGATAGGTTTCTAGAGAACCATTGAAGACAACAATATATATCTCAAGACTAAAGGAGATAAGATACTGGTTAGTGATGTGTTTGTGGATGATATCATTTTTGGAGGCAATGATGACATGAGTGATGACTTTGCAAATGAGATGAAAAGTGAATTTGAAAGTTATTTGGTAGGAGAGATAAAATTCTTGATAGGTTTGCGAATTCAGTAGATGAAGAGGTATCTTTATCACACAGTTGAAATATGTGAAAGAGGTATTGAAGATATTTGGAATGAGTGACTGTAAACTAGTTGGGATACCAATGGTTACATGTTGTAAACTATCTAAGGAGGATGATGCCACATCCGTTGATGAAAAGGCATACAAATCAATGATAGGGAAACCATATTATGTTGTTCAC
Organism: Cryptomeria japonica; assembly: GCF_030272615.1. Lineage (NCBI taxonomy): Eukaryota > Viridiplantae > Streptophyta > Pinopsida > Cupressales > Cupressaceae > Cryptomeria > Cryptomeria japonica. The sequence goes on from NC_081413.1 coordinate 641,200,420, forward strand.
AGTAGACCGTATATTGCTCATGCAGTTGGATTAGTTGCCAGATTTCAGAAGAACCCTAAGGAGACACACATAATTGCAACTAAAAGGATATTTAGATATTTGAAAGGTACTATAGATTATGGATTATGGTATTCATATGCAGGTAACCTTGATTTGAAGGTTTATACAGATGCAGATTGGGTAGGAAATGTTGATGATAGGAAGATCACAACCGATGGTACATTCTTTCTTGGAGGAAGACTTGTATCTTGGAGCAGCAAGAAGCAGAGCTGTATATCACCGTCCACTACTAAAGCTAAATATATTGTAGCGCATATGAATTGTATTCAGGAAATGCAGATGAAACACATTCTGGAAGGTTTCAAGTTGAAGATCACAGAACTAGTAAAGATTTTAAGTGATAAAACCAGTGAAATAAATATTTCAAAGAACCCAGTGTTGCATGCTAGAACCAAGCATATTGAGTTGAAATATCATTTATTGAGGGAGAAAGTGCAGAGTAAAGATGTATTATTGGAGCATGTATCTACTAAGGAGCAGCTAGTGGATATCTTTACTAAACCTTTGCCTAAGACTACTTTTGAGTATCTTAGAGGTCAGCTAGGGGTTGTGCTCCTACATGAGGTCAATTGAGCAGATGTGGAAGACATCAGTCCCAGAGCTGGATTGGTGTAGAGTGGAGCTACTCCATAGGGGGAGCATGAAGTTGCAGATCATTGATGTAGAACAGTGAAGTATGACACTTCGTGTTTCACTTTCACTTTGGCATTGTTGTCAAAGGGGGAGAAGAACTATTTGATTATGGGGAGAAGAATTGTATGATTGATAGAGAGAAGAACTGTAGCTAGTTACCAGTTGAAGATATGGAGACTTAGTTGAAGGAGAGTACATGATAAAATGTAAACAAAGATTCCTATACCTGTGTATGTGTATTACTTTCAATCATCACAATCAAGGGTATTGATATTTGTATTTCCATCAATGCCAAAGGGGGAGATTGTTGGTATTTGATTGAAGATTGCATTGATGTCAATTGTAACCGGTAATGATGTTGTTTTTCAACTGGTAGGTGAGCAAGTGAATGAAATTGGTATTACTTTATAAGTAATGAGATCAACCGACAACCCTATTTGTTGATGTGCCAAACCCTAATAGATGGAACTTGGTGAATCGGTTGTATTGGTTTATGATCAAATGGTGAACGGTAATGATTATTCCACATATGCATGTTGTATGTGATAAGTTTCAAGTGGTTTTTGGCACATAGAGATAATGATTTTATCTTGGGAATGAGCGAATACATTGCATGAAGAGGAAACTGCGTGACGAATTATCGAAATCAATGAGCGGTGATCAAGGAGCGATCAACGTTGTCTTGTACAATATGCAATCACTTCTATGTAATCCAATGGTCATACTTGAACCGGTTTGTTTGTAATCTTTGCGAGATCTTAGGTTTGTGACATGTTACCGACCTATTGTTTTGCTTGTAAGATTGATGAGTTGTTTTGTTGTAGTGTTAGCAATTTTGGTTAAGTGTCATTGTGAGTGATTGCCGAACTAGAAGGAGTATCAACAATATGTGTGAAGGCATATAGGAGCATGAAAATGATTTGATCAAGAATAGTAGTTCTATGTACCAGATCAACAAACCCCTGTTGTTCTCTAACAATTACAACAGTTAAATCCCTTAACTGGGCAAGCTTTAACAGGCTTAGTGTTATCTAAATCCTCTAACCAGGTGATCCATTAGCTTGGATTTCAAATCCTCTATCAAGGTTAATCCTGATAGGGTATTGCTTCTAACAAGGCATTATAGTCAATCCCGTAATCGGGTGGTCCCTAACAGGACATTTTGTAAAGCTTTAATGGGCTTGGCTCCTTACAGGGGGAACTTCAGAAGAGTTTAGAATACTTGTGGGTGTTCATCCCCATCGTGGTTTTTCCCATTTAGCTTTCCAATTCAAAACTTATTATGTCAAGTAGTGAATGGTTTTTGTGGTTGTGTTTGATATAGTTAATTTGCTTAACTGTTAAATCCTCTTAGTTATGTTAAGATGATCGACAATTATCTGAAATGTGCTTTTACTATTGTTAGTAAAGTATTTTGATGGTTTGGTTAAATGGTTTGGGAGTTTCAGAGCTATTATATTGTTATTTTGATATGCCAATCAAACCGGTAAACTATCAGTGCTATTGTAGTTTGCAGCTCAATGTTTGAATCGGTTTATTCAATGATTGACTTGAGAGATTGTTTTTGAGTTTGGTAAAAGTTTAGTCAATTTTCTATCTATTAATTCACCCCCCCTCTCAGTAGTTGTCTGGATCTTTATTGATTCATCATATCATCAGAAGAGAGACCATGGAGACTCTCCTCAATAAAAGTCTCTCACACTTATTGCATATGCTTGATAATAAATGACAATGACGATAAGAACCATAAAAAATATTTCTCCCCTTAGGAAGAAGAAATATGTAGATATATGTAGAATAACTTATTATTCTAGATATGAATATAGGTGAAGAAAAATCAAAATGCATGTCTTTAAAAGCTATAAGGATGTAACAATCAAATAAAGAACCTAATCAGGACCAATGATGATAATGGAAATCTAGAACCATATGGAACTTGATGAAGAACAATATCCAAACACAATGATGAATCCTTATAATGCTATTGAAGAATATCCAAAATATTGGAAAATTATGATAAAGGAATAGGTAGAAAAAGAACAAGAGGGTTTGAATGTGTCCTAATGAAATCCAAAGAAGACAACACATCTCCATAGGAGATAACATCAAAGAGGAGATGGATATCCTGAAGTGTGTCTACCAAATCTATCATAGATCATAAAATAAACTTAATCTATATGTCACATACTCATTTTAGGATGTTATATATTGATACAAAGATCCTATTGCATTAATCAATAAGAGTCATGGATGTAATAACACCAAAATTCAAAAATTTGGGGATGAAATATTGGAATATATCTTGAAAATTGATTGATGAAATGATGCCATGGATAAAATGACCAAATTACACTTGTTGAAAATATCAACAATGAATTCCTAAATGTGAATACCAATTAAATTTTTATTAGGGGTAAAATGTGTGAAGTTTAATAATCTAGACTAATTATTTTCCTTCCAAATTACAATAATATCTCTTCCATATAAATCTTGAATGATCATACATTATATTGTGAACTCAACACTCCTCCTTGTCCCACTATGTGATTTGATATATAAGAGGGGATTTATCGATAATGATGGTATATAAAATACATCATTGAAAGATCCCTCACCCATTGCAATAGATCCTCTCCCAAAAACATGCATATGTCTTTTTACCCATCAAGATATTTGGTGTAGGAAAATTCTCACAAGAAAAAAATACTCCATGACGAAACTACATAATGTGAAGATCCAAAATCAAGGAACTAACTAGAAAAAAATACTCTATGACAAACTATACAATGCAAGGCTCCATAAGAAAGGACCTAACTCCTTGAATCAAAACATGCAACTAAAGCAAGTCCCGTATCCTTCCTATTCTCTAACCATTATGAAGAAGAGGAAGAACCAACATAGTTGTTGGTAATATGGTATTATTCTTCTTTAGAGGATCCTACAAATTAATTTCATAACATTGTTGTTCATCATGCCCAATTTTATTGTTATACACACATTTGAGTATCTCCTTATAGGATAATACACCTTTGAAAGAGGAGTGGTAATTAGGGGTTGGTTTGGGTTTTAGTTCCTTGTCTTGTTCATTATCTTTCTTGTCCCAATTTTTCTATCTTTTCATTACTATTTTTTATGCTTTGAATAATAATAAAAACATAAAATTTATAGACTTTAAAGTCCTCTACATGTGCTTAGCTTGCTCCCTCTACATGTGCTTAGCTTGCTCCCTAGATAGTGAGGTAGCAAAATCACTGGCTTATGACATAGCCCATGTAGTTACAAGGACATATTATCAGCATGGAATGTAGAAATTAAATTTGAATGATCAAAGATCATGTTTTACGAGGATGAAAAGAATCAAATCTTAGCAAAAAGGTCCTAGATGACATCAATATTAGTAGGATACAAATGAATGAGTCCATTCTCCAACTAATAACCTCTCAACACATATTTCTTTCTAAAATAACCCTATAATGTAGTCAAGATATTTTTGGGTGATATGGTAGCGACAATGTAAAAGTAAAAATCAAGAGAAAATAACAAGCACAATGTTCTATAAGCTTCATTGTGCAACTATTGCACCACTTTGGATTTTTTTATAATAAGTGATGGTTTAACTTTTGTACCCATAGTGATTTGATATAATCTTAGTGATAATATGATGAAACTATAAATATACGATGAAATACTGAGAGGGGGGGGGGTGAATCAGTAGATAGAAAATAAACTAAAGTTTCACCTAACAATCTTTCAACTCCGAATCAACTCATAAATTATACCAGTTAAAACACTCAGAGAAATCTATAACTACACCGTTAAACTTTACAGATTGTCCTAATACTCAATGACATAATGCAATAGATCTTGAAACTTAAATAGCATTTGACAAAACCTTAAACCACTTCACTAATACCAGTAAAAACATGTTTCAGATCATTTCCGACCATTCAAATATATCTATGATTTACTAGTCATTCAAATCAACAATATAAAAAACACATCCACAAAATAATTCACCACTTGACACAATAATTTTTCACATGAAAACCCAAATGGGAAAAAACACAGTAGGGATGAATACCCACAACTATTTTGAACTCTTATGAAGTTTGGCCTATTAGGAGCTAAGCCCAGTTAGAAGTTTATACAATGATGCCCTGTTAGGACTAGACCCTGTTAGGAGTCACCCGATTAAGGGATTTACCTCAGCCCTGTTAGAAGGTTTGATTTGTTAGGATCAACCTCGCAAGAGGATTTAGAACTCAGATATTGAGTCACCCTGTTAGGGGCTTTGACAATGTGAGTCCTGTTAGGACCTACCTCATTAAGGGATTTTAGCTGATGTAATTGTTAGAGAACAATAGGTTCTTGACTGATTTGGAAAAATCACTTCTTTGCTGAATCAAATCCTTTATCACTCCTATCTTCCTTCACATCATTCTGCAGATACACCTCCTGGTTCGACAACAATCTCTCTCACACTTAATCAAATTTCCAATTCATTGAAATAAATCATCGACCTTATAAGAAAATATTAGGTTGGTAACACAACACAAACCCTACAAATATCATAGAGATTACAAACATATCGGTTCAATCTTGACCATTAGATTACATGCAATCCACATTACATTCTTCTAGGAAACTACAACCATTCCTGGATCACTGCACTTTGAATCTGTAACTCATCACACATTTTTCACTTCATAATATGCATTTGATTATTCCCAAAATAAACGGTTATCTCTTACATGCCAAATCCATTTCAAAACTCATCACGTGCAACATGCTTACATGGCATCTTCATCATCGATCATCATTTAGTCATAGATCATCACAACCAATCTCCAAGCTCCATCGGTTAGGGTTACCAGTTGATCTTCACTGCATCAATACCGGTTTCTTTACTACATCATTACCGGTAGCAATACTTGCTTCATTACCAGTTGCTATTGACATCAATGACAACACTATACTTCTTCAATGCAATCTTCATTCAATGCCAACATTATCCCCCTTTGGCATTGATGGCAATACAAATAACAATACCAATTTATTGTCATGATTGAGAGTAAAGTATGTACATAGGCATAGGAATCCTGGTTTACATTTTCCAATCATATTCTATCCTTCAATTGTATCTTCATATATTTAGCTGGTAACTGCCTATCAATCATATATATTTCTTCTCCCCCTTTGACAACAATGCCAAAGTGAAGGTAAACCATTCCTGTTCTCATCCATGCTTCACCGATCTACAATTAGCTGGTCCCCTTGTGGAGTAGCTCCATTCTTCACCAATTCTTCTTCAAGAATTTCAATAGGCTCCAGGATTGATGGCTTCCCTATCTTCTTAATTGACTTCATGTAGGGGTACAAACCCTAACTTACCTCTAAGTTATTCAAATTTAGCCTTAAGGAGAGGCTTAGTAAAAATATCTGCTAGCTGTTCTTTAGTGGAAACATGCTCCAGTGATACATCCTTGCTTTGAACTTTCTCTCTTAGGAAATGATTCTTCAGCTCTATATGATTTGTCCTAGCATGTATCACTGAGTTCTTTGAAATATTTATAGCATTGGTGTTATCAGAAAAAATTCTTATCAATTCTAATATCTTCAGCTTGAAATGTTCCAATATGTGTTTCATCCAGATTGCTTGGGTACTATTCATGTAAGTTGCAACATACTCAACTTTTGCTATTGATTGAGAGATACAACTCTATTTCTTACTGCTCCAAGATACTAATATGATTCCAATAAAAAATTCTCCTCCTGTTGCACTCTTCCTGTCATCAATATTGCCTGCCCAATCTGCATCGGTATAGAATTTTAAGTCAAAGTTTCCTACATATGGATACCATAATCCATTATTTATAGTGCCTTTCAAGTATTTGAAAAATTCTTTTGGTTGCAACCATGTGTGACTCCTTCGAGCTTTTCTGAAATCTGGCAACCAATCCTACTGCATGAGAAATGTCTGGTCTGCTGTAGACAACATAATGTATCTTACCTATCATGGACTTGTATTCCTTGTCACCGGTCATGTGGTGTGAACAACAACTGTCTATAATTTAGTCATCTAAACTATCCAAGTGAGAGACCAAAACCTTCTGATTTGATATGTCTTCTTTGACAACAACAAAGACAATGTCCTCCTTTGTATCTTCCTCAGATTCTTCATCAGTAACACCTCCATCCGTTGCAATGAGACAATCTCTTTTCCCTTTTCCTTTATACTTCCTATATTTCTCTTATTTTTCCTTATTATTTCCATTAGGACAGTTAGCAGCAATATGTCCTATCCGGTTACATGCAAAAAATTTTAGTGGTAGTTTACCTCTATACTTACTCGTACCTCTGGGTAATCGCTTGACCAACAATGCTTGAAGTTCCATCAGACTGTCATCATCATCTACCTCTCTGTTGGATCTAGATTCATGATTGTAACTAGCTTGTCTGCTTTTCCTTACTGGTGGGGTTGAGACTGAGGCTTTAAATGTAGATTTTGACCCTTGAACACTTCCATCAAAACCATTTAATTCAAAAATAGTTAATTTACCAATGATAGAATCAATAGTTACCTTTATCTTGTCAATAGATTTGAGTTCTTGAATAGTTGCAACTCTGATAGCATAGACCAGTAGAAGGGTTCTCAACACCTTGCTAACCACAGTGGCTTGCTCCACTTTACCTCCAACACTTTTGATTTCTCCAACTATCTCCTTGATTCTTTGACCATACTGTTGAATGTTTTCACCTTCAGCCATTCTCATATCATCAAACTTTCCTCTAAGATTCTCTTCCTTGGCTATCTATACATTCTCATCACCGCCATAGATTTATTCAACTTTATTCCAAACTTCATATGCAGTCTCCAATCCATGAACATCAACATATTGTGAATCAGACAAGGTACTGATGATGACCTCCAATGCTTGATTGTTCTCTTTTTTCTCCTTCTTCTGATCATAAGTTAGAATTCCACTAGGCAAGTTATACTTAGTAACAACTTGATCCCAATACTGACTTCCTAAGCTCTTTATGTAAATATTCATCCCATCACTCTAGATTCTGTAGTTATCTCTTTTAAACTTTAGACCTTCTCTCTTCATCATTTTGTCCTAGATCTTTTCCTCAAGCTGTTAGGCTTAAACTCAGGAGGACCTGGAATGCTCTAATACCAAATGATAATACGATGAAACTATAAAGATCCAGTGAACTATTGAGAGGGGAGGGGTGAATCAGTAGATAGAAAATAAACTAAACTTTCACCAAACAATCTTTGAACTCTGAATCAACTCACAAATTATACTGGTTAAGACACTTAGACAAATCTACAAGTGCACTGTTAAACTTTACCGGTTGTCCTAATACTCAGTGACATAATGCAACAAATCTTGAAACTTAAATACTATTTGACAAGACCTTAAACCACTTCACTAATACCAGTAAAAACATGTTTCAAATAATTTCCGATCATTAAAATATATCTATGCAGATTTACCTGTCATTCAAATCAACCATATCAAAAACACATCCACAAAATCATTTACCAATTGACACAATGATTTTCACGTGGAAACCTAAATGGGAAAAACCACGGTGGGGATGAATACTCACAAGTATTTTGAACTCTTTTGAAGTTCTCCCTGTTAGGCACCAAGCCCAATTAGAAGCTTATACAATGATGCCCTGTTAGGAGCAGACCCTGTTAGGAGTCACATGGTTAAGGGATTTACCTTAGGCCTGCTAGAAGCTTTGATCTGTTAGGATCAACCTCGCAAGAGGATTTAGAACTCAGATATTGAGTCACCCTGTTAGGGGATTTTACAATGTGAGGCCTGTTAGGACCTACTCGATTAAGGGATTTTAGGTGCTGTAATTGTTAGAGAACAACATGTTCTTGACTGATCTGGAAATAAAACTTCCCTACTAAATCAGATCCTTTACTTCTCCTATTTGCCTTCACATCATTCTGCAGATACACCTCTTGGTTCGGCAACAATCTCTCTCACACTTAATCAAATTGCCAACACTTCATTGAAACAAATCATCGACCTTATAAGCAAATACATTAGGTGGCCAACACAACATAAACCCTACAAATCTCATTGAGATTACAAACATATTGGTTGAATCTTGACCATTAGATTGCATGCAATCAACATTACATTCTTCTAGGCATCTACAACCGTTCCTGGATCACTGCACTTTGAATCTATAACTCATCACACATTTTTCACTTTATGCTATGCATTTGATCATTCCCAAGATAAATGGTTATCTCTTACATGCAAAATCCATTTCAAAACTCATCACGTGCAACATTCCTACGTGACATCTTCATCACGGATCATCATTCGGTCATAGATCATCACAACCGATCTCCAAGCTCCATCGGTTCGGGTTAACGATTGATCTTCACTGCATCAACACCGGTTGCTTTACTCCATTATTACCGGTAGAAATACTTGCTTCATTATCAGTTTCTATTGACATCAATGACAACACTATACTTCTCCAATGCAATCTTGATGCAAGGCCAACACTTAGACATCTTAGGTATATCTCCTTTTATATTTTAACTCAAAATAGTTATATGGTGTAATAAGAGGAGATAAAATTTAATCCATGATGTAGAAAGAATGTAGTTTAGAAAAAATAAAATACCAGTGCAAGTCCCTTCTAACCAAAGATGGATCCCCTAAGAAAAAAAAAGTGATTGTTATATGTAATTCTTCCAAAATACAAGCCAAATAATAAAAACTACTTTAAACTTAAATAAGAAGTACCTATTTTGAAATCTTAAAAACTAATTGGATGGTTGTGAAGTACTTGGAAATACCTTTCCAATGCTTATCTGAAGTTTGTAGGTAAAATTATTCATGGCCCCTTAAAATGATTGTTTGTTTACAACTTAATACTTAACTCCTAGCACAATTGGGGTGACTAGATGGTTGCACTACAAGATGAAATCACAATAGTGTAAGTATTGGGTAGGACATTTATTTGGGCTAGGTAAGAAAAGTGGTAGTTGTAAATTGACAATGGATTAGTTTCTAGTAGAGTGTACAAAAGTTTTTGTACTAGTGGAAATGTGTCAGATTGCTACAACCATGACACTTAAGCCCCTTGGTTGAGCATGATTGGGGGTTATCCTCCACAAGGCCTTGAACTTAATAATTCTAGTGACTATTGACATCATTGGAAAGACTCAAACTTGTATGATAGTCATAGAGTATTATTATGCCCTGCATATCCACCCCATCATTTTCTTTGGATTGAAAATACCGGTTGCCCTTTTTGGTCTCTTGTTGTTTCTTTTTTTTTTCCTTTGCCTTTGTGCTTTTGTTCAGAACCTCGGAACCCCAGAACGTCGAAGTCCCGAGATGCTCTTTTGTTTTGTTTTGGCCTATTTTCGGAACATTGGAACCCTAGAGTTTCGAAATGGTTTCCTTCTCCCTTTGTTCTTTTGTTCTTTCTGTCAAGACCTTGGAACTTCAGAACCTTGAGTTTCCGAGGTCTTCTTTTTTTCATTTGGTTCAAGACCCTGGAACCTCGTAATCTTGGAGTTCTGAAGTCTTGTTCTTTTTGCCTCATTGAAGCCTTGGAATCCTAAAATTCTGGAATATTGAGTTCTTCGTGTTTTGTTGTGATTAGCTTCAGAATTTCAGAATCCTGAAACCTCAATCTTGTTTTGTGTTCTGTCGTGGAACTCTAGAACCTCGAAGTCCTGAGGTGTGTTTTTCATGTTTTGTTCAGAGCCTCGGAACCCCAAAACTCCGTAGTTTCGAGTTTCTCTTTGTTTTGTCTCAAGATCTTGGAACCTAAGAATCCAAAGGTTGTGTTTAGTAAGGTAGTACGGTTGCAAAAGGGGGGTATATAAATAAGGCAAAATGAATGATTTTCATCCATTTGTGCACTCTACTTCTACGAGATTCAAGCTCCCCCCTTGCACGTTTTTCCTCCTTGCTCGTCCATGTTTTCCTGCCTCACCGCCTTTCCAGGTTGGTTTCCTTTGTTTTGTTTCTTGCTTCTTTATCTTTTTTTGTGCCTTTTTTTAAGCCAGGGTTAGATTATATTTACATGCTTTCAATAAATTTTGGCCTCTTTAATTTTTTTTTCGCATTACAGAACCCTAGTTTCCGCACCTCGGGATCTCAGAACCTTGAAATCCCAAGGCACCCCAACTTGCCTATTTTACCTACCACAGAACTTCAAAACTTCGAAGTTTCGAAGTAACTGTCTGAGAGAAGTTTTACCCATCTCAGGATTTTGTAACACCAAATCCCAAACCCTTGAGCTTAATTAAAAGTTTTGTCTTTCTCACCCCGAGACTCTGGAGTTCCAAAGATCCTTCATTGAGAAATTTATCTTGTTTTGGGATTCCGAAAATCTTGGAGTTTGTGTTTTGAGTAGTCTCACCCACCCTGGAACCCTGAAACCCTAAAACCCCAGAGTTTTGAAGATGATCCTTATAATGTTTTTTTACACACCTCAGAGCTTCAAAACTCCGAAGTTCCAAAATCGGCCTTTTGAGGTCTATTGCCCAAACCCAGAACCCCCAAACCCCAAAGTTCCGCAATTAGTTGTTTTCTGACTTTTCTTAACTTGGGATCCCGAATTCATAGAATCTTGAAATTAGTTGCTTTGAAGGGTTTTCATGCCCCGGAACCCCTGAGTTCCAGAGTATGTGATGATTTTATAATATGATATAATAGCTAATTATGGATCTCTTCTTGTAGGATAAAGGAGATTGATGGACCCATGCCCAAGCAAGAAGAAGACTAACGAGGAAGTGAAGTTAGACAGGAAGGCGATAACGATGAAATACCAATATCAAGGGCAAACTCTGACTTCCAAGCTGGAAGATGAAGTGCAATGGGTGATCGATATAGATATTGGCCACATAGAGCTAAAAGACATCAAGACTCAGTTGTGAGATGAAACATTAGAAGCCCCATATAGGAGGATCAAAAGATTGGTCTTGGTAGAGGCAACTGTTTTCCCTCAGGCAATATAGTCACCCAAGCTTAACCTAACTATTGCAAAATATTATCAACAAGAAATAATACAGTGTGTAGATGCAAATGGAAATGTAATTGTGGATCTTTCCTCAGGTATGATAGCAATGAATTTTGGAATACCAGTGAGGGAAAGGGTATTGTTGACAACAAAATAACATACTGTTTCCCTATTTATAAAGAACACTTCTGATTACAAAAGACACATTAATGAGGCATGGTTATCAGAATGAAGGAAAACAAGTCTCAAAGCAACATATATTTTAAGGGCAGATTTTCAAGAGCCCCAAAGAGACCTTATTATTATGCTGACTAGAGCCTTCAGGAAGGCAGATTGTAAACATTTTAACACATGGATGTTTCACTATATGACCAGAATTTTGATTGGCCGAAGATCATTTATGATAATATCCATAATTAGATAATTACAATCCAGTAGACAAAGAAGTTCTTCATGACTTCTTATGTAGTATGGGTGGTCACTCGAGCTAGTAAATTCCTAGGATTAAAGACTGAGGGAAGGTTAGGAGAAGAACCTAGACAAAAAAGGATATGGGAGTATTACACTCAACTACCTATCTCTCAAGATAAACTACATTTCAAGAGAATAAATGATGCATTTATTTATGCTGTAATAATAAAATTGACAAGAGATGTAGGATATAGGTTAACCGTTTAAGCTATGAAAATTATTAAAATGTGGGGGTGTTGGTTCTTGCAAAACCAATTATCTACTTACCTTCGGGTTAGTGGGTTCACAAGTAACCCATTCCTCCTACCCAGATATTACAGTAATAGAATAATTATTTTGGAGTATGCTAGGCAGTTGGCGGCTCTACAAGCATTTTTAACACTCAAGCACAAGACTAGAATTACCTTTCTCATTTCTCTTGAACATTATACATGTCCAGGCATTCAAGCAGCTAAGGCAACCAAGAAAGAACTACAAGATTTGAGTTTAAAATAGTTTGATTATGCTCACGAGTTTTATGATCCCTATGGTAAATTGAAGCAAATGATGCCAAAATCATATGAGGGATATAAGCCCACCTTGGATGATTTTTGGGCCAACCTCCAAGATAGTTTTGAAGTAAGAGAGAAGGGGTATTATAGGTTGTCAATTCCCCAAATCAGGAATTTTGAAATTGAAACAAATATCCCTAAGGAGTTAAGGGATGACGGTGAACTGCTTGATCCTACATTCAAAGAGAAGGGAATTGATCAAAAGTGGCTTACTCCCGTCAGATGGTCCAACCAATAAGTTTTGGATATTGAAATTGTTACAACAAAGGTTTTGGGAAGGATGAGGCAATGACTAAATTTAAGGATCCATCTTAGTGCTGCCAAGGAGAAGAAAAAGGGGAAAGTAATTGATAACCTTGAGACTAAAGTACACAAAGAATATGTAAGGAGAACAAGGTTTGATTAAAGAAAGAACAATTCAACTGATCTAGAAGAAGCAACAATGCCAATTGACAACTGGGAGCTCAAGAGGCAATTGGATACCAAGATGAAAGAGTCTTAATTTTTGATAACTGTTGTGGAGCATGGGATTACTACAAGGTTACAAGCTATTTCACAAGCTTCTATCACTCCTATCCTTCATACTATTGGTTTTAATCCAGGTGAAGGTGTCTCTCAAGATAAGACAACTAAAACACCCCCTCCTCCTACATCTCAAATTAAGGAAGCCAAAGTACAACCTCCTCTCGCTTCTTCTACATAATGACCTACACCTACTCTAGTGCCAAGACAAGAAATGGTTATGATCCATAATATTGAAATAGATTTAGATGAAGATGATGAGCCTATTGCAGTTGTAGCAAAGAAGAGGAAAGTGGAAAAGAGACAAAAAGAACCACATGAGGAGCTTGTTATAGTCCAGTTAGAGAAACAACCAAAGGTTACAAAAGAGCTAACCATATGAGTAAAACCAATGGAGATTCATGTACAAGTTACGAGAGAGGAAAACATGATGATGAAGATGATGAACATGATGAAAGGATGATCCTCACTCCTCAAGACTAGGAGATTTTTCTTCAATAGTTGGGAGGAGATGAGAAAGGGAATATAGATGTAACACAAACACCATTTGAAGAAGAGGTTTATGAAATGTTAGAATAAATACAACAACAATTGATAAATCTCTTCAAACTAGTCTCACCCAACAAGTTGCTCAATTTCAACACAGACCACCAACTCCTCAAGATTAGTAGGTTCAACAAGAGCATCAACAAGAGGAGTAGTGAGTTGAAGATCAATAAGAAGAAGATGAAGAACAAAATTTAGAGGCTCATAAGGTCACTGTGGAAGTGGCAGTGCAGGGAGAGGAGCATGATGATGTTGTCCCATAATGGTTCAGTTTTTCTTTTAAAAAGAAAGAGAAGGTCATCCTCCCTAGTATAACATTACAAGATGTGATTACAGAGTCTCCAAGGAGAACAAAGAAAGAAAAAAATATTCATCATCTTTCAAGAACAAACTCTGGAGAGGTAATCGTTGATATAGTAGCACCAGTGCAGGATGCCAAAGGATCCTCTCAAGCTACCCCCATATATCAAGTGTCTATGGTAAATTTGGGTAAATAGACCAAGTGGGGAGAGATGGCTACCCTGGTTGCTGCAACGTATACTTTCCAATCAAGGATGGAGAGGGAACACAAGACTAAGGAAGAGGTTAAGGCACAATTGAGGTAGTAAAAACAATTGATTATGGAAATAGCCAGGCCTCTTGACTCCAAAACTGATGATGATTTTCCATCCACTTCATTGCTCCCTCTTGGTGATATTAAAGCTATATATGAAATAAAAAAGGTGGCTACATCAGTTAAAGCTCAGACGAAGGACCAACTGGGCAAAGTAAAAACATTCTTGCAAAACACAATGGAAATATGAGAAGAAGCCCATTTTAATGAAAATGTTCTTATATATTGTGTTACACAGTGGGAGAAACAACTGCATCAACTTTCTAAAAGGCATAAGATTTTGAAAAAGACCAGAGAGCTAGAAGAGGATGTGATTACTAGGGAAGATCTATTGGGAGGTGAGACGATTGCCAATTTGTAGTCATACATTGATATTTTAGATTTGAAAATGGAAATAATGGAGCAAGGTCACATCAAAGTAATCAAGGAATATCCTTTGTGTTGGCATTTGGCATAACTGATGTAGATCAGGTGATGCAGTTGAAGTTGGATGATTTCACCGGTAAAGGATAAAAGTCTATTTGTCATGAAGAGATTGAGATTCTATGAATAGATGACACGATCAATTATTTGTATTTTCATTGATGGTAACTAATGTCGACAGAGAGATAAAGTATGTGAAATAGGACTTTAACTGGTAAAGCAGAGTTGTTTTGATTGGATTGGTTGATCAACGATGATTGGTGATTTGCGGCTTGGATGGTAAACTTGTATCATGGAAAGAAGTATCTAACTGGAATTGAAACTTTTGATGATTATCAAAAGGCGTGTTTCAAATTTGTGATGAAGTTTTGCCAGGGTTTTAGAATGGTTTAAAGACCGATGAAGAAATCATTAAACTGGTAATGATATCTGTTATGATGGTGATCAATGACGAGTCTACATGAAGTTGGTAACATAGAACAAATCATGTGAAGATTTAATTGTTGTTTTGGTGTGATTCAAGGAAGATTTTCGTGGGAATCAAGGACACTTAGTAGAGTGTTTTGAGGATACAAATCAAAGTTACGTGATGGATTATGATCAACCAATGGTTGATAATGCATTTTAATTTGTTGTAATGATCTGTATAGAGATCTATGATGATCTCTTGTGATCTAATTGTAAATTTATGATGTAATTAGGTTTTGTAGCCGACCTAGTTGAGATGGCTATTTATGTTGACACAGTTGATGTTTATTGTGTTGGTGGTCTTAGAGAATGTGTTAAGTCATCCAAGTGAAGTGTGAGATCTACCTAAGAGTTGCAGATTGTTGAGTATGATTGGATCTGATAAAGCAAGCATAGAAGTGCAAGTAACAGATCATTTTCTTACTGTTGTTCCCTAACAGTTGCAACAGGTTAAATCCCTTAACCGGGTAGGCCCTAACATGCCTTAAACATTTAAGTACCCTAATAGGGAAGCTCTCAAAAGAGTGTTAAATCCTCTCATGAGTTTTATCCTAACAGATCATCAAGCTCCTAATCAGGTTGCAAGGCAAATCCCCTAACCGGGTGACTCCTAACAGGGTGTTCTCTTAACTGGGTGTATTGTAAACTCCTAACAGGTCTAAGCTCCTTACAGAGCGTACTTCAAAAGAGTACAAATATTTGTGGGTACCAACTCCCACTATGGTTTTTACCTATTTGGGTTTCCATGTCAAAAACTTATGGGATTCATGTGTGGAATGTTTTTCATGTGATGTTCTAATTTATATTTCATTTCATGCATTATTTCCAAGATATTGGTTATGATGTTTTATCATAAGTTTATCAGAGGTTATCGGTACTGATAAGAAGTTGTTTGAAAAAGTATTTGATCTTATTGATAAGGTTAATGAGTTGGTAAATTCTCAAGTTTATATGATTGCTTTGGTAGTGAAAGTATTGGTAAATGATTTGATTAATGTGTTAAAGCAAATTTGATAAAGAGGTTATTAGATCTGATTACATAAGTTGAGATATTTGTTAAATGGTTTCAGAGCTGACATAATTTTGTTTTTGAGTTATAGTTTCAATTGGTCTTAGTACTGATTTACCCCCCCTCTCAATACTAACCAGATCCTCATAGGATTAACAATTGGTATCAGAGCTTTGGTCTTCTATGTACAAAAAGCCTAATCGCTTGAGGAAAAGATTTTGAGGAATTCAAGATGATGAAAAAAGAGGGTCCCAAGTTCAATAAGGATAACTACAAGATCTGGAAAGACAAAATGAGGATATACATCAAAGGTCTTGGTGTAAAATATTGGAAGCAAGTTGAAAAAACATATGTTGCTCCTACTACTACTCCCTTGACACTGGATGAACTTAGAGAGAAGCAAGATAACATGCAAGCCCTAAAAGCTATTGTAAGTACTTTATTTGATTCAAAATATATTTTTGTTCAAGGATTGGAAACTGTAGGTGAGGTTTGGGAAAAGTTAGAGACAATCTATGGAGGAGATGAGCATGTTCAAAGAGCCAAAGAGGAAAGCTTGATAGGAAAGTTCGATGACATGAGAATTCTTGAAGGAGAGAATATTGGACAATATGGTTAGAGAATCAAAGAAGTTGTTGGCAACATAAAGAGTGTTGGAGGTAAAATAGAAGATGATACAATAGTAAGTAAAATGCTCATAACTCTTTAACCTCAGTATGCTATAAGAGTATCGAAAATCCAAGAACTTAGATCAATTTCAAAGGATAAGGTAACTATTGATTCATTAATTGCTAAGCTTACAACTTTTGGGTTAAATAGTTTTGACAATAGTGTGACAAAATCTACTGAATCTGCCTTTAAAGCTTTTATTACCAGTTCATCTACTAGAAAAGGAAAAGATATATTTCAAAATCATGAGTGTAGGACAAGTCATGGAAGCAACCAGGGAAATGAAGACAATGAAGATCAAGTGATGGAACTTGAGGCATTTTTAGCAAAGAGATTTCCAAGACGCACTGGTAAGTATAAAGGAAAGCTACCTTTAAAGTGTTTCTCTTGTAATAAAATTGGTCATATTGCTGCTAACTACCCTAGCACCAATAAGAAAGAAAATTTTAGAAGATTCAAAGGAAAGGACAAGAAAAATTGTTATGTTGCAGTAGATGAAGGTGTGACTGATGAGGAGTCAGAAGAAGAAGATGACAATGAAGAAATTGTGTTTGTAGCTGTGAAGGAGGAATTGTCTGATAAAAAGGCACTAGTAACTCATATGGAGAATAGTGATGAGTGGATTATAGACAGTGGTTTCTCACACCACATGACCAGAGACAAAAGTAAGTTCATAACCCTTAATGAATTTGATGAGGTGTTGTTAGATTTAGAAACAACTCTCCTTGCATGGTGAAAGGTAAAGGCTCAATATCTCTAAAATGGGAAGAGTAATGTTGATTATGTATTTCGGGTTGATGATCTTAAGCATAATATTTTAAGTGTTGGTCATCTCAATGATAAAGTTTATTTTCTTGAGTTTAAGAGTGGAGATTGCAAAATTCTTGGATGTAATGGTGAACTGATTGCTACCGGGAAGCAAACTAGAGGTAACTTATTCCATTTGAATAGTAATATTAATAATTGTCTAGTTGCAAGAATTGAAGACAGTTGGTTGTGGCATAAAAGATGTTGTCATGTTAGTTTTGATAGTTTGGTTAAGATAAGCAAGTCTAGTGTTGTAAGAGGATTGCCCCAACTTGTCAAACCAGATAGTGTGATATGCAAAGATTGTTAAATCGGTAAGATGACCTATATTTATTTCAAGAGCAAGAATGGTATTTCTGAGAATGTTTTAGATTTGGTACATACTGATCTCTATGGCCCTATGAGAACAAATAGTTATTATGGTGATAGGTATTTGATGAACTTCACCGATGACTATTCTAAAATGATGTGGGTAACATTTTTGAGAGAGAAATCAAAAGCATTTAATAAATTTAAATCATTTAAAGCTCTAATTGAGAAGGAAGCCAATAAGAACTTGAAGTTTTCAAGATCAGTCTGAGGAGGTGAATTCACATCCGATGAATTTGTTAAGTATTGTGATGAACATGGTATAAAGAGACAAATGTCAGCTCCAATGACACCACAATAGAATGGCTTAGCAGAAAGGATGAATAGAACAATAGTTGAAGCTACAAGAACCATGTTATTACAGGGTAATGTATCCAAAATGTTTTGGAGAGAAGCGGTCAGTACTACTGTATACACTTTAAACTGGGTACTGATAAAAAGAGGTAACAATAAGACATCCTATGAGCTATGGTATGAAAAAATCCTTCTGTTAGTTATTTTTAAATCTTTGGAAGTCATAGTTTTATCAAGAGAGGTAACTACACTGAGAAGTTTGATGCAAAATCTGATGAGGGAATTTTTCTTTTTACTCTTCTAAGAGTAAGGCATACAAATGTTACAATAAGAGAACTAAGAAAATTGTTGAAAGTGCTAATGTAAAAGTTTATGATTTATCTAATAAGTCTGAAGGTACAAATAGATCAAAACTTGAAAAGGATGATAATGAGGAAAAGTTTGTGATCATTGAACCGGAAGCAAATAATAATGAAGAACCGGAAAATGCAGAACTAGGTGCTCAACCAGTAAGTGATGACAGTGAGGAAGACGATGAAGAACCTGATGAAGAAGATGTGGAACATGCACAAGCAATACCTAGATATGTTAGATTGAATTATTCACAAGAGCAACTAATTGGTTATAAGAATGCAAGTGTGCAAACCAGGAGAAAGATCAGAGAGAACTCATGTTTGATATCTATAGTTGAACCCAAGACAGTAAAGGAGGCACTAAAGGATGATGATTGGGTTAATGCAATGTGTGTGTGTGAAAAGTGGATTTGTACCTAAATACACAACACTTCAATTAAGTCAATAGATGCATGGTTAGTAAATCAATAATGAAAAATGAACAATAAACCATTACAAAGCGATCTATTGCCTTCTAGTAGATGTGAGTTTAGTTTTGTTCTCAAATTTCCATATGCAACACTAGTGACTAGATGACACCTAAATGAAGGATTTAATCTATATGAGTATGAAATTGAGCTAAATGGATGCAAGATTAAGCTAGGTATGCATGATTACTCTAACATGATTTTAAGCAATATGAGTTAGCGGGTTGATAGCCGCAAAGATGGGAGTACCTGGAGGATGTTGCAGACGCTAGGGTATTGCCCTAGTACAGAGATTGGTTTCAAAGACACCCCTTTCCTCAATTTAAAGATCCTGGAGAGCATACAACTCATATAGATGAGGTTGAGGATGTGCCTACATGAACTTAGGGAGAGATGACACCTAGGAGGGAAGGAGGAGATCTTGTTAGGGACCACCTGGTTAAGGGATTGACTAGAATGCCTTGTTAGAAGGAATACCCTGTAAGGAGTAACCTCAGTAGAAGATTTGAAAATCCAAGCTAATAGATCACCTTGTTAGAGGATTTGAATAGTACCAAGCTTGTTAGAGCTTACCCAGTTAGGGGATTTCAGTTCTATTGTAATTGTTATAAAACAACAGGAGTTTGTTGATCTGTTTGAATAACACTACACTTTCTTGTTTAGATCCTTTTCATGCTCCTATCTGCCTTTACTCAAACTGCATATACATCATTCGGTTCGGCAACCACACACTCAATTGATCTTTGCCAACACTAAAACTAAATAACTCATCGATCTTATAAATAAATCAATTAGGTCGACAACACAACAAAAAACTAATGCTCATAGAGATTACAAACAAATCGTTTCAAGTATGACCATTAGATTACATAGCAATCTTTGCACTTCAATCAAGAAAACCTCAATCGCTCCTTGATCATCGCTTCATCTATCTTAGCAACTCATCACATGCTTTGTATTATATGCAATATAATTTCTCATTCCCTAGACAAAACCTTTACATCAACGTGCCAAAATCACTTGAAATTGTCTTCATACAATAATCATACGTGTCATAATTATTGCCGCTCATCATCAGATCATAAACCAATATAACCAATTCACCAAACTTAATTGGTTAGGGTTTATCAAAAAAAAAAGGTAGGGTTTACCAGTTACCGGTTCAAATCTCCAATATATAGCAATACCGGTTCACTCCACAAATTCTTCCTACTAGTTATAGTTTCCTTCACTAGCTCTTCCTACCGGTTACAAAACAATATTATAACAATATCATTAATATCATTACTAGTTAATTGATATCAATGACAACATAACATATCATTAATGCAATCTTCATGCAAATGCCAACACACAGGCACCCATATAGGTTTATCCTTAGTAGGTACCTCCTCCACCACTAGGCGATGAGGGAGAGGGTCATAGTTAGACTTTGATGTTCTGTGTTATTTTGTGCACCCCATTTTTTGTACTCGATGTATTTATTTCTCTGATAGACATTGTATATGATAGTTTATATAATTTGTACCCTTTGAAATTGATATTTTTGATGAGAGATATATATGTCTGTGATTTGATCTTATTGTTCTTGTGATGAGTTACATGAGATGTTTTGTGAGATGTCATTCTATATGCTTTTGTTCAATATGAATGCATTTCTTTTCAGTAAGTATGTATGTAATCCACCACTAGGCGATGAGGGAGAGGGTCATAGTTAGACTTTGATGTTCTGTGTTATTTTGTGCACCCCATTTTTTGTACTCGATGTATTTATTTCTCAGATAGACATTGTATATGATAGTTTATATAATTTGTACCCTTTGAAATTGATATTTTTGATGAGAGATATATATGTCTGTGATTTGATCTTATTGTTCTTGTGATGAGTTACATGAGATGTTTTGTGAGATGTCATTCTATATGCTTTTGTTCAATATGAATGCATTTCTTTTCAGTAAGTATGTATGTAATGTAGATGAATATGAATGTTTTTGTTTCTTTTTCATATGCAATAAATGATAACAATGATGATCTATGGATGTAAATTATATATATATTTTTTTCATGCAATAGTATGAATGCAAACTAGGACTGTGTTATTGGATTTTAATTTGATTTTTATCATCAATGAGTGTATTACAATGTCAAAAATAGACATAAGCATGAAGGTAGAAAGAGCCAGGATGACTTGAATGTCACGTCCATGAAAACACATGAAATAGAGCAGAGTTCCTTCCTTTCCTTATGCAATATTTTTTTTATCTTGTCCGCAATGACCCTTTTATCTTTCATATCCTAGGACATATTAAGCATGTATCCAGAATGCATAATAAAGAAATTTACTCAAAATAGACAAGGAAATGATTCCAACCTCCCTGTAGCATACAAATAAATGGAGTTGGGATATGTGTGGTGATTTCTCCCTTGATGTGAAGACACTTATCATAGACACCTAGCTTATGAAATGTTTTCAGATCATCAGAATCATTCCTACAAGCAGAAAACAAATAAAAGTATCATGCCCCTAGTCCTTGCTCCTCTTAGTCAAGATAGATATCCTTGAGTTACTCATAGGGAATAATAATTAAAAACCAAGTTAGAAGACAACATTCAAAGAAAATTTCAATCAAAGATCAAAAAATTTTCAATGATTGTTTTCAGTGTTCTTGCTTTGTGTGTTGCTTCAGTGGTAAAAATCAATAGTGGATAGGAGACATATGACTGATTCTGATTGGATGACTTGGTAATACCAATAGAAAGATGACTTGGTTGAACTGCTTAGGACATGTAGATTGACCACTTGATTTCCCTAAGACTAGGACATTGATCAGTTACAAGCCATGAGGGTTCCAAGAAGAACCAAGGTGTCACAAAAGTGACTGAAGGATATATACAAGCTAAAGTAACAATTTAGAAAAGCAAGAAATAAAGCAATAAATGCCAAATTTACATTGATAGATGGAGTGCTTGAGTACAAGAGGTGCCTATTTACTAGGTTTTCACCAGCTTGGCAAAGATTCTTTCTTTCTTTCTTTTTTTTTTTTCTTCTTGAGGACATTTTTCTGATTTTTAGAATTTCTTCAGGACTTTTTCCGATTTTTAAAATTTCTTTAGAACCTTTGCTATTTTTTAGAATTTCTTTAGGACCTTTGCGTTACAGGTTGTTGGAGCAAAGAATGCTAGGTGTAGATTTTCTTCTAGTGGATGGTGTTGATTGGTTCACAAAGCTGTTCTCATTCCGATGTTGAGAGTTGATAAGCGCCAAAGACAAGCTACAATAACAATGTAGGGACCCAGCCAGTTGGGTTCAAACTTCCCCTTTTGTTCTCAAAATTGTTGATTTTTAGGATTCTCTCTTAAAACAAGGTCACCAACGTGAAATTCTCTATGTCGAACTTTCTTGTTATAACCTCTAGACATTCTCTTCTGATAAGCTTGTAGATGATCAAATGCCACTTGCCGACATTCATCTAGCAATTTGAGTTCTTGCAATCTAGATATTCTTTGATCTTCATCAGTGACAAGACCTTGCAGAGAAACTCTCAAAGAAGGTTTTTCCACCTCTATAGGCAAGATTGCTTCAACCCCATATACCAAAGAAAAAGGTGTAGCTCCTGTAGGTGTTCTGATGCTTGTTCGATAAGCCCACAGTGCTGGATTGAGCTGCAGATGCAAAAATTTTACATATATGTTGACCGTTCCATGTAAGATAGTCAGCAAATTTTTATTAGATGCCTTAGCTTGGCTATTACCTTGAGGGTGATATACAAAAGACCAATGCTGTTTAATTTATAACTTTTTGTAGAGCTCATCTAGATCTTTGTTTTTGAACTATCCTCCATTGTTAGTTACAATCGAAGAAGGTATGTCGTACCTGCAGATGATATAGTTAAGGATAAACATAACTACCTATTTGTCAGTTGCTTTGATTAGCGAAACTGCTTCAATCCACTTGTTGAAGTACTCATTAGCAGTTATGATAAACTTGTGTCCATTAGAGGATGCAGGATAGATTTGGTCGATTAGATCAAATGCCCATTGCTGAAAAGGCCAATGTGTGATAAAAGGTATTAGCTCTCTAGCTGGAGCATGTATGAGATGCCCATGTAATTGACATTTCTCACAAGTTTTAGCAAATTTAATAGCATTGTTTTCCATATTTGGCCAATAGTATCCAACCCTTAGTAATTTTTGAGCTGAAGTTAGATCATTTGAGTGAGATCCACAAATACCTTCATGGACTTCAGATAATGCATTTTGGGACTGTTAAGGTTCTAGACACCTAATAAAAGTACTATCCAAACCTCTCCTATACAAATAGTTAGCTATGATGACATATCTTGAAGCATTTCGGATTAGGTTTCTTTTTTCATGATGAGTAAGATTATCAAGAATAATTTGGTCATGTAAGTAAGAGTAGATATGACTATAGCAGGATGAGTCATGTCCAATAATAGAATAGACCATCTGGGACCCAGGGGAATCATAAGCAGGATAATGAAGCTCTTCCACCAGGAATTCATAGCAATACTCAAATTCTTGCAACTATGGTATAGATGCCAATGTAGCCATAGCATCTACTGCCCTATTTTGTGATCTGGGAATCTGCTGAAATGATACAAAAGTAAAGTCTTTCTTAAAGTCATCAACCATTATTTTATAGGGAATCAGTTTTTCATCCCGAGTTTGATATATATCATTGATTTGGTTGATTATTAGCTGAGTGTCACCATAGATGTGTAACTCAACAACCTTCCATTCAATAGCTAGCTTGATTCCATTTACCAAAGCTTCATATTCTGCAATATTGTTTGTGCAAGGAAAGAGGATCTTGTAAGCCTTTGCGATTCAATATCATTGAGTGATAAAAATAATTCCAACACCAAAACCTTGTTGAGTAAAGGACCCATCACAGGATCGCTGAGTAAGGTCCATGATGGATTCATCCGAAAACTCTATGTGCAAAGGTTGATTGTCTTGAAGTGGAGCATCAATAAGTTGATCTACAATGACCTATCCTTTGATAGCTTTGCGTTCTATATATTCAATGTCAAATTTTGTAAGAATCATAATGCACTTAGCTAATCTCCTTGTAAGCATTTCCTTGCTAAGAAGATGTTTGAGTGGATCTATCTTAGCCACTAGTTTGATTGAATGTTCTAGCATGTAATGTCTTAATTTTTGTGATGCGAAGAATAATGCCAGACAAGCTTTCTCAATAATAGTATAGTTCATCTCATAGGACACCAATGTCCAACTGATATAATATATAGCCCTTTCCTTTTTATTCTCATCTTTTTGAGCCAAGAGTGCCCCAGTGATGTATCAGTAGCTGATATGTAGAGTATCAAGGGTTTGTTTTGAATTAGTGGCATTAAGTTAGGTGGATTAGAAAGATATTCCTTGATTTGATTTAGATGATGTTCACAATCTTCATCCCAGTTGTAGGTAATCCATTCCGTAAAATTTTTGTGAATGGTTGAGCTTTAACTATGAGCTGAGAGATGAAACATCTTATGGATTGGAGCCGCCCTTGTAGAGTCCTCATTTGACTAACATTCTTCAGAGGTGGCATGCCCATGATAGCCTTAAATGTTTCTAGGCCTACTTCAATTCCTTTTGTTGAAACAATGTATCCTAAGAGCTTTCCAAATGTGACTCCTAATGCATATTTCTTGTGATTTAATCTGAGTTTGAATTTTTCCATCCTATCTAAGATTGGACCCAGTTCTGATAGATGTGTTGATCTTTTTATAGATTTGAGTAGAGTATCATCGACATAGTCCTACATGTTTTTGTGCATCATATCATGAAAAATTGTTGTTACAGCTCTTTGATAAGTGGCGCATGTATTCTTTAAGCCGAAGGGCATTACATTCCAGCAGAAAGTTCCCCATGCACATGTGAATGTTGTTTTCTCTTGATCCTCAGGTGCAATTTAATCTGATTGTATCCAGAAAAAACCATCCATTAGAGAGTACATTTCATAACCAATAGTCATGCCCGCTATCATGTCTATGTTGGGCAGTGGGAAATCATCTTTTGGACAAGCTTTGTTTAAATCTTTGAAATGTGTGCAAACATGTATTGATTTGTCAGGTTTGCAAATAGGTACAATATTAGATATCCACTTGGCATAATCAATTTCTATGATGAATCCAACTTTTATAATTTTTCTAGCTCAGCCTTAACAAGTAATGCAACATGAGGGTGCATTTTTTTGAGTTTTAGCTTAACAGGTTTAACTCCAGGAGCGATAGAAAGATGATGCATTATGAGGTTAGGATCTAGACTTGACATATCAACATATGTCCAAGCAAAATTGATCATCTTTTCCATGAGGAAATCAACAAATTCTTTTAGTTCTTCTGCTGATAAGGATTGAGCTACATGTATGGTATGCTGAGCTTCTTCTATTCCAATTTTTTACTGGCTATGTAGGTTGAATTAGCATTGATGATCACTCTTGAAAGTGATCAGGCAGAATATCAAGTATCTCATCTTTAGGTGCCTTAGAGAGGATTTCATCGTTAGGTATGTCCTTTATTTTTACTATTTTTGATTCTGACACTGCCATAGTGTGGTTTTCGCCATCAGAGCACTTATTTTTCTTTTTTTGATTTTTGAGAATAAGATACTTGACATCTACTGCTGTCATGTTCTCAATTTGTTCACTGGTGGAAGAGCCTATTTGTTCAACTGCATTAAGATAAAAGGAGAATGTATAGTCATTGGCAAAGGTAGGTATATTCAAAGGTTGATCTTGGAGAGTACAGTCAATAAGCTTAGGATGTACCAGGTATAAAGATTTAATAGGTTCAAGGGAATTCATGGTATTGTCATCACAACCTTGGACCGACAAGTTGAGCTCTAGAATACTACCTTGCGTAAGAGTCTCGAGACCAAGAAGAGTTAGAACACGATTATCAAAGTTTACGTTAGAATTTAGGGAACCTAAACCAACATATCTTCCACTAGCACTGTCTTCTACTTCAGACTGGACTACATATTATGGTTCAATAGTAACAAGTTCAATAGACAAAGTTTTGACATTGATGACGAAGTAGTCATAGTTTGGTGTCGAATAGGAAATATCATAAATAGATTTAATTTCAGAGTGATCAGAGTCAGAAGATGAAGCCTCTGACTCCTCTTCAAGTGGCTTAGTGAAAGCATGTATAGTATAAATATCTACATCTTTGATGCTACAAGTTCCTTCATGATTTGGTTCAATGATCACTTGTAGTTGAAATACCCGTTGACATACCCTTGATGAATCTGTTAGTCTCTGTCGTCTTTCCCATTCAGCTTCCTCTGGACTAATGTCTGACCCTACTTTTTTAGCCTCCAATTCTTCATTTTTAGTCCCATACCTGATTTTCTCTATCTTATTAGAGGGAGTTATAGTAGGCGAATAATTTTCTTGTGCTTTTCCTTCTTTCAGATGTTCATAATCTTATTGTCCTTTTAGTCTGATTTCTTCTATTTCCTTTTGTATCTTTAAGCGTATTATCTCTTGTGCTTCATCTATGATATCATTAGTTTCTTCAAAGGTTTCTTCAATAGATGTATCTGAGAGAGGCTCTAGACCCTATTCATACTTATTCGAGTTTGTTTCTAAATCCTCTACTTGCATTCTTGCTGTATATGTGATAGGAATATTTAGTGGTGCAAACAGGTTTTTGATTCCTTCCACTTCTTCTCTCATATCTTCTGGAACATCTACTTCTTGTAGTATTATTGCTGATACAATTGGAACTTGATTACAAGTTGCTTCTTCTCTCTTGATTGCCAGTTCTTCTTGTTCTTTCTCATACTCGTCCTGAATTTGCTGAGTATTTGCTTCTTTTCAATGCTGGAGGTAGTATCTTTTTCCTCCATTTAGGCTCTTGATGAGAAGTATATTTTTTATTTGATGACTCTTCTAGATAGTAGGCGAGTCTAGTTTTATTATTTATAGACTTAGTTTGTAACTTGATAGGTTCAATGATTCCTTCTTGGTGCTTTCCCAAAGGACCGGTACCTGAATATCCCATATGTTGAATCATCTTATATCCTAGACCACATTGGGCAGGGGAAATATCATTTTATTTCCCTTCTCTATTTTTTCTCTCTTCTTTGAAAAGCCATTTGAGAACCGTTGCCTCTTCTATTCAGCTATAAAGGAAGTAGAGGACTATACAAAAATACCATCATAGATGATGTTTGTATTTGAATTTTGTAGCTTCACAGACTCTGATGGTTTTCTAGACTGTCTTGGTGATGGTGGAAGAGACATCAATAAGAGTACAGGTTCGATCTTGTATCCATCCATACCAGTACCTATGATTTTCAATTTATGTTCTAAGTCTTTCATCAAAGTTTTTGAACTTTTAGCTACAAAGGCTGCTCTGTTATGAGGAACAAGGGTATCAACACCTTGCTTTAAAGCATTAAAGGTGTAGGTTGTATCGACAGGAACATTGACTTCAACCTCATTGTAGGGAAATTTCAAACATTGATGATAAGTAGACCATACTACTTTCATCTCATGAATCCATGATCTACCCAACAAGATGTTGTAGGATAGAGGAAGATCAAGCACCTAACAAATAACATCTCGTTCTACAGGTCCGACCTTGATCGACAATAGTACTAGACCCTTAGATGTTCTTTCTTCTTCATCATAAGCTTTGATTGTTATTTTCTTCATTGGATCAATGACATTATCAAAAAATACCAACTGTATTGGTATATTGTAGGTACAAATATTCAAGCCAGCACCTCCATCTATTAAAACACGCTTGACTCGGTGCTTATGGATCATAGCTTTAATATGCAATGGCTGGTTATGCAGACGATTCAGTGAATTGTCATCTTCTTCAGAAAAAGAAAGCTAGTGAGGTGAATTCAGGTGACCCACCATAGATTGAAACCGATCCACATCTAAGTCTTTAGGGACGTTAGTAGTGAGCAGAGCTTTGTCTATAATCTCTTTATGAGAAAAAAATATTTTAAGTAGTTCAAGAATGGAGATTTGAGCAATGGTTCATTTTAATTGTTCAACAATGCTATAACTAGAAGAAGATGATGAAGCCAGCTGTTTGAATTTAGCCGTGATCGTATCTAGCTGTTTGTTTGAAGCAGTTGATAGGTTTGACATTGTCAATGGATTTGATGATGTTTGATTAGGAGAGGAAGAGCTAGCTCCTTTGAGAGTAACCTTCTTTTGAGCGCGAGTTACGACATTTGCAGTTTGCATTTTATTTTGCTTATCTTTAACTATGATCATGTTGTAATATTCAGATGGGGGAGATTCAATCATGTTGATCACATTGTCATTGTTGGTATAGGTGTAATTGACTTTGGCACCTCCCTTGGATTTTGAGGAGTTACCCTACTCATAAGCAAGTAAAGGATCTTTGAAGGCTTTGTGATCAACATTAGTCGTATTATTTCCAACAAAATTTTTGCCAGCATCGATGAGGTCTTGAATCTTGTGTTTGAGTTTCATGTAATTATTTATTGTATGACCCTTGTTTCGATGATATTCATAGTACTTGTTTTCCCTCCACCATTTAGGTTTGACCTCAAGATCATTTGGCTTAGAGTTATCAAGCAATGTGATCAGTTCATTTTCCAATAGAGTTTTAAAAGATGACTCATAAGATTCACCCAGAGGAGTAAAATCACGCTTAGGTTCTGAAACCCAAGGTTTCTCTTTAAACCACTCTTTTAATTTCTTAGGTGGGTTTTCTATAGAGCCTTCAGCTACTTTGAGGGCTTGTGTTCCATTAGTCAGGTTGAATACTACAGGTTTTGATTTTGGTTTGACATTGTCAACTACTCCGTTATTAACATTTCTGTTATTATCTTTGCTGTACTTCTAGTATTTGTTCTTTTCTTTAGAACTAGAGCCTTGATGTGTTTCTTTATAAATTGATATATCTCCTTTCCTTACAAACACACCTTCCATCTTGAGAGAACTATCTACAATTTTGTTGAATGAAGGGTATACTTGCATTTGGATATTATATTTCAACTCAAGAAGCAGATTATTGACAAAGATGTCCATTTTCTCAGAATCAGGAATGGGCTGTGAATACATAGAGAACCTCTTTCTCCAATGTTGAAAGAAAGTAAGAAAAGGTTGTCCTGTCTTCTGTTTAGTATTACAAAGCTTGATCATTGTGACCGGATGGTGAATGTTATAGGAGTATTGTTGTAAAAACAATTCAACCAGTTCTTCAAAAGATTTAATTCCTATAGGTAGGCTTGAAAACCATTCCATAGCTTTTCCTCCTAAACTTCTTGGAAAGAGGCGCATGAGATAAGTTTGTTCATGCATGAACTCCATACATAGGGCACAAAATTCTTGGACATGGTCCTAGGGGTCCGAGTTGCCATCATTTTTATTGAACTTAGGAAACTCCATTCTGGAATGAAACAAATGCATGTAAAGACTCTTGTCGAATGGAAAAGGACAAATTGTATCCAAGGAATATTTCATAGGAGATTTGTCTTTGTCTTTTATTTCCTTAATCTTAGTTTGTAGTTCTTGTAGTTGTTTTGTCACCAATGCTAGTGGAGTATTGTCTTCTTTAGTGATAAGACTTTCAACATTGTAATCAGGGGGGAGTTTAGCTCTTTGTTTGGCCAATTCTAGAAAGTGCTCTTCTTTTTCTCGGGCCATGATAATCTTCATCATTTTCCTGAGGTTTTTGTCTTTTTGACATTTTGCTACTATTTCTTCTCCGGGTTCGGAAAATTCAGAATCACTAGAAGAGGAAGCACTATCATTAGCCTGGACACTAAGGTAATCACGAGCTTTACGTTTATCAGTCTCTTTTTCTTTTCTTCCTTCAGATATATTGGAAGATACTGATTGATCCAAAAATGGTTTGTTTGAAGATGAAGGATTTTTTGAGTATTGTTGTTCAAAAGATTCGTCAAAATTGGTTGCTCTTGGTAAAAAGGATTGGTTTGCAATGGTATTGTCTCTTCCTTTTTCTTTTTATTTTTCTTAGAGAAGCTCTTCGTTTGAATAGGCATTTACAATTGACATGACCGAGAGTCAGATGTGATGCAGATGTCAAGATTAAATCAAAGCTAGTTACATGTTTTAACGTAGCGATTAAGAAAGGTGACTAAGACTCAGTTTGGTTTTAGGAATGATCTATCTTGTGTAAGACGTGGTCTAAGAAACCCAGGTTGATTAAGTTTGATAAGCGATTGATAAGTTTGATAATCGATTGATTTGAACTCTCTTGGGAGATAATCGACAAAGTCGTGCAGCACAATGAGAGAGGTACACTATCGAGGTTGTTTATTCTCAAGATTATGATGACCAGATTTACGCTCACTATGGATTGATTAGGAAAGTATGATAATTCTGGAAAAGTACGCTAACATACAAGTTCTAGATTGACAAAATCAGAGATTCATACAACAAAGGATACTGACTCAGATGACAATTTGATAGGCTCCAGACGACACAGACAATTTCTCATACGAGTTGCTGCCTATACTCGAATGACATTTTAATGCTAACCAGATGACAACTTGTCACAAATCAGAATGACTCATATGATAGAGTTTATAAGCTTAGACGACAATCTTTAGGGACTAGAATGATAGTTTAAATAAGCTAGAATGACAAATTAGAAGACTCGGACGACAATGTAGTCAACTCGTATGATGAATTGGGAAGCTCGTACGACAATTATGCTCAGAGACAAATTTTTGACAAGGAGAATGAGTTTTTCAACCACTCAATTTTGATTTTTTTTGGTTGTTTTTGAGTTTTTCTGGTCTTTAGATTTTTTAGTTTTAGCTTCAGACAAAAAAAACACAACAAACACGTGAGATCCAAAGTGACATCAAACACAACACACTAATCCTAAGGAAATTGGCTGAGAGAGAAAACCTTTGCTTGCAGACTCAGGTACACACCCCAATAGCTAATCAAAATACGACTGCCAAGTTTGATGCAATGGATTATCAATGCCGTATTAGCCGATTCCAAATGCTAATGGGGGCATGAAATGACAAGTATCTTGGAGAGTTACTATCTCTCTTGCACAAAGGTTATCCCCCTTTCGAAGGTGAATCGGGTAGCTGCTATTTTAAAGTTCATAGTAAGGATTTCCATTTGAAATTACCCATTGAAGTCTTGCAAGCGTGATTGAGGCCTATAGCCTGACAAGGTACTTTAATATGTAGTCACACAAGTATCATTGAGACCGTGAAGCCCTACAAAATGCTCAATATGAGAGATCTCAAAAGAGAAAACTCAAATAATTCCATCCCCCGAGACTTTAATCCTGAAATGCCTATTTATTATAGTGAGTTTGAATGCTTGGGTTTAGGTGTACTTATTTGGGTCGTTCTCATAGGGTGATTACTTTTGCCTACTGTGATAGGCCCGCTAAAAGGTACACAAATCTCAAACTTAGAAAAAGCTTTGAGGGTTTGGATTTTTGATTGTCTATGCAGACAAGCCGTAGTCACACAAGTGTGATTAAGACTGCTAAGCCCTACAAAATGCTCAATATGAGAGATCTCAAAAGAGAAAACTCAAATAATCTCGTCCCCCGAGACTTTAATCCCGAAAGGTCTATATATTATAGTGAGTTGGAATGCTTGGGTTTAGCTATACTCATTTGGGTCGTTCTCACAGGGTGATTGCTTTTGCCCATTGTGACAGGCCTGCTAAAAGGTACACAAATCTCAAACTTAGAAAAAGCTTTGAGGGTCTGGATTTTTGATTGTTTGTGTAGACAAGAGAATACTTTCCTACCTCTTAGATTTTTCATCAAACACAAAAGATAAATTTGTTCATTAACCAAATAGCAATTTAAGTGCCTAAAAAAAATGAATTAAAGAATACACAATATTTGGTTAATTTTCTTTAGGCAACCTACAAAACCAATGCATCAGTAGTCATGTTGTTTTCAATTCTTTGACATGCGCGAGTTTGATTTGATAAATTCTTCGACAGGCAATCTGCAGAAAATGAGTTAGGCTATGAAAACCTCAGGACAAGAAACTCATAAATTCATACGACAATTATCACAGGGCAGAATGAGTATTCTCACTAGAACAAATGAGTAAACCCCAAAAGAAGACGACAAAGTAGGAACTCGTATGATGATTCCCACAAAGCTAAACGAGTATTCCCATAACTCATCCTGTAATGCACAAAAACTCGTATGATCTTTTGTAGAGGCTATACGAACATGTGAGGCCCTACTCCGACTCATCCTAGCATTTCTGTTATTTTCATGATGAGACTATTATGGATGCTTTATTTTTATGCATTATGGATTTAGAACTTATATTACTCCATCATTTGGATAACATTGATGTATATTGATGCTTCATTTTTTATGCATTATGGATATGGAACTTTATATGATGCTAGAATAGAATTACTTTGAGATGATGGATGCCATTATTGGATTTGTAGGACTTCATTATGATGATAGAAATAGGATGCATATATTATGAATGGATCAAATTTTGAGGATTATGATAATTGCTTATGTGGATTAATTGGGATATATGAGATATTGATTTATTATTGTCAATTGTATGAGTGTTTGATGTGTATTCAAATTCATGTTTTTAATAATATATGTGGTTATTTGGAATTAATGATGTGTAAATTGAGATGTGCAGGAAAATTATCCATGTGACCATGAAAATATTATGGAGAACCAAACCTAGACCTATGTACGTTTGTAAAGCCAGGGGTTGTCTATTTGGAGAGACAACACCCCGTTTGTATCGTATTTTATTTGTGAAAGTAAATGATGCATGTGTGTTAAATTGATTTTGTTAATTTGTGTAAATCCAACAAGAGACAATTTCCATGTGTAATTTTTATAATGTATTTTATTGTGTCACTTGACACATGTGTTGATTAGTGTCATTGATTTTGACTTGTCTCTTGGAGGGAGTTTGTTTCTACCAAAGCCCATTCCAAACATTTGAGTGTGGTCCCAAATTTGCCTTGGGTAGGGAGTCTTGGGAGTGGTCAACTTAGGTTTGACCCGTAGGTTAACTTCAGTTGGGTTTCTAAGGGGTCAAATGGACTCCTAGGGTTAGTTTTATGACTTTTCCAAAGGTCCAAAGGGTATACCTATGGGTTAGGGGTATTTTTAAACATGTGACTACTCCCATGTGACTGTTTAGTCACCTCAAAAAGTGGTTTTTCCAAGGTGAGCGAAAATTCAACTTAGAAGGTTCCTCCTAGGATAGACAACCTTCCCTTTTGATGTCAAACTCTCTTTCCCATCCTCTCTTACCTTTTCTCTTTCCAGTTTTAGCAACATGTAAGAGGTTGGGAAGACCAACCAATGGGAACTCTCACTCTATCCAAGGGGTTGGGAAGAGTGAGAGAGGCCTTCTTAGGCAAGGATTAGGGACTTAGTGAGTTAATCACCCACTCTCCATTGTTGGAGATTATGCAATTTTGAAGAATAGTTGTAGGATAGAATTTTGGCTAAGTGTTAGTGAAAGGATTGTGTGGATTTGGGCTGCTCATCGCCAACTAGATCTATAAAAACCTTTGGGCAGATTAAGGTTGGTTCTTACTCTCTTTTTGTTTATGTTGTATATGCATGTTTGAAGAAATGCTTGTATGAAAGAGTTGTTTATTTGTATTTTACTTTGTGAAAGAAAATGTGATTTCCCCTTTATTTCTTTTTATGTTTTTTCTTGTATTGGGAGTGTCCAAGGCCTTCTACTCTTGAGAGAGTAGGATGGTCTTGGGGTGGAAGAAGTTTGATAGCCTTAGGTGAGAGGCTCTCCTTTAAGGAGAGTGATCTCAAGGGTGTTCTTTTGTGACCCTTGCTGCATAGCCTTGTTTATGCATTTGGGGGTCATAAGGAGAGATGGTATGGCTTATATGCCTTTGGGGGGCATAAGGATGTGGGGATGGACTTGTGTTGTATTTGGTTGCCATGAGGTGGCTTGAGATGTTCCATGCTTCCAGTCTCCCCAATGGTATTTGGTCCACTTCCACCCTTGGAATATCATCACAAGTTGTGGTGAAGTGTAGCGTTGGTTGGGAAAATTGTTTGTTGTGTGCTTACCCCTTGCTTGTTGTGGTTGTATGTGTGTAACCCGTCTAGTGCTTGGTTCTCCAAGCTTGGGGGTGGCTTCTAGTAAGCCTAGGCTGGGAGGTGAGCACTCCATGGTCAAGCCTTATGTTTTATTTGCAGGTTGCTTGGGATGGGAAGGAAAAAGAAAGATAGAAGTTGCTGGTTTTTACTTGAGTTGCAGAAAAGATTAGGAAAAGAGATGATGCATTTATGTTGTAGCTATGTAAAGGAAAGCTAAATGTTGTATTTATTTTTCAAGAAAAAAAAGAATGTATCCATTTTATATTCAAGTCTTCATTCAAAAAAAAAGAGACTAGTTGGGTTTCATACCCATTTGTAATGTTAACTACATCCCATTCCTAAATATGCTATTAAGAAGTGCTTTATTCTATTAAGTTACTTTTGCAAACTGAAATGTATATTCCTTTATTAAGTCCCTATAGTTACTAAAATGATGTTTTGATGCATTCTTGTTATATTGGAATATAAAAGTTCATTTTATTTCTTCATGCAAATTGAAATTTTGGAGATGGGAAAAGCAAGCATTTAGGCCTATTTGAGATATATTCAAATACAATAAATTGTTAAATAGGGTTAATATGCCTACCTCTAAATTGATTTTTAATGTTTCCTAGGCTAAAGCAGTTGTTGTTAGTATTTACTACATTTTGTCATTTCATTTACTAGCAGAAAATATATATTATTTATTACATTCTATCATTTTAATTACTGCAAAAAAAAAAATCTAGATTTTATTACCCTATCTCTAAAGTTAGCAACTAGTTGTCAAAAGAAAGATACAGTGCATTATTTTAAATTTGTTTGTTTAGAAAACTTGCTGTTAAGTGTCTTTTAAAAGAAAGAAGGAATTTTTTTTTTTATAGATTTAATATTTACAAATTTAATTAGCAGATGAAATGATTAGTTTGGATTTAACATCTCATATGTAACAGAATGGAAAGCCTAATATTAACATAACAAAAAATGAAAATATTGCCCTTATTATCATGCTGCTAATAATTTATTACTTTCTGCATGTTATAAAGAGATAAAATAAAATAAAATCAATAGAATGCTTAAGTGTGTGCATATATATATATAAATTTAAATATTTTACTCAGTCTTGGAGACTTATATTAAATCTTTATAACCCCAGAAAATTATATATATATATATATAGTGTGTGTGTGTATCCGCACACACACACACACACACGCAAGTGTTTGAATTTTTTTTTTTTTTTTAA
Source organism: Cryptomeria japonica (assembly GCF_030272615.1). Classification (NCBI taxonomy): domain Eukaryota; kingdom Viridiplantae; phylum Streptophyta; class Pinopsida; order Cupressales; family Cupressaceae; genus Cryptomeria; species Cryptomeria japonica. Next base: position 641,236,032 of record NC_081413.1, read on the forward strand.
ATATAACTATAAATTTATTTTTAAAAAAAAGGGGCTGTGTTGAAACCCCCCCCGACGGGAGGCCTGGGCAACGTGGGAGCCCTGTGGGCCGCGACCCACAGAGGCACCGAGGCGCCACTATGGGCCAAGGCACACAGAGGCGCCCGCGGTGCCACTATGGGCTATGAATCGCAGGGGCGACCTTGGCCGTGTCTCGCAGAGATGCCATGGCGCTGCTGCGGACCGCGACCCACAGTGGCACCTAGGCGCCACTGCGTAGCCCCGTGGTAGAACTTCTGCCCCCTTGTGCCTTGATAAAAACTCAGCCCTCCTCGGTTTAAAACATCGCCCTCTGCGAAATCGCTACCTCTGTGTCATCCCATGGCCGCCGCTCCCTCCTCCAATGTGCACACTAAAAAAAAATAAAGAACACACACACACATGCCCTAACCCAACTTTCGGGTTAGGGAAAAACACACATAAATAATATAAAAAAAAATATGTGTGGGGTGTGCAAAAAGTGAAAGAGAAGTTAGGGTTTTTAATTTTTATAATATAAAAAAAAAAGAGAGGGGGAAACCCTATTCGAATTTCGAATAGGGTATCCCCATAGACTTTGAACAAGATTATTATTTTATTTATCAACTCTTTATAATCTTTTATGTGGTATATATATATATATATATATTGTTATGTCTTCTTGAAGTAATAGCACATAGTTATATATGTAGTCATACATATATCAAAATGACTTATAAATTTAGATTTTAATTGGATTATTCATTCAATTAGTGAAATTACTTTTGTTATTAAGTAGAGTTTTTCTTAGGGCTTTAATTAAAAGCTAGTTTTAGAACCCTTTTGGGGTTTGAACTTTTGGGGGAATAAAAAAATAAAATACTTTGGAAATAGTTAACCTTAGAAGTTAAATTTTATTGGCCAACTATAATAAAATTTTATAGCACAATTGCACTAAGGGATTAATCGACCCTAGAGTCATATTTTAGACAAATTATAATTATTGTTAAAAGAAATAATAGGTTTTATAAAGCTAAGTGCTAGGGCCAATTAATTTAATCCCTAAGCAATTAATAGGCTATTTGTGATTAATAAAATCTCTTGCAAATTTATTTAGAGACTTTTGTTTAAATGAAATTATTATTACTAATTATTTGATGAGATAATAATAATTCTTTGGAGAATTAATATTCCGCATTTAACTTAGATCATCTCGCTTACTTGATCTAATGTATAGATTACTATTAGTTGAAAGAAAACCAAACTTAGTTAAGACAAGACTTGATAGTGCATTATTTGGCAAATTTAGTTTGTTAGGTTAAGTTTTTAAAAAAAAAAAAATTATTCCGTTTGTGCCCAAAAGTTTGGGCATTACAGAACATAAACTTGAAAAATGAAAAAAGTATTTTGCAAGGCCGAAAATTGAATTCTCGTGCCCCATGGTGGGCGCCAAAAATGTGTGTGAAAAGTGGATTTTTATCTGTAGCTATATCTAAATACACAACACTTCAATTAAGTCAATAGATGCATGATTAGTAAATCAATAATCAACAATGAACAATAAACCATTACAAAGTGACTTATTGCCTTCTAGTAGATGTGAATTTAGTTTTGCTCTCATATTTCCATATGCAACACCAGTGACTAGATGACACCTAAATGAAAGATTTAATCTATATGAGTATGAAATTGAGCTAAATGGATGCAAGATTAAGCTATGTATGCATGATTAATCTAACATTATTTTAAGAAATATGAATGAACATTAAGTTAGATGATTTAACAAATATGCAATAACTAATATGTAATATCTCAATACACAAATCTGAATAAGCCTAGAGAAAAACAACATAATAACAATAATCTCAAGGTTCTTTTTTTTATGAGAGATGAGGGCTTGAATTTATAGAAAATCCAGAGAGAGACCAATAGTCAAGATCGATCAACGATGTGCGGCAAAGATTCTCTAAGAGGAAGCACAATCCAGGTGAATTGATGTGATTGACTGTGTTTCTCAGCTTTAAAGGAAGTTGAACTAATTTTAAGATAAAATCAGAAAAAGTGATTTATTTCATATTTTATACTTTGATATTCAATTTTGATATTTAATTGATTTAATTGCTTTACTGAGATTTTTTCAATTTAATTCTATTTTGATTTCTTTTCTCAATTTTAAATTCTTTTTCAAATTAATTCTTTTTGATGATTTAATGGCAAATTGAATTATTAATTAAATATGCTAGGATATTTAATTAAATAAATAGGATAATTGATTTAAATGATTTACTTGGAATGATTAATTAATTAAATGATTATTTAATTAATATTGAGTGATTTATTTTCCATGTGACATTGATGACCGAGAATTAATTAGGTAGGTATTCATGATTGATTTAATTTGCCTTTGGTTAGGACCTTGGTGATGTAGTAATACCCTAAAAATGGTATAAAATATGAATTAAATAAGTAGGTGATCATGATTGATTTAATGGACCTTTGGTTAGGACCATTTTTAGGGTATTACATGAATGAAGAATTAGATCAAATTGAGAAGAATCAAACATGGTCACTTGTTCCTAGACCAGAGGATAAGAATGTAATTGGAACAAAATGGGTCTTCAGGAATAAATTGGATGAAGAAGGAAGGAATGTAAGAAACAAGGCAAGGTTAGTCTGCAAAGGGTATGCTCAAGAGGAAGGTGAGGATTATGGTGAAACATTTGTACCTGTTGCTAGATTAGAAGGTGTAAGAAGGATATTGGCATTTGCTGCATATAAACAATTCAAAGTCTACCAAATGGATGTCAAGTCACCCTTTCTAATTGGGATTCTAGAAGAAGTATACATTGAATAGCTAGATGGATTTTCCTTGATTGATGATAAAGACATGGTGTGTAAATTTCACAAAGCTTTGTATGGTCTTAAGCAGACATTGAGAGCATGATATGAGAGATTACATGCACATTTGATCAAGATTGGATTCCAATGTACCAGTGAGGACAATAAAATTTATTTGAAGACTGATGGAGACAAGATGCTGATAGAAGAAGTGTTTGTTGATAACATAATTTTTGGTGGCAATGATGATATGTGTATGGACTTTTCTGATATAATGGAAAAGGAATTCAAAATGTCTCTAATCGATGAAATTAAGTTCTTTATTGGCTTACAGGTTAACCAATTGGATGGTGGTATCTTTATTCATCAGACTAAGTATATCAAATAGGTGTTGAAGACTTTCAACATGGAAGAATGCAAACCGGTAGGGACACCCATGGTGACTGGTTGCAAGTTGTCAAAGGAAGATGATTCCCCTGATATTAGTGAAAAAGAGTATAGATCTATGATTGGCAAGCTACACCATGTTGTCCATAGCAGTCTGGACATTTCTCATGTTGTTGGATTAGTGGCTAGATTTCAAAAAGAGCCTAAAGAGAGTCACATGGTGGCTGTGAAAATAATTTATTGGTATCTCAAAGGCACAATAGACTATGGTTTACAGTATCACTATAAAGGAGATTTTACTTTGGATGTCTTTATTGATGCTGATTGGGCAGGTAATGTGGATGATCAGAAAAGCATAACCGGTGGAGATTTTCTACTTGGAGGAAGATTAGTGGCATGGATGAGCAAGAAACAAACTTGTGTTTCTCAATCTACAACTGAAGATGAGTATGTAGCTGCATCTATGAATTACACGTAGGCAATATGGATGAGACATGCTAGAAGGATTCAAGATAGATATGTCAGAACTGGTGACTATCTATTGTGATAATACAAGTGCAATAAACATTTATAAGAATCCCGTACTTCATGCTAGAACCAAGCATATTGAATTGAAGTATTACTTCCTAAGGGAAAAAGTTCAAGAAAAGGAGGTGAAGATGGAATATGTGAAGAGTAAAGATTAATTGGCTGATATCTTTACTTAGCCCTTACCGAAGGCTACCTTTGAGTTTCTTAGAGGTAAACTAGGGGTTAGACCCCTACACCAGAAGAACTAAAATGATGGAGATCCATCAATCCTATGGATTTCATGTTTATTTTTCACTAAGGATTGATGAAGGTGCAGGCTAGTCCTTTGGGGGAGCGAGTCAGATGTAAAGTTATGATTTAATGCCCTGTTATAGTTTTTCTAATTTATGTAGCAGAGATGATGGAAGATGTAGCAGCAAAACTCAAGACAAGTGATCCATTTACATATTTGGCATTGTTTTCAAAGGGGGAGAAGAAATGGATAGAAATAAGATATGGTAGACATGTGAGAAGTTGAAGATCAAAAGATTAGACTAGAGAAGCATTGGTTAATGGGGAGATGACAAAAGGAGGAGAACTGATAGATGATGTGACATCGGCAAGCAAGTTGCAGATGATGATGTTATTCTGATTGTATATCTGATTAAGTGTTTCCATCAATACCAAAGGGGAAGATTGTTGGAATTTGGCATAACTGATGTAGATCAGGTGATACAGTTGAAGTTGGATGACTGCACTGGTAAAGGATATAAGTTTATTTATGATGAAGAGATTGAGATTCTATGACTAGATGACATGATCAGTTATTTGTGTTGTCATTGATGGCAACTAATGTCAACTGATGTTCCTGATGTTTTTTTTTGTCATCTAAGTGATTTAGTTTACTGGAAGACAGAGTTTACCGACAAAGAGCTAAAGTATGTGAAATAGGACTTTAACTGGTAAAGAAGAGTTGTTTTGATTAGATCGGTTGATCGGTGATTATTGGTGATTTGCGGTTTGGATGGTAAACTTGTATCATGGAAAGAAGTATCTGACTAGAACTGGAACTTGTGATGATTACCGGAAGGCATGTTTCAAATTTCTGATGAAGTTTTGCAAAGGTTTTAGTAGGGATTAAAGACCGGTGATGAAATCATAAAACCGGTAATGATTTTTGCTATGACGGTGATCGATGATGAGTGTACATGAAGTTGGTAACATGGCACAACCCACGTGAAAGATTTAATTGTTGTTTTGGCACAATTCAAGGAAGATTTACTTGGGAATCAATGAAACGCTTAGTAGAGTGTTTTGAGGATACAGATCAGATTTCCGTTATGGGTTATGATCAACCAACGATTGATATTGCATTGTAATTTGTTGTAATGATCTATATAGAAATCTATGATGATATCTTGTGATCTAATTGTAAATTTATGATGTAATTAGGTTTTGTGGCCGACCTAGTTGAGATTTCTATTTATGTTGACACAGTTGATGTTTATTGTGTTGGTGGTCTTAGAGAATGTGTGAAGCTATCCAAGTGAAGTTTGAGATCTTCCTAAGAGTTTTAGAGTGTTGAGTATAACTAGATCTAATCAAGCAAGCAGAGAAGTGCAAGTAACAGATCATTTTCTTACTGTTGTTCCCTAATAGCTACAACAAGTTAAATCCCTTAACCGGGTAGGTCCTAACATGCCTTAAACATTGAAGTCCCCTAACAGGGAACCTCTCAAAAGAGTGTTAAATCCTCTCACGAGGTTGATCCTAACAGATCATCAAGATCCTAATCGGGCTGCAAGGCAAATCCCCTAACCGGGTGAATCCTAATAGGGTGTGCTCTTAACTGGGTGTATTGTAAACTCCTAACAGGGCTAAGCTCCTAACATGGTGTACTTCAAAAGAGTACAAATATTTGTGGGTACCAACTCCCACCATGGTTTTTCCCTATATGGGTTTCCACGTCAAAAAGTTATGGTGTTCATGTGTGGAATGTTTTTCATGTGATGTTCTTGTTTATATTTCATTTCATGCATTATTTTTGAGACACCGATTATGATGTTTTATCAGAAGTTTATCAGAGGTTACCGGTACTAATAGGAATTTTTTTGAGAAAGTATTTGATCTTATTGATAAGGTTAATGAGTTGTAAATGATCAAGTTTATATGATTGCTTTGGTGGTGAAAGTATTGGTAAATGATTTGATTAATGTGTTAAGCAAATCTGATAAAGAGGTTATTAGATCTGATTACATAAGTTGAGATATTTTTTAAATGGTTTCAGATCTGAGATAAGTTTGTTTTTGAGTTATAGTTTCAATTGGTCTTAGTAATAATTCACTCCCCCTCTCAGTACTAACTGGATCCTCATAGGAGTAACACTTTGCTCCTGGATACACTTGATAAGTATGGACAATTTTTGACTAAACTGTTGGGAGGGCATGGTCATAGCCTCAAATGAGATGGAGTATTACACCAAGAGAGTGTACTCAGCCAATGGGATTCTTATGTCGCTGCTCATTTTTTAGAGACTTCTGAGTTCATTGCAGATACAATGAATAGATACATGTATGTAATATTCCAGTGCGAGGAAGCTAAGATAAAGATATATGAGATGGTTAGCAAGGTGGAAAGTATAAATGAGATACTCAGAGTATCCAAGTTTCAGATAGGTTATATTGATGATTCACCTGCTGCTTCTTTGGAATGCTTCATTAACAACTACCGGAACTACAAGAAGAAGTAAATGATGAATAGGTAGTTCTAAAGGGCGAATGCATGATAGACCGCCACCACCACCTTAACTGAGTTGTCAACTAAAGCTACATCTCCTACTTTCTTTTTGGTCATTATTTTTGTATGGTTCAAAATACTTGCTACCGGAGCACCATTTTGAAAGTGGATATGGAGTGTCAGTTTAGTAGCATTTAACTAGAGTTCAAAAGCAGCGATTTGCATGTCGAATTCGACTCCTTCCTTTTTTAAAGCCTAGTGTGTAGGCATGATTATTTCCTAGGATGTAGGATAAAAATCTATAAATTGTAGGATTTGGGCCATTTTGAGGGCTCGCGAATTGATGATTTGAGGTCCATTTTAGAGATTCCATTAGAGATTTTATCTATTTTTATAAGTTTATAAGATTTTGTGATAATTTTTGAAGTTTAATACAAAAAGAAGCTTGTGGATTGCTTGATCTACTTGTGTGTTCTATATGGTTGTGCTCTTTGTGATCTGGTAACTTCTATCATCTGAATCGACAACTAGATCTTTTGGATGCTTTATTATTTTATGAATCATATTGCACATGCAAATGGTATATGAGGATTAAATTGATAGGGTGATTATTGGTTTGGTGATATTCATTTCCATTGGTGTGTAAAGTTGTTTGACTTTATATGTTTTCCAAAGTTCATTATTTGAATGCTGATTTAGTGGTATTGATAATATTTGGATTAAGAAATACTTACCGTGTGGATTATTCAGTTGTTATTGTATCAATTTAATTGTTATTTCCTTGTTTCCCTGATCTATCTTTTGGTGTTTATTTTTGAGAGAATTGAAATCAAAAAATACAAACAAAAAAAGGATTTTGTTTGTTTTGTTCCAACCAATAGGACCCTTGACAGGTACAATCACATCTTCCACTGAGTTACCCAACACGTTCGAGAGCCAACTATAGAGACCTTGGAGTTGTCAAGCTTCCAAGATTGATTACTTTTCAAGAGAGGTGGTTTATATCTCATATTCAACCCGACTATTGGTGAGTGTGTCAAAACACTTGTCAACAAGTACTAGTACTTTAATGATGTAGGCAACACCCCACAACAAATAAAATCACCCATTTTTAAATTGTTTTTATCGATCATATGGTGATGATACAGTGATTACACAAACAAATATAATATTTTAGGAATATGCTTTGTGGTATAGATTTGATGCTAGTGATTGTACAAGAATAATATTATAGGTGTGAATTATATTATATAAATTATACAAATTTGTACAACCAAAAACTTGATGATACCTTCAAAAGTAGTTGAAATTGAAACTTGTGCAAACCTTATCAAGTTTATTTTTGAATAATAGGATTTGAGCCTTTGGGACTCAACCATGAGGTATTTTTTACATTGTGGAAATTCTTGGCAAAAAGTTCCCGAGAATGATAAGGGGTTAGCAAGTATGAAGCTTTAATGTCATGTAAAAGAAACTACCATTGGAAGTATGCATTGATGTGTTGCTGTGGTTCTCATTGATGTCAAACTTGTTGATCTGATAGTTCTGATACTTAATGTAAGTACATATCCAATAGCCAACAAGATGAGATGGGGGGGGGGGGTGAATCATACAAACTTAATCTTCCATAAAAACATCAGATTCAACCTCGGTAACATATACTTCCGTAATATAACCAAAACTGCTAAACATGCAAACTCAAAAGCATATAAACACCATAAACCTCATAACCCCAGATTTAACGTGGAAACCCAAGTAGGGAAAAACCACTGTGGGATTTTGGACCCACTAAGAAATATACTCTTCTAGAGTGTGCTCGGTTAAAAGCAAATCCTATTAAAGATTACAAACACATTGCTAGATGTGACCCGGTTAAGGGATTTCCCTCAGATCTATTAGGATCTTCACCTTGTTAGAAGTGACCTTGTTAAAGGATTTCAAACACTCAATCAGAATGTCACCTTGCTAGAGGGTTTTACAAATAAGACTGTTAAGTCCACTTGGTTAAGAGATTTTCTATCACTTTCACAAAATAACAGTAATAAAAATCTATCTGCAACTTCACATCTAAAATGCTAAAGCAGATTCTTATTTGCTCAATACAATCTAGACATAGAACTAATCTTGTCCATCTTCTAGGCTTCTATACTCTGTTATTCAAACAGGTCTTCAAGCTTCTGTGCTCGGTAATCACTATGTAGCATCCCTGTGCATACATTTGCCTACATGCATTGTTTATCAACAATTTCCTATTTATAAACAATTCGCCAATCGCTTAATCTCCTTGATCACACTTCCCATGATCAATCATAGCCATCAGATCTTCAAACTTATCCAGGTTGAATGTATCCTTCGATTTGAAAAATGTTTTACCCTGCCTTGGAACTTACATACATTTCTTGGAACTTGTGCTAGGGTAATGCAGTTCAATCTACACTATAGATCTTCATGCCGATTTTCCTTTGCCATAGATTCTTTAACAAACTTCATGCACGACATACCAATCATTTAATCAGTTCCAGCTCATCATCTTCCTTCATTAAATAATGCATGTAACCATTTAATGTATTTTGTTACAGCTCGGTTACAACTCGGTAACAACTCGGTGAATACTAGACTTTACTCGGTAGACATTTTGCCTTCATTAATCGATAGCGATAACCTTAGGGTTTACCAACTAGGTTCTTTGCTCGGTAACATAGTATACTATTAACCTTACAATTTACAACATATGTATGATGTTAAAACAATCTAAACATCATGATCTCATCATTGTCTGACTCGATAATAGTTGCCCATTGAATACCTTATTCATCCACTTATTCATCATATTCATTCTGTGTCTTTTACCGACATCTTGATACTCATCAAATCATACTTCTCATGATATGGCAACATCATATTGAATTAGAAAATCAATTTCTTGACATCAATGACAAAATAATAATATTAAGACAGTAAATCATCCTTAATCAGTTATATCCATAATCATCAACAACCTTCTCAATATCCTTATTGAAATGCCAACAATCTCCCATTGTTTGTTATAATGCCAACATGATTTGGATTGGTCTGGAATGTCTATGGTGCAGAGTTATCTTTCCATATTGTTGATGTTGCAGTTGTTCTATTGGTTGTTCCAAAAGTGTTTGGGTCGAGAATCTGTTGCTGATGTTGAGTGTTGTTGTTATCTTCATTGGATATAGTTTTAATATCATGGATATGATGGTTCTGTGGTCTATAAACATCTTTGTATTCTCTAGGTGTTGTAGCATTGATTATTGCTGGTTGTGAGATTCTATGTTAAACCTATCCTTTGGTCTAGATATGATTTGTGGAAGTGTTTTTGATATGTTATGGGTCTCATTGTAGCATGCGGAGATCCACATTTGAGTTATTTTCATTTGAGAGTATGTTTTGATTGTTAATTACTTATATAGATGGGTAGCATGTGGATATGTTGGTTATGTTCTAGTGATTGTGGATCAATGAATTGATCTTTGAAAGATGTGTTTTGGTCTCTTGTTTCTCCCGGAGTTGATGAGTGTGTGTATTTTTGGTTCCAAAAATGTATTTTGATTCAAGGCAACTTGGTTTAAATTTTTGATGACCTATCTTGTATATAAGTATGTGTGTAATTGAGTGAAGTGTGTGATGAGTCATGGACTATAGATGTATGATGCAAAGATAGTCACTGAGGTTTGGTGAAGAGCAGATGAAGAGTTGTTCTTGATTGTAATGCAAGCTGTGCTGAGACTGTGACATAGATTTGAGACAAAGTGTTGGTAGTTGAGGTCAGAGTTATATGTTGATGTTGGTCGCTTGATATAGAGTTCAAGGACAACTTCGTGATTAGGAGATCCTTCTTTTCTTATCATTTTCTGTATCTTTCCCTGAGTGCAGTCAACTTTAGGTTTTGGAAGTCCTCTTTGTATCCTGGCCCATGAGTGGTTAGCCTTGGTGTGCAAGTCCAGAGGACTAAGATCTTTTCTTTGTAATTTGATGTACATAGTGGATATATTTTGTGGGTAGGTGCTCACCATGGTTTTTCCCTGTTTGGGTTTTCCATGTAGAAAATCTTGGTGTTCATGTGTTGGATGTTGATTAATTGTTTATGTGTTGCATTAATTATTTATTTGGACTGATTCACCCCCCCTCTTAGGCCTACCTTGGTTTCAACAACCACAAAGGTTCACATGAGCCAAGGATCATCTACAACTCAAATTACCCTTGACAAATGAGAGAAGTGATGCTTATGCTATTATTTCCAAAAATAATATAATGCAAACAAAATTATTACATTACAAAACTTATTTTACAATGAGAAAATCCTTTTTCAAGTGAGGTATATGACAAATTAAGACAATGGCATGTGTTGGAATTACAACTTAAGACACAAAGAATAAATGGCCTAAATAAACTCAAATACATAAATGTGAAAATGAAACCAAATAAATATAAAACCCTGTTCACACCAACTATTTATTTTTTATATTTAAGAGATTAATTTTCTTTAATTTTTTATATAAAAACATTCATTTTCTATACAATAATTCTTATATTTTAATAAAAATCATATATATATATATATATATATATATATTATAAAAAAAAAAATCAAGTTTATTAGTGTAAAAAAATAAAACCAATTTAATTCATAATCATGATATCTTATGTAAACTCAATCAACATAATACTTCAATTATTTTTAATATATTTTTTTAAAATTATCAAATTAAATTATTTTCAAATCAATACATTAACTATAACAAATCTTGTTTAAAAAATAAATTAAATTAAATTTATAACTTTATTATGAAAACACTAAATTTATTACTAACCAATACTATTATTATATTAACCAAAAAAATTAAATTGTTTACTATGAAATAGCAAAACCATCTTGCTACAATTTGCAATTTGATAGAACTTTGCAGCAACGTGACCTTGTTTAAATTGGTTTGATACTTATTTTGATTTATTATTAAGTTCTTAGATGACGTGAATGTTAGTAAAATTTTTGTTTTTATATTTTAAATAGATTAAAAAATACTCAGTAATTTAAATTTTTTTGAATTTTAATTCTAGGATAGGTTATTTGTGGTGTTTTTAGTTCTTGTTTTTTGCTCAAAGAATGTATTCACATAGTTTATAGCTTTCTAACATCATTCTTTAAATTTTTATATTTATTATAAAGTCAATTTATAATATATTTGCGACTTTGGTCCTTGGGAGTTTATAGCATTCTTCTAGACACACATCAAAGCATACTTCTACACCAATTTTGCTTTAACAAAGTCCCAAGGACCAAAGTGTCCCAAACACTTAGCCTTTTCATTCAATACAATATCTTCATTCTTTTGTCATGCATCTAATTATCATCTTAATAAATTATTATGCTATCATTTCCATCAGCCACATTGTCAACATCATCAACTGTATCAACATACATAATTTAGGCATTAGACACCAAGATGGTGGACATCTATAGACCATTTGAAACCAATAACCATCTTCTAAAATTGTAGTGATGAAAATATTAGGGTTTCCACCATTTTTTTTTTTGGCAAGGTGGCAATGCCACTTGATATATTTTATTAATAATATATAATTTTTACAGTATCTTTAAAAAATGGTTCAAACTGAGCTCCCAGAGAAAAGAACCAGCAAGACAAACTCTGGTCATTGCTCATCAGCATGACTATAGAAGAGAAGTAGTGAAGAATCCTCTAGCCGGAGCTAGTTACAAAATAGAGATCAGTAAAGGAGCATGCAAGCTCATTTACAAATAGGAGCATGCAAGCTCATTTTACAGATTAGGAGCATGCAAGCTTATTTATAAAATAAGTTCCTGGGATATCTTGAAGGCCCTTCAACAAAGAACTCCTGCAACCAAAATTGACATGCCCTTGCACCAAAAAACCACTGCAACCAATATATATATATATATATATATATATATATATATATATATATACTACAGAACACAGAGAATTTACAAGAAACACAAGGTTCCAAAACATGACTGAGACCAATGACATGAGATCTGCGGTCCGCCATTATAGACAAATGCCAAAGGAGAAGATGTGAATGCGGAAATGATAGAGAGAAATGAAGCCCAAAATTTTTATGCCATAAATGAAAAGAAAGAGGAGATATAGCATAAAAAATCTGACAAACCAAAAGAAGTGGCGTACAAAGATGATCATGAAAACAACGCTAAGCCAAACTTGAAATGGCATATGAAGGACAAATTCCCAATGTGAAAATAAATATCTCTAGATTTCACACCAGAAGAGAGTACCAAACACACGAACAACATCAATAACAAAGAACTCATCATTAATGAATGCCAAGTGATGATCAAGTAAAGCAAAGTACCTCAAATCAAAACCAAATGGAATTATGAAAATAAAAATCTCACCAAGAGAAGAGAATATCAACTCGTATAAATGAGCAATCATATAATAAGAAAGATTAAATACTCAACTCTCTATAGGCTATACTTAATAGGTTTGGGAAGCTCATCAAATCACCCCCAAATCGAGAGGAATCAATAATAGTTTTGTCACAACCCATATTAGCGAGGCAATCAGCCAATGCATTACCTTCACGATAAACATGTGAGATGATGAGGTGCTCAAACGTATCAAGAAGAGTCCATATTTGTTCAGGAATATACCGAAAATGCCAATTATCATCTTTTCTTGCCTTGCAAGCATTAATGACAATATCTGAATCACCTTCAATATGAAGGTATTTGAAATTCAAATCCTTAGCCATAACAAGACCTTCTAAAATAGCACCAGCCTCGGCCATATTATTTGTGCCAGGAGAAATTGGTGTAGCTTTTAATGCTAATAAAGAACCCAAATAATCACGAAAAACTATCCCTATTCCTAAATCACTAGGATTTCCATGGGAGGATTCATCAAAATTCAATTTACAAAAAGGGGAATTAGGAGGATGCCATTTTATGGAATTTCTGTCTACAGGTGTTTTCCAAATCCTTGGAAAGGTGGGTGATACAGGAATAATGATACTTTGCCAAGAAGAGATCATAAAATTGTCCCAAGAAGAGAACTCTGAATTCATATTAAACTATTTCTAAACACAAGCATTACCTTGCTCAATAATACTTCTTTCCAAAATCCCAAGAACAATTGATAAATCCAATGAGTCACATCTAAAAATGTGCTTGTTTCTTTCCCACCAAATGGCCCATATGACTGAAGAGGGAATTATAAACCACAAACAAGCAAATAGAGAAGATGAATACAAAACTGGCCAAGACTGAAACATGTCCCATAAAGATAAAGGTAAAGGGAATGCAAGAGATAACTTTTGGAGGACAAAATGCCAACAACTACTCGCAAACTCACAATGAAGAAAAAGATGATTGACATCTTCAAGAGCTTTACCACATAAGACATAAGAAAAGGAGGCTGCAATATTAAATTTGACTAAACAATCACTAGTCAAAATTCTATTTTGTAGCGCGAGCCAGGAAAAAATACCAGCTTTAGGTAATACTGAATTATTCCAATAGAACAAAAAGGCATGATGAGGAGCATTTTGATTGGCCATTTGTTGAAAAACAAAATATCCTTCTTTAACAGAGTATTTTCCCGATTTAGAAGGGCACCAAATAAGTTGATCTTTGATGTTAGAAAGGAAAGCCACTCGGTCTAGCAAAACAGATGTAAAATTTTGAATTTCCTACAAGGACAATGGAAGAGTAGAGGGATCCTTCCATGAGACCTTGTGAGAAAATAGATCAACACTATCTACATAATCAACCAATCTAAATCCCCATGATTGAGAAAGAACAACTGAAACAGAAGCAAGAGAATCATGCTGTGAAAGAGGGGGAAAGCCATTCCAAGAGTCTTTCCAAAAAAGAATATCCTCCCCCGAATGGACCTACCAGGAGAGAAAATTTGAGACCACTTCCCTACATGAGATCATAAAGTTCCAAATAGCAGACCCCTATGGAGGATTAGAAATTATGAAGATCCTAGCAGGATTCTGGGAATCCAAATAGTTAGCCTGCATAATTTGGCACCACAAAGATTGGGGCTTAGTATACATAGACCAAACTAGTTTGCCCCCAAAAGCCCTATTTCTTTTAGATAAGTCCTGAATCCTAGCACCACCAACTTGCTTGGTAAGAGACATCTTGGTCAAAGAAATCAATGGAATCTTTTTATCTTCTGTCATGTTATTTTTCCAAAGAAAAGATCGAATAATGTTTTCAATTTGGGAGATGACTGATCTGGGAGCTTGAAGAACTGAGATATAGTAATTGGGAATGGTAGATAGGACCATTTTAATTTGAAGTATCCTAATTGAAAGAGACAACCACCTAGCCTTCCAAGCAAAAATGTGAGATTTAAGTATCTCAATAACCGAATTCCAAAAAGAAGACTTAGCAGATCCCATAAAGAAAGGAATCCCCAAATAGGTAGAAGGAAGAGAGTCTACTGGGAAACCTAAGATATTCACAAGTCTATCAGCCACCAGCTGAGGAGTACTAAAAATGAAGATCTTGGATTTATGGGGGCTAATCTGTTGGCCAGATCCAGCAGTATAAGTATCCAGAATAAATTTAATATGAGTAGCCTCTTGAATAGAAGAAGACCAAAATAAAAGTGTATCATCGGCAAAAAGGTTATGAGTGACTGAAATATCAGAGTTAGGAATTAATACCCCTTGCTAAAAGCCCAGATCCCTTTGCTTAATAACCAATTGACTAAAAGCTTCTGCCATAATGATAAATAAGAAAGGAGATAAAGAATCTCCTTGTCTAACACCCTGGGTTGAAGAAAAGTATCCAGAGGGAGCTCCATTAATGATGACAGAAGATGAAGCAGTAGAAATACAACTCTTGATCCATTTACACTAGCATTCAGAGAAACCAAATTTTCTCAAAACTTTGAGCAAAAAAGCCCAACAAACTTTATCATAAGCCTTCATCATATCAAGTTTGACCACAAAAGCTAGGATATTGGACAAATTTATGGAATGTAAAGTTTCATGAGAAACAATTGCTCCCTCATGAGTTTCCTGACCTAGAACAAAACCTTATTGTTGAGGAGAGATGATATGAGGAAGGAGAATTTCAAGTCTTAAATAAATAGCCTTGGTGAAGATTTTGTAAATAGAGTTGCACAAAGAAATGGGTCTAAATTCAATAAAAGTTTGGGGATTCTTAGATTTCAGGATAAGGGCAATATAAGTGATGTTAATTTCTTTAAGGATATACCCACCCCTCCTAGACTCTTCCAAAGCCATTAATAAGTCAAAACCAATAAAATCCCAACATTTCTGAAAGAACAAGATAGTAAACCCATCAGGACCCGAAGCTTTGTCAGGGGCCATGGAAAATACAACAGAATGAAGCTCATCTAAAGAAAAATGCCTCATAAGAAAGTCATTATCCTCATGAGAAACAAGGGAGGGGATAGAATCTAAAAGAAAATCCACATGATGATCCATAGAGGAAGAAGAAAAAGGAGATAGCAATTCCTTAAAAAAAGACACCCCCTCCTCTCTAATCTGCTGATATGAATTAAGGACATAACCAGACTTAGAATCCTTAATACTAAAAATTGTAGAAGCATCTCTTTTAAGCTTGGCTACAGCTTGAAAGAAGGCAGTATTCCTGTCACCTTCTTTAAGCCAAACCTCACGAGACTTTTGCTGCCAATAGATTTCAACCCGGGAGCAAAGGATCTCGCATTAAGCTTGCAATTGCTTTTGAGCATCATTAGTGGAGGAATTAGTGCCATGTCTAATAATCTCCTCATTAACAACCTTCAAATCATTGGCAACTGGCTCTTTTTCATGAAAAATATTCTTAAAGACTAATTTATTCCAAGCCATAATTTGAGATTTCACAAATTTCAGTTTGGAATAAAATTGAAACATCTTAGTACCTTCGCAAAATGGAGCACTTATCAACCATTGCTTTAATAAAGAAAGAAAATGAGGATGAGTGAACCACATTTTCTCAAACATAAAAGAAGGTCTAACAGAGGGAACATGATCCAATTTATCAAAATTGAGCAAAATTGGGAAATGGTCAGAATCTGAGGAGGTATGAATCTCAAAAGAAAAGGAAAAGTTGCTCAAACGTAGGTTTAGGAAAATAAGAAATCTTTCAAGGCGAGAGGCAATCTGGAATTTAGATCTCCTATTAGTCCAAGTGAAAGAACCATACGAAGGGAAAATATCGAATAACACACTATTTTGTACAAAGGAAGAAAAGTCATCAATAACCTTCTGAGTTGTAGGATTACCCCCTCTTTTTTCATTCGAGGAAAGGAGAGCATTAAAATCACCCCCAAGCACAATAAAAAATTCATCATATCTTAAAAACAATTCAGATAAGGAATCCCATAAGTCGGTTTTATCTGAAGGAGAAGTCGGACCATAAATATTAAACAAAACAAAAGAGACTTTAAACCAGTCAACCTTTAACAACTTCCAATGAGAAGCAAAAGATAACATCTCAACTTTGACTAGTTTAGGATTCCATAAAGTTATAAGATCACCAGAAGCACCCAAAGAAGGAACATGAACAACCTTCCAAAGGGACCATTTGGAAATTATGTTATCAAAAGAATCCTGAGAAAGTTTAGACTCTTGCAATAAGATGATATCCACTTTTGAAGAATGAAGAAATTTCTTGATCCTTCTCCTTTTATTTGGGGCATTTAAGTCCCTGACATTCCAAGATAAAATCCTCATTTATCACAAGGAGAGCAACATGCCCTCCTTGTTTTGACTTGGGAAGAAAATTAATCTACAATTAAATATAAAAACCACTAATATTTAAACTTAGGGACCATTATATTAAAACAAGGAGGTAAATCTAATGGACCTAGCCACACATCAACAAGGATAAGGGCTGAGAATTCTATTGGATAAATTGGATTGGATTGAATTTCCCTCTTTTGATTTCAAATGTAAAAATGCTGAAATTAGAGTAAATATGCTGGAGTTGGTATAAAAATGCATGAACAGTAAGCTACAACCATTGGATTGAGCCATGAACCTGGATCTGAGAAATGTAAATGTGTTTGGATATGTTCCCAGAAGGAGGTCTTGATTTGTTGGGATCGGGATGGTGGTCGCTCTAGTCCTCCGCACTTTTTACACTCCAATGGGGGATTGATTGGTCACTGTAAATAAAGATAATTTTGAAGATCACAACTCCATACTTACCCCTGCACATAGTAGAGAAGGGAAATAGGTTGGGAATAAGTGTTTTCCTTAGGTCAAACCCCAGTTTTGGAATTAACCATGAAATAGAAATGAAATATGATTGAATTGTAGTAATGAAAGTGTTCTCCTTTTGAGGGAGATGCTGAATAATAATTGAAACACAAATATTATACCTCCTTGTGAATTTTTGTTTGTCTCCACATGGAATTAGAGTTTCATGAAGTGTTCAATAACATAGAACATGAATATCAACTCCAATGCTTGAATCTTGACCTTATCTCTCCTCTAATGCTTGAAAGAAGATTGATTGCTTGCTCACTTGAACTTGAGTGCTATATTTCTTGATGTTGAATTGAATTTTATGTGTGTATATCAAAATGAGAGGGGTAGACCTCCTTTTATAATTTCTCATCAAAAAACAACTTAATTTTTTGACATGAGTTGACATGAGGCTAAAATTGCTGCTCAAATCACATGACCATTAAGGGGCCCGAATTGGGGCCTGATTGAGAGGACTAGGGTGCTGGGTGCTTTGGTCCTGATGGAACTAGGGCACCATCCCCTGGTCTTGGCCAATGAGAGACCAAAAGTTAAGGGCAGGATGAAGTGTGAAATGAGAATGGTGATAAATTTGCATAGTATGAGTAGAATTATGTCCTATTCAAACCTCAGAGCATGAACATTAAGGTGAGGGTCGAAATGCAGACAAAAATTGTAAGGGTGTACAATTCGGCATGCTATATTTATCTCCCACTTTAGAGGGAGTGTGAGATTAAGCACACTCTTGGTAAAGTACAAAGGTTCATATTTAAAGGCTTCTATTAAGCTTCTAAGGAGGCAAGACACACCAAACCCCTAGTGGACTTTAGGTATCTTACTACTTCAAGATCAAGATAAAAGGGACATCATAAGCAAGAGAGAGAAAAGAGAACCATGACTAATTATACTAGTAAGGTTTACTTACTATGAGTCATGAAAAGAAAAATACCAAAATTACAAAGCAAAATACTAAGTTTGCTAAGTAACTTGAGTATCAAGATATGCAAAATAGAGAAAGATTGAGCAGAGTGTGTGCCCCCATGTTAAAGCGATTGAGCACGCCTCATCAGGAGAAATTGATTTAAGGTAGTATACATTAATCCAAAAGAAAAGTACACTATCATAACGATATGCCCCCAAGAGAAAACAAATCAAAGGATAATGATAAAAAAACACAAAGCTTATAAGGGTTCTACTTAAAACTTCGGGGTCAGTATGTTCTTATGATAAATAATGTATATCATGTATATATTTGCATTGAATTGTTCTCATGCCCCAAAGAAAGTAGAACCAAAATGCAAGAAGGACACATGTGTCTTTTGAGTCAACATGGGAGAGACCGAAAGAAATCTCAATGCTTTGCATTATCCTCAAGTAGAAAACACTAGGGACAACAAATAGAAGAACGTTATAAACAAGAAAGAGAGGAGAGAGATAGACTCCATGACATGAATGAAGCTAATCAAGAAAGTCATCTGCCTCCCAATATTTCTCAATATTATTTTGGGAAGGTGGACAATATGCAAGAGTATAAACTTTGAGTATGGTAGATGGAGCTACCATAAGTTCCAAACAAGGACCATACTCTAATGATGGATCACTTTGTCTGTTACTAGGAGCTAGGATTAATTCTTGTGAAAATTGTTTAGATAAATTATTGTCAACATCAACATATTCATATTCATCATTGGAATAATTAACATCAACATTATTAGCATGAACATAATTTTCATACGTCTCTTCATCAAGGTTAATAAAAATAGGATCTTTAATTGGAATAGAACACGAAACATCATTTTTCTTAATCATTTTATGTCTTGGTGATTTAGGTTGAAATTCCTCCCTAGGGTTAGGAGAAGCTTGGAAAAATGAGATTGTATCAACATTTCGAGTCTTCGGGGAGGAAATGGGTTGAGAAACATGTTCACGAGCCTTAGCACGATGTCTCCATCGACGTTCTCTCACACAATGATTTATTTTAGTTTTAGCTGAAGGTTGTGAAGGTTTAGGATCGATAGGCATAGGTTTATTCTCTTCCTTTAAAGAGGGGTGCATGGGAGAAGGTATTTTAGGCCGAAAGATAGGAGATGTCGGGTGCTTCCCTTTGTAAGATTGATGTAGAGTGGATGTACTCAGGTGCCAACTGGCTTCTACTCAAGGCTTCTATTGAACTATCAAATGGATAAATGCTATCTCACCATCCTAGGGTCTGATATAACTCCTCCCTAACCATCTCCTAAGGTCTTTGGACTGTGGAAAGTTCTAATTCTTGAAGAGAGTTCCTCGTCACACCTTGAGTAAGTTCAATCTCATCACTCACACCGTGAGCACAAACACTCCACCTAGGATATTGGATTCCTTTACACAACTTGAAATTTTAATGGTGGTATCATACCCCTAATACACCCTTACACACTTTTCAATACATATTGTCCTTAACGATTTCAAGACTGGTGGTGTTTAGGCTTAGAATTAGGCCTATTTCTTGTAGCCTTTTCAAAATGGTAAAACTAAATATTTTCAATATTTTTCCCAACAACGATAGGAAAAAAAATTGATTTTCAGATACCCTTTTGGAACTTTGATACAATATCTAAAAATTGCATTGAGGTTTTGAACCTTGGGTATCTAAACCTTATAGAGCTAAGGTGGCCTAATTTGCTCTTTCAACACCCAAACTTGGAGCAACAAATTTAAACCATTTTAACCTGATCAAACAAGGATATTTTTGATTGTTTGTGGTCTGCACACACAGACTCTTACCTTCTACACCCTTCTTCTACCTCTATGCATCACCCTTTATCATCTAGGGCACAATTTCAACCTTTTCCCTACGGTTGCCAAGCTCACAAGCCAAGCTAGGGTTTGATGTCATGACCAAAGTATGGCATCCCCTGCACTAAAACAAAAATAAAAATAATATTTACAGGTGATCCTAAAATTCCAACAAGTTTCAGCAAATTTCAATCGTGGAATGTTAGGAAAAAAAACATTTTTGTTCAAAACCCTAGTTTGTAGGGATTTTCCAGCCACCTGCACTAAAAATGCAATAACTTTCAAACTATACAACTTCAGAACCCAAGAATTGAAGAAAATAAAAGGTAAAAAACATATCTACATTTTCATTCACTTGGATTGTGTCTAACAATCCATACACATTGTACACACATCTTAGAGAGCAAAAAACGTGAAAAAACTCAAGAAATGTGTGGAACCAAACTTGTTTTTTTTGTCAAATGATTACCAACCGATCAAAATTGGGTTTCCCAAGATTTATACTAGAATTGGGGATGGTTACAACTTACTCAACCAACCTTGCATGTTGGTTTCCTTCAAGAGTTGAAAAATTGCCAAGTTGCTATGAGCAACTTTGCTCCAAATGTCATGCCCAAACTTTTGGGCACAAACGGAATAATTTTTTTTTTTTAAAACATAATCTCATAAAACTAAGTTTTCTATATAATGCATTAACAATTCTTGTCTTAACTACATTTGATTTCTTTCATCTAATAAAAAAAAATCTAAACACTAGATCAAGTAAGCGAGATAATCTAAATTAAATACGGAATATTAATTTTTCAAAGAATCATTATTATCCCATCAATTAATAAATAAATAAATTCGTTTAAACAAATATCCCTAAATTAATAAAATTAATTTGCCAGAGATATTATTAAGCTCAAATAGTCCTTTAATTGCCTAGGAACTAAATTAATTAGCACTAGCTCTTAGATTAAATAAACCTATTGTTTATTATAACAATATAAGTAATTTGCCTAAAATTTGACTAAAGGGGTCAATGAAGTCCATCATGTAATTTACCCTATAAAATACATTTAATGTTTGGCCAATAAAAATAATTAATTCCACTAAGGCTAAATACTAAAAAAAAATATTGCTTTTTAATTTCCTATAATAATAAACCCAAAAGGAATTTAATTTTTTTTTTTAAATAACTCCTTAATAAGTTCTCCAAAAAAAAATACACTTATAACTTAATGAGTCAAATAAACCCAACAAGACCCCCTTTTTTTTTATCTCTCTTAATCTTTTTTTTTATATTAAAAAGAATGAAACCCTAAAATCCTATAAAACTTTTACCCACACATATATTTTTGAACACATGTTGTGTTTGCCCTAACCCAAAATTTGGGTTAGGGCATGTGTGTGTGCCTTGAATTTTATGCAGGCTGGAGGAGGAGGAGGAGGCGGCGGCCATGTTGAACGGTGGCGGCCAAGGGGGACGGGGTAGAGGGGCGAAGGTGGGAACGGTGAGCATCGGGCGGGGATACCCCCGGGCGACACTGTGTTTACCCACGGTGCGGCCGAGCGCCACCCATTGTGGGTAAACACAGTGGCGGTCGGGAGTCCTTACCACTATGGTTGCTGACAGTGGGGGACCCCGTGCCAACCACTGTGGTTGCCCATAGCGGCGGTGCCGAGCCATCCACTATGGGTAGCCACAATGGCAGCATGAGCCACACCGCCCTCTGTGCACAAACACAGGGGTTCGGCCTTCACCCGAAACCCGCTGTTTTATTATTTTCTTGCAAAAATAAATTCATTTTTTTTATTATTATTAAAAAAAAAAAAACAATGCATCACTTATATATATGTGTGTGTGTGTGTGAGTGTGTGTGTGTGTGTGTGTGTGTGTGTGTGTGTGTGTGTGTGTGTGTGTGTGTATCCTTTTTTCCTGGGGTTATAATGGTAAAAGAAAAATAAGTTTACCAAACAGTGACATTATTTTTTTATAAAAAGATTAGTATTCTCATAGATTAGTATCTTTTTAACTCATGTAGCAAACTGATAAAACAATGACAACATGAAATAGATGAGATTTTATTTCTTTTAATAAGTCAATATTTATGCTTTAAATTTTGCTATTATTTTCTTTTTATGTAAATGAAATCTAATAATTTCCCTAGCACATTACAATGGAAAATACTATTTTTTTTATTGATTAAAGCATTTTGTTTATTTCTTTCCTATTTAAAAAGAACACTAACAGCAAGCTCATATATATATATTTTTCTTTTTAAGTCTTAGATGCTAACTTTAGAAGTAGACTATTACTTTCAGAATTATTTTCTGTAATAAATAAAAAGACAGAATGAAATAAATCTTAACAGCAACTATATTAACCTAGAAAACATTTAAAAACCAATTTAGAGATAGACATAAAAGACCTATTTAACCATAATTTGTATTTGTTTTTTACCTAAATAAATCTAGATGCAGCTTTTACAATTCCCATAATTTTCATATTGCATGATGGAATAAAATGAACTTTTATTTTCCAATGATAATAAAGTAACAAATATACTAGCTCAACAACTATAGGAACTTAATGCATAGATAACCTTTTCTTTGCAAAAATAACTTAATAGGGAAAATACATATTTCTTTCAAGAGAATCTAGAATACAAAGTAGTCAATATTACAAAAGGGTGTGATACCCTACTAGTCTCCCATTCCATTAAATGAGGACTTGAAATAAAAAGGAATACATATCTTTTTGACATGAATACAATATTTCCTTTCCCAACTTTTCTGCAAGACAAATAAAAACCAACAACTTATATCTTTCTTTTTCCTTCCCATCCCAAGCAACTTGCAAATAAAACATAAGGCTTGACCATGGAGTGCTCACCTCCCAACCTAGGCTTACTAGAAGCCACCCCCGAGCTTGGAGAACCAAGCACTAAACAGGTTACACACATACAACCACAACAAGCAAGGGTTAAACACACAACAAACAATTTTCCCAACCAAGGCTACACTTCACCACAACTTGTGATGATATTCCAAGGGTGGAAGTGAACCAAATACCATTGGGGAGACTGCAAGCATGGAACAACTCAAGCCACCTCATGGCAACCAAATACAACACAAATACATCCCCACATCCTTATGCACCCCAAAGGCATAAAAGCCATATCATCTCTCCTTATGACCCCCAAATGCATAAACAAGGCTATGCAACAAGGGTCACAAGAGAACACCCTTGAGATCACTCTCCTTAAAGGAGAGCCTCTCACCCAAGGCTGTCAAACTTCTTCCACCCCAAGACCATCCTACTCTCCCAAGAGTAGAAGGCCTTGGATACTCCCAATACAAGAAAATGCATAAAAGAAATGAAGGGGAAAATTACATATTCTTTCACAAAGTAAAATACAAATAAACCACACTTTCATACAAGCATTTTAAAAAAAAACATACATATGCAACATAACAAAAGAGAGTAAGAACCAACCTTAATCTGCCCAAAGGTTTTGATAGATCTAGTTGGGGATGAGCAGCCCAAACCCACACAATCTTTTCACCAACACTTAGCCAAAATTCTATCCTACAACTATTCTTCAAAATTGCATAGTCTCCAACAATGGAGAGTGGGTGATTACTCACTAGGTCCCTAATCCTTGCCTAAGAAGGCCTCTCTCAATCTTCCCAACCCCTTGGATAGAGTGAGAGTTCCCATTGGTTGGTCTTCCCAACCTCTTACATGTTGCTAAAACTGGAAAGAGAAGAGATAAGAGAGGATGGGGAAGAGAGTCTGACATCAAAAGGGAAGGTTGTCTATCCTAGGAGGAACCTTCTAAGTTGAATTTTCGCTCACCTTGGAAAAACCACTTTTTGAGGTGACTAAATAGTCACATGGGAGTAGTCACATATTTAAAAACACCCCTAACCCATAGGTATACCCCTTGGACCTTTGGAAAAACCCTAAAACTAACCCTAGGTGTCCATTTGACCCCTTAGAAACCCAACTGAAGTTAACCTACGGGTCAAACCTAAGTTGACCACTCCCAAGACTCCCTACCCAAGGCAAACTTGGGACCACACTCAAATGTTTGGAATGGGCTTTGGTAGAAACAAACTCCCTCCAAGAGACAAGTCAAAATCAATGACACTAATCAACACATGTGTCAAGTGACACAATAAAATACATTATAAAAATTACACATGGAATTTGTCTCTTGTTGGATATACACAAATTAATAAAATCAATTTAACACACATGCATCATTTACTTTCACAAATAAAATACGATACAAACGGGGTGTTGTCTCTCTAAATAGACAACCCCTAGCTTTACAAACGTACATAAGTCTAGGTTTGGTTCTCCATAATATTTCCATGGTCTCATGGATAATTCTCTTGCGCATCTCAATTTACAAATTAGTAATTCCAAATAACCACATATATTATAAAAAACATGAATTAGAATACACATGAAACACTCATACAATTGACAATAATAAATCAATATCTCATATATCCCAATTAATCCACATAAGCAATTATCATAATCCTCAAAATTTGATCCATTCATAATATATGCATCCTATTTCTATCATCATAATGAAGTCCTGCAAATCCAATAATGACATACCTCATCTCAAAGTAATTATATTCTAGCATCATATAAAGTTCCATATCCATAATGCATAAAAATGAAGCATCAATATACATCAATGTTATCCAAATCATGGAATCATATAAGTTCTAAATCCATAATGCATAAAAACAAAGCATCCAGAATAGTCTCATCATGAAAATAACAGAAATGCTAGGATGAGTCGGGGTAGGGCCTAACACCAAACCACATTTGATCACCTCAAAATAACCCAAAACAACCTAGGAAACATTAAAACACCTCAAACAACCTATTCCAAGCCAAAATTCACAATTTCATAAACTTGCTCTACTTGGCACTCATAAGAGCCTATATGCCTACATGGCTATGACAAAGGTCTCTTATGGCCATTACAACTCATGAGAAAACATTTATGGCCTATTGGCATTATTACAAACACAAAAAAAGGATTAAAACATCCCAAAATCAAAAGCATTAAGAAACAAACAACTTTTGCATTTGTGCTCCTGCACCATGCTCCCTGGGTGACAAGAACTTAAGTCCCTTGAGAAGATAAGGCTTGAATGGAAGTACTGTGTTGCAATATGTCTTTGTCAGACATACAAGTTGCCTCAGAATCAGGTAGACCTGTCCATTTTACTAGATAATCCTTGTAGACACCCTTTCTAGTCTTCTTGACCACTTTGGTATCTAGTATGCATTCCAAGGAAATTGGTTGACTAGGTGGATTACTTGAAGCCAATCCACTTCTTCAGGTGCTATAGGATCTTGATTTACATCAGTCTAGGTTCCTTTGTAGGAATACATGTCACATACATTAAATATGGGAGAAATTTCGAAGCCTTGATGTAACTCCAACTCATAGGCATTGTTGCCAAACTTGTGAACAACCTTGAGAGGTCCTATCTTCTTCATGCAAAGTTTATTTGGTTGACCCTTAGGAAGCCTTTCCTTTATCAAATAAGCCATGACCAGGTCTGCAACTTTGTAATGAACCTCTCTTCTTGTTTTGTTTGCCTTTTCTTTATATTTATCATTAGACTGCTGTAATGTCTTCTTCACTTGCTCATGTATCTCCTTCATATTCTCAGCAAAGTTTTCACCTTGGGAACTCTTATGGTCCATAGAGCTGAGATCTATGAGTTTTAAAACACCTCCTGGATGACATCCATACTCAATCTCAAAAGGGCTCTTTTCTGTGCTCCTTTTAGCTGAATCATTATAGGCATACTCTGCTTGTCCCAATACTAGATCCCAAGCTTGACCATGTTCTTTAGTAAGACATCTCAGTAAGTTTCCCAAGGAACTATTCACCACTTCAGTTTGACCATCTGGTTGTGGATGGTATGCTGAAGAAAAAGAGAGGTTAGTGCTAAGTTTCTTCCATAGTGTTCTACAAAAGTGACTCACAAACTTTGTATCTCTATCACTCACTATGCTAAGTGGCAAACCATGGATTCTCACACCTCCTTAAAGAACAAACCAGCTATGTGGGTGGCATCATGAGTTCATTTTCAAGGCACAAAGTGTTCCATCTTGCTAAATCTATCCACAACAACATAAACACTATCATAACCCCTTGGTGTTCTAGGAAAACCAAGAACAAAGTCCATGCTCAAGCACTCCCATAGCCTTGTTGGAATGGCTAATGGCTGATAGAGTCCTGCATTACTTGAGGTTCCTTTGGCCCTTTGACAAATGGCACATTTCTCAACAAACCTCCTAAAATCTGATTGTAGTCTAGGCCAATATTAGAATCTACTAATTTGCTCCAAGGTCTTGTCCAGACCAAAATGTCCACCTAGGCTGCCTTGGTGTTTCTCTTTGATAACATTGTCCCTTATGGAACAATGTGGGATGCAAAGCAAGTGTCCTTTAAACAATAAACCTTTCTGCAACATGACAAGAATTAGAAAACTTAGAGAAAATATCATATGCTTCATTGAAATCTTTATCACCTTGGTAGAGATCTTTGAGATCATTTCGGCCCACACTTTGGAGCTGAACTTCTTGAATGGTAAGAACTCTCTGACTTAGAGAATCAGACACTTTGTTAGTGGTTCCTTTCTTGTGCTTAATGGAGAAAGTGTAGGCTTGGAAATACTCAACCCACTTGAGGTGTCTTTTTAGTTCAACTTTTCCTGTCCATTAAAAAAGCTAAGAGCATGATTGTCAGTGTATACAATAAACTCTTTAGGCAAGAGATAATGCCTCCATTTCTTTGGTGCTTGTACCATAGCATACAATTCTAAATAATAAGTGGAGTACTTTTGTTTTGCCTCATTGAGCTTTTCAGAGAAGAATGCAACCGAGTGATTCTCTTGGCTCAAAACTGCCCCAATGGCCAATTTACTTGCATCACACTCCAATGTAAAAGGCTGATTGAAATCAGGTAGTCTAAGATAAGGAAGTTCAAGAACCTTTTGTTTTAACACCTCAAACCCCTTCTCTGCTGCAATAGGCCAATTAAACTGACATTTGACCCCTCCCTTAACGGTGTTCAAAATTGGTGCACACACATGGCTAAAACCTATAATAAATTTCTTATAGAAACAGGCCAAACCATGAAAGATTCTTACATCTCCTATTGATTTAGGAGTGGGCCAATTCACTATTGCCTCTACCTTTGATGGATCCATTTTTAAACACCCTTGAGAAACTACAAAACCAAGATATACCAATTTAGTTTTGAAAAACTCACACTTGTCAAGATTGATCATCAATTTCTCTTGGTGTAGCTTCCTCAAGACTTGGTCCAAATGCTTGATATGCTCCTCTTTTGACCTACTAAAAATTAGAGTATCGTCAAGGTAAACAATGAAAAATTTACCAATTAACTCAACATGCACTTCATTCATGAGCCTCATGAAGGTTCTAGGTGCATTTGTGAACCCAAAGGGCATCACCAACCACTCATATAGGTCCTCATTGGTCTTAAAGGTTGTCTTCCACTCATCTCCAGGTCTGATCCTTATTTGGTGATAGCCTAATTTTAAATCTACCTTAGAAAAGTAGCAAGCTCCACCTAGGTAGTCCATCAAGTCTTTAATCCTTGGCATTGGGAACTGATACCTTATGGTAATCTTGTTTATGGCTCTTGAATCGGTGCACATACTCTACTTTCCATCCTTTTTAGGTGCCAACACTATGGGTATTGCACATGGAATCAAACTCTTCTTTATCAACCCCTTATCCAGTAGCTCTTGCACTTGCTTGGCTATCTCTTCATTTTGTGCTGATGTCATCTTGTAGGCAGCCTTATTTGGTAAAGTTGCACCAGGTATGAGGTCTATTTGATGATTAACATGATGAATACTAAGAGGGGGGGGGGGGGGGGTGAATTAGTATACCAAAAAATACTATAATCAATCTTTTAAACAATTTAGCAGATAACCGATGCAACAAATTCACTTATAAACCGATTAAGATAAGTGCGAACCAAATAGGAAACAAAGCATTCACCCACAAGAGCACAATCACCATAACACAAGATATTTGATGTGGAAACCCAAATGGGAAAAACCACGGCAACAAAAACTCACAAGTAACTATCTACAAAATAGTAACCAGACTGGTTAAGGTCATACAATCTTCTTCACCAGAATAGATCCTATTAGGAATCTAGATCTCTGTTAGGAGATAAATCTTGTTAAAGACTACCTTGTTAAAGGATTTCAGATCCACAGTTGTGAACCACCTTGTTAGAGGGTTTACAAAGGCTTTGCTGGGCCTACCCGATTAAGGGTTTCAGAATTGTCAAAGATATTAGTAATCAACAAGTGAATGATCTAGATGCTAGCACAATATGCTTAGTTAGATCCTTGACAACTCATTGTTAATGCATTTCAGCATTAATTCAGTCTTCAATATCTCCACACTCTGTCTCTTCACACATACCTAATCTTTTCTTCAATGATCACACATAACCTTTTCTTTTCTATATCACACACATGCAAACCCCAGACATGATGTCCTTATAAAGGAATCTGATTTCATGTTGGTCCAATAGAATTAGACTACAAGTTCCCAAGTACAATGCATCTAGACACATTTGGTAACATGACACAAACACACTGCCAAAGTGTCAGTGGATGATAACTCATCACACATTATAGTAATACCAGTTAATACAATATATCGATTACCGGTTGTCAAAAATGAAGTCTGGAAGATCGTAGTGTTCCGATCAAATAGTTAACTACCACTTGGGTCCTTCGTACAGCTTGAGATCCTCAAACCACTTGGGGTCTTCATACCACTTGGGATCTTTAGTTAATTTGTGACCGGTAAACCATCTACTGCCAAATACCTATAGTTTAAAGACTATACATTCAATAATACACAATACCAGTTGGAACAATTACCGGTTGAGCATAACTCATACATCAAGAAAGTGTGTGTCCATCAATGACAATCAAAACATCATCAAAATGCCAACAATCTCCCCCTTTGGCATTGATGGCAACACTTACGAAAATTTTGACATTTAAGTGTTTTTACAACAATAACACAAAAGATGCTACAATCAAAATTACTCCCCCTAAGCATATACACTACTCTCCAAAATGGTAACATGAAAGTGCATCAAATGGTAACATTCACCAACCAAAATTTTAATGTATGTACACTACTCCCCATTTGCCAACAATGAAAAAGTAATGCAAACTATCCTTTTTATAAAATAACACAAAGTAGATATTCATGACAATAAGGAATGAAATTTCTCAAAAATAGATTTAAAATTCTACACAAAAAAATATCGTGTCTAATGTCCATGACTCAAGTAATCAGGTAGCAACCTCACTTTTAGTCTTCATCTAGAATGCCAATTCTTCCATTGCATCAATTGTACTCAGCTCTTGAGTTACCATGATGGCTTCCATGTTGAGAAAACATCTCTGAAGTACCTGCAATTGTGGCAATAGAAGCAGTTGAAGCTCTTGCAAATCTTTAGTCTGATTGCTGATCTCTAAGTCCATCATGGTAGTCTGATGCTGAAAATGATGAACAGTTTGCCCATAGGCAGTGACTAAGTCATAGGGCATCTTGAAGTTGCTGATGTATGCCTATAACTCTGATTGGAGTTTATCTTTCTATTCAAGCACATCTTCACAAAATAGATGGGGTTGACAGATTTTACTCAGAAGTAATCGAACCTCATCCATAGCAACACTGATGTCATTCTGCTACTTCAGTAGTTGCATTCTGAATTCATTCATTTGTTTGAGTAAGGCAGTATTGAGTGCCTTTTCATGATTATTTCTTGCAGTTTCTTCAGCAACATCTTCCAAGCATTGTACCTGGTCCTCTACAACGGTACACAAAAGTTTGAGCTTGGATAGAGAGGAGTTGGTACTGGGGAGGTTAGCACCGGGAATTAGACTGGTAAGGGTGTGAATTGCAATTTGTATGACATACTGTTCT
Source organism: Cryptomeria japonica (assembly GCF_030272615.1). Lineage (NCBI taxonomy): Eukaryota > Viridiplantae > Streptophyta > Pinopsida > Cupressales > Cupressaceae > Cryptomeria > Cryptomeria japonica. Next base: position 641,266,573 of record NC_081413.1, read on the forward strand.
TTCTTCCTCTACAACTCTTCCAGTCTCTCCTATGCAAGTTTTATTCCTTGAAGTAGCTCAGACCCATCTTGAGATTGAGTCAGACATGCAAGAGTTAGATCAATAGGACTGGTGGAATCAACCTATTGGGTTTGATCACCGGTTGCCTTAGGAGTCTGCCCTCCTTCTTTGGTTTGGATCTCTTCTTGTTTTCTCTTCTATGCTTCCTTCTTCTCTTCCACTCTTTTCTTTTCTTCCTCCTTCTTCTTCTCTTCCTCCTTCTTTTTCTCCTCTTCTTGTTTCTTCTCCATTTCTTCCTTCTTCTTTTCCTCTTACTGCTTTTTCTTCTCTTCCTCCTTCTTCCTTTCTTCTTCCTTCCTCTTGTCTTCTTCTTTCTTCTTATCTTCTTCTTTTCTCTTAACTTCTTCTCTCTTCTTCTCTTCTTCTTTTCTCTTATCTTCTTCTTGCCTTGCTTTTTCCTCTTGTTCTTTCTCTGCCTTCTCTTTGTCATGTTTCTCTTTTTCAACTTTTTCCTTGTCCTATTTCTCTTTCACAACTTTTTATTTGTCTTGTTTCTCTTTCGCAGCCTTTTCTTTGTCCTATTTCTCTTTCTCTTCGTCAGGAGTGACATCGTCATTATCTAATGAATCAACATCAATAGGGTCAATTTGTTCTGTCACCCTTTCATCTTGACTATCAAATACCTCATCCAGTTGGCCTGAGGATAGGTCAGGTTCTTGATTAGCCTTCTTGGTGGCTTCATATACTCGGTGTATTTTGACAACAACTTTTACATGTATGTGTGTGTCCTTTTCTACTTCAAAAGTTCTACCTTCTAATAATCTGAGTCATCTCCTTCTCATAAAGAAGGTGCCTTTGTTTTTGTCCATAATTTCAAATAACTTAGAATTTGAAGCATCTAGAAAGTATTGTGCAAAATTTTTCTCCCTAGTCTCTTGTTCTCTTTCAATGACAATGCACCATTTATTATCCAAAGAATTATACAAAGAATTAGGAGTAACAGATTTAATCTTTGAAGGCGACCGATCATTAACACATAAATATTTAATGACCTCTTGTTCAACCTCCTCTTTCTCACTATCATTAAAGTCATCAAAATGTTCCTTCAAGTCATCAAGCAATTATTTTTTATTGTCCTCTAACAATGTGTCATTGGTTTATAAGAAGAAATATCTATATTTACCGGTGCAGAAGTTGCTGGTTCATTATCGGTAGACTTTGGATTTTTGCTTGATTGCCTTGTCTTCTTTGTTTGAATCTCCGGTTCAACGTCTTCTTCCTTCGGTGAGTGATTCTTGGATTTTTGTTTTCTCCCAAATACTTTAGTCGGAATGATCTCAGGTTTCTTTTTGGCTGGTGATCGCTTGGTCACTTTTGGACTGGCAGATGTAACCGGTGCAGAAACCGATGGCACTGCTTTGCCCTTTTTCTGTTTAGGTTCCTCAATCAGTGTTACCCTCTCTGTGTAGGTACTAGTTCTTTTCTTCTTAGCATCTAGTGGTGAGGCAAGTAGGGTAGAGGCATGCTTGATCAATAAGTCATTCACCACTTCATACCCCATAGGTCCAACTACTTCCTTTCTTGGTTCCACAACTTCCATTATGTAGTCATCTATCCTTATTGTGAAGTAGATGTCATCTTTGTACTTCCATTCTTCCTTCTGCATGTTGCAGTAGTGTGACCGCTACCATGACAGATCAAACAAGTTTCTCTCCAGCTAGTAGCTTCTTGATAACCAACTGACCGATGGTTATGGGTATTGTACCCGTTGGGATTTTGGTTCACAGGAAGTTTCGGAATAACTCCTTGAGTCCTTGGAGGATATCTCCCAATGTTGTGCAAAACTGACTTGCATTCAAATTCTCTATGCCCAAACTTGTTGCATGCATAACAATTTCCATTGAATCTATTAGATTTAGGCATATTATTTTGAAAATAAGGAAAATTGTTGTAGGCCTTGCTTCTACACACATTGGCAGTATGTCCTTCTTTGAGACAATTAAAGCAAACGGGTTTAAATATTTTCTTACCTTTATCCTTGGATGTTGTTTGCTTCTTTGATGCTTCAGCTTTTGTTCTAGAGGTCTCACCTTCCTCATATCTATAGAAACCAATTCTAGTGGTATTCTTTACTGGCTTTGCCGATTCTAGCTTTTGCTCTAGCTTAGCAATACTCTGATTGAATTTGGCAAGTATTTCCTTTGACTCAGTAAGTTCCTTGGAAATAAAAGCATTGGTTTCCATCAAGGTTGCATTCTCAGAAATAGCCATGTTTAGTTCACCTTACATTTCTTCTTTTTCTATTTTACTCTCCTGGAGATGAGCAGTAAGGGTACTTATTTCTTGCTTCAGCTTGGAGATCTCATGATCTTTGTCTTTTACCAGATCTTTAGCTTTCCTTTTGTTCTCAAGCTCTTGACACATTCTGATAGTCACTCCTTCCAACTCTTTTCTCAGATTGGCTTTAGATTCATTCAGTTTTTCAACTTCTTCAACTAGGGCATCCATGTTAGCTTCATCAGAAGAGTTATTTTCAATGAGCTCCATATGTTTCTCAGCATGCTCTCTTCTTTTAGCCAAAGAGGCTTTATACTTGACTTTGGAAACGATCGGAAGATCCCTCGGTACTTTTATTGGAAATTGATGAAGATATCGTTGAGGGAAATTTATACACATATGTTAGACTCAAAATAGCAGCCGTGAAGACAATTCCCTCTTCAGTTATGCTACCACTGCGGATGGTGAATGGAAACAACACTTAGAAGTAGAAAAATAAATTTGCACTTGCTCGAGGTGTGGAAGTAAAATTCATAGTTCTGACAAATGCAGACTATTTGTGAGAAGGGCCTTTAACAACCCTCACAGAAAACCAAAACAGGTATGGAAGGTAAAAGATAAAAATTTGGAACCCAAAACCCTGCTTTTAGAAGGCCCTAAATTCATCAACATCGGTTCAAAACAAGATGTAAGAACGGATATTCCTACACAAGACATCCTATTGGATAGCCACATCATCCCAAATAATGACATAATGATGAATCCAATTATATACCCCACAGCTGAGGAGGTACTGCAGGCATCTGATTTAGATACATCTGAGTCAGATTGTGATGGTGATGAACTGAATATAGTGAATCCAAGATTTATCAGCTAGTCTGAAGATATTGTCCTTGGAAGAGCGAAAGGCACAAGAGGAAGGAAAATCCACAATATGGTTAGGGAGTAGAGGGAAAATGAGAAGGGCATTGTAAGTATGTTGAAATTTTTGAATCCTAACAAGGGAGGAAAGCCCTCCCTTGGGGGAAGATGAGGATCACCTCATGGAATGTCAGGGGCCTTTCGACCCCTGACAAAAAATGCTTGGTCAAAAGGACTTTGGCCAAGCTTGATTCAAAAGTATATATTCTATAGGAAACAAAGCTAAGTAAGGAGAAGGTGGTTGAGTTCATCAAATATTGTTTTAAGTGGGAAGGCATTTTTCAAGATGCCAGAGGTTCGGTTCGGGGCTTGGAAATAATGTGGAACCCCTCCAAAATTGAAGTGCATCCCATAGCTTTGTTTGATCACTGGATGGCATGCATCATTGTCTGCAAGCAAACCAATATCTCTTGTAGACACCTAAAATTGTCCTATCTAATTAAATAAATATCTTTATTTATTTAATTATTTTATCCTAATTCTTCTATTAATTAAATAAATCTTTATTTATTTAATTAATTCATTTATCCTCTTCTAGCCTTATTTCCCATTTAAATAAATACCTTTATTTATTTAAATTATCATTTTCCTAAATTAAATAAATACTTTTATTTATTTGATTAGTCCCACTTCTTCTATTAATTAAATAAATCTTTATTTATTTAATTAATTCATTATCCTTTTCTACCCATGACACATGTAATTCATCTCTTAATTCCTACACTACCTACCCTCTCATTATTTTATTATTTCCTCTACCTACCCTCTAATCCTAGCTGACCATTTATCTTTTACAACTCTCAATCTAATCCCTCCATTTCTTATAGTGTCTTCTATATAAGGAGATGCTTCTGTCATTATCAACTCCTCAACTATGCATTTAGACCCAACTACACTACACTTTCAAACTTTCATAGGCGATCAAGCCTACTTGCAACCACATTTCCATTCTTTGTTGAACTCTTGTGCACACATAAAATCTTAGAGCAAATATATCAAGCAAGATCAATGGAGATAGGAAGAATGGAGACCCAAACCCTATTGGACATGTGATGGTATAATCTTTGTGATTTCATTTGATTTGCATTGTCTTAGGTAATCTTCATATGTTATGGTAGATCTTTGTTGTTGTTAGGCTAGGGTTTTGTGGTTGAATTCATTTAGTCTTTCAATATTGTTGTTATCCATTTTCACCATATACATTTTGGCACACCTGGTGGGACTCTTGTCCCTTTTGCTTTTAACATCTTTTGTTGCAGATTTTTGTGTTTTTGAAGTTGTAGATCTGACATTTCTGACAACATTTCGACATTTTCGCGTTTACGCATTTTGAGATCACGTTTCTGAATTTCTGTCACATCTGTGATAGCTGGACTCATGTCTGCGTCTTCGACACTAGCTTTTTTTTCTTTGCAGATTGCAGGTCGCGTTTCTATTCCAAAATCGCATCTGTGAAGTCTTCCGATGCGTCTGTGTTTTGTAATCACATCTATGTCCCAAAGACGCGTCTGTGTCAGATCTAGGCGCGTTTGTGTTTTTTTGTAGCATTTGTGTTAAGTAAAATCGCATCTGTGTTTCAGCTTTTACATTTCAGTTTTGGGGTTTTCTAATTTCGTCATTAAGATTTTAAATCTGGTTTATATTGAGCTAACATCTTCAGATCTAGCTAACAAATTGGTGCAGCTTATCTTGAAAGCAAAATCATTTTGTTGAAGACCCCTATTTCAAAAAGTCCTTTGGATATAAATTTACCTAACTTGTGTGCTTGTGGGAAGGGGTGAACATTTGAAACAATCCAAACTACTAACAAATCTTTGTTGTAGAACCTTGACAAGGGCTTTTCTTTTGATCTTTATTGTGTGCCTTGTTTTCATAGATTATCAAACACTTCAATTGGTGCACTAAAATTGAACCAGTGTCTTTTGTGTCTTGGGCAATAGGCTCTTTTTGTTCCATCTTTAGAGGGTCTATCTCCCCGTGTGGTCATTAGGACTACTAGTGAGGAGAGAATGACCCAAGTGGTAGCGAGGAAAAACCATCCTCTTCCGAACCACTATAAACAACCATATACATGGTGAAAACTATGCATAACGTGTGCTGATTAGTTCATACCGACACTATGTCTCCCCATAAACTCATTTGATCAAATTTATTTGATCAGTTGTAGGGCGTAACCCCTACTGGCTGGGAGCCTTCTGTATTTACAAAGCTAAAGTGCTGCATGTATGGTCACACAAGCCGATGCCCTTACTAGCACCATTTTATTTTAGAAGCCAAAATCCTTCTAGTTGTTGGGTCAGGAGGTCGGACCTCTGGAGCGACCCACACACATACGGTTCTTAGTAGAGATACAAAGTTTGCCACAGGGAGTTTTCATGGGGACTGATACTTGGCTGTCCCGAGAAGTTAGTGCCGAGGGTGGAGCTAGTGGGGTCAAGCATCTAAGTATCCACTCTGAATAGTGTAGCCTTAGGGGAAACCCCATGTGGGATCAACAACTATTGTCCTGGCCAGCCATAGGAATTGTGCTTGTCTTCTTTTGAACATTCAAACATTCAAGATCAAACATCAAAACATTGTGTCTTTTGTGTCTTCAGCTGTATGCAAAACATTTTTATATCAAACAACACACTTTTCTTTGAGTCATTTTTGAGTCTAAACACTTGCAAACATTGAGTCTTCATCAACATTGTGTCCTCTTGTCACAAAATACAGTCAAAATTTTAGATTTGGTCACAAAAGGCAACTTCACACATTGGAAAAATTGTACAAAGTTTTCAGAAATGCATCCATGTTTGACAGAGTCGTGTCTAGGTCATCTAGCCACGTCTGTGAAGGGCATAAATGCATCTGTGTTCTCTTGAGAAACATTCATTTACAAAACCTCAGAAATACGTCTGTGTCTGACAGAACCACGTTTGTGTCATTAAATCACATCTGTGAAGTATATAGGCATGTTTGTGTTCAAAATTGGAAAATTTTATAGTCCAACAAACAAGAACAGTCAGTTTCAGACTTATTGAGCTTCCTAGGTTATCTCTTCGGGTTTTCATCTAGAATTTAGCCCATCTTTGGGTCTCATAAATTTTATCATTTCTTTACACCTTACATTAAATTCACATTTGTCTAAACTTGAGTCAAAAGGTCACTTGCTTGTCCTCATCTTGCTTTGCCAACAAACTACATACAACAACATTTTGCTAAGTGGTTCCTCATCAAGGTCTATCACCTTTGGGTCTCATTTGGTCTTACTTAGAGTCAAGGTCAACTTACCTCATTAAGAGAAACTATCCTCTCTTTGGAAGCCACACCTACTCTACTACATACATACTTGGTCTTACACTTTGGACATTGCAAGTAAACCTCAGATTAATTTACATTCCATCTAGCTCTTGGTCTTCCATGCTCTTTACATCTTTATCTAGTCTCACACAGCTTGGTCAATACATAGTTCATGGTTGAAACCCGTTCCCAAAAATCTAGGAGAGAAGCTAAAGAGGCTCAAGAGTCTGCAAGCATGAGTGTCTATGAGTATGACAATGATGTCTTTTTCAATTCTAATCATACTACATTACCTGACATGGATGCCTATAGAAACATTCCAAATGTTGAGAACATGGACACTATAAACAACAATGATACACATACGGACAATATGGACAACTTTTCCATACATTCAGCAGAAGTGGAAGACTCCATTATGGATCCCTGTTTCAATCGATTGGTTGAAGTGATCATGAGAAGAGATAGACAATATTTCTTACAAGTGATGGCACAAAGTGGAGCTAAGATCCCTCATGATTTTGACATGTCTCAAATAATGGAAAATCGACCTTTGCAACAACCTCACCTCAACATGGATCAAAGGAGACCTAATAGTGGAGGCAATAGAGGACCACATCTTGTGCTTGAATCACCATCATCTTTGTTTCAAAAACCTAAGGTCCCGAATACACATGGTCAAGCATATGATGCTCACCTTCGCGAACCATTATGGAAGTCTTATGTAGAAAAATATACTCAATCACATACCAATGCTAAGGACCAACCACCAAAGCAATTGGATATCCAAAGGAATGCTACAAATTTGGACACAGGGAAACCCCACGTCAAATTTGGGGGCAACACATTAGAACAAACTCATGACATGCTTGTAGAATATGGTATACATAGACAAAACAAATATTCCATTCCTCATCACGACTCTATACCAAGTGGTCCTTATACGCAACATCACTATAGACCTCCTCCATATGAACATGTGTATGATCAATATCATCCATATATGCAACATGCTTCTCGACCCAATGGTTCAGGCATGAGGTATGGTCCAAGAAGTTGATCTCCACCTAAGAACAATTTGGAACAACAAATCAAGGACTTAAAAAAGAAAATGGAGGACATAAATAAACCAAAGCTAGCTTACACAATGAGAGACATATGTCCCTATCCATTTGACAAAAGCATTCCAATGCCTCCATTTCCTACACACTTTGTGACACATAAGTTTGATAAGTACAAAGAAAAAGGAGATCCTAAGGCACATATAAGACAATTTTTCACAGCTTGCATTGAGGTAGCAGCAAAAGGGACATATTTGATGAGATTATTCCCACAAAGCTTAGGTGATCAAGCTATGGAATGGTTCTTCCAACTCCCACCTGGAATTAAGTCATGGAGCGACTTAGCAGAGGCATTTATCCAACATTTCTTATACAACATAGAGACAAACATATCAGTCACTACCTTGTGCAACACTAAACAAAGGGATGGAGAGTCTTTTTCATCATTTTTACAAAGATGGAGGAATCTAGCCAGCAGATGCTCTTGTGAAATTCCATAGAAACAAATGGTAGAGATGTTCACCGAGAATGTTAACAAAGACATTTCTTATGACTTGAGAAAAGCTTGTTTGTCCACCTTCAAGGACATCATTGAAAAAGGCTTAGCAACAGAAAAAGTCCTAATTGAGCAAGGCATTATCAAAATATTCAAAGAAAAAAAAGAGGACTATAAAGGAAAAGACAAGCGAAGATTTTGGAATAAAAACAAGAACACAACCAATGATGGTGTTGTGGATGCCAATACAGTGTGACCCAAAATTGTTTTTTTTGGATCAAGCTCTACAAACAATCAAGTGAATACTCAAACAACTTCCAAATCACGAAGGAAGTACACCCCATTGGGAGAACCACTTGAGTCAGTCTTCAAGAAGCTAGTGGCAAACAAAATAATACCAATTCTAGATTTGCCTCCATATGAGCCAAAGGTCAAATCAAATTGGTGGAATGATGATGAATATTGTGAATTTCATAAAAGCAAGGGACATAAAATAGGAAAGTGTCATCGACTGAAGAACATTATACAAGATCTTATTGATAGACGTGACATTGAGATCGAGGGACACTCATCCAATCAAAAACATGAAATGTTTAAAGAACCATTCCCAAAACATGACAAGGGAAAAGCTAAAGCCAAAAAGGACCAAACCAACTATACCAGAGTATCCTATAACTATGATTCAATTTTCAGTCACATTTCAATGGACAATTATGTCTCTACCATTATCATCAAGGACAAAATGATAGAGAATTCTACCGAAGACCCAAGATTGTCCTAAAAGGCATTGGATCTTCTTCTGAACATACCTCTAAATGTAATGTTACAACTCATCGAGGTAAATTCACTTTGCAGGGTGCTTTGGTTAAAAACACTGCTTCCTCATAAACCAAACATGAGTATCATCTTGTAGAACAATTAGGGAAGACACCTGCGCTTATCTCCATCCTTGAGCTCTTACGCATATCTCTTGCACATAAAGCCATTCTTGAAAAAATCTTGAGAGACACTTTTGTTCCTACTGATCTGAACATGGACCAGTTTCAAGCCATGGTGGGATACCTTTCCATTCCACACTCCCTTACATTCACATAAGCTGATGACACCTCCATGAGCCAACCACATAATGCACCTTTACAGATTGAAGCTTTCCTACACAAACATCAAATAAAGTGAGTCCTGATAGATGGAGCAGGAGTGTAAAGCGGAAAAATCGCGATCGAACCCTAGTTGTTCTCCCCTCTTCCAACTCCGAGGAGAGAGAAGGGAGGTTTGCTAGGATTTGATGGTTTTCACTTAGGGGAGAGACTTTACATTCAAAAGAGGGGTTGAAACTCATAAGATCCAATCCCACACAATTTAAGATCGGATGCTAAATGAATTTCAAGGGTTAGAAAAGCAAGGCTACCCTCTTTTGTAAAGAATGTTGTTAAGGAAATTAAGCTAAGCATGCATAGAAAGTCATAAAGATTCGCTTATAAACTGAGTTCGGGTTATAGGATGAAGCTGCGGACCTGGAATTAGCAGTAGAATGTCGATACGGCGCTGTCCTGCAAATTTGAGCAAAAGTTGTCGGGACGATGGCGCCTGGTGCCACGGTCCTCCGAAAAATCCACGAAACGAAGGGGGATTTGTTCGTCTCTGCACAAGGATTCCAGATCTTCAATTTCAGCCACGTACCTGCAACCTACACATAGAAAAGCGAAGACGATTGGGGGGTTAGGGATTGGGGGTTTGCCTTTAGGTCAAACCCCGGTTTTGGAATTAACCAAGAAATGAGCAAGAGCTGTAAATGTAAATGACTGTAAAACAAGTACTAATACCTTGTTCTAAGGATGTTTGTATCCTTATGTGCGAAGGTTTAGATGTTGTATGTTGTATGTTGTAGCATGTAGTATGTGATCTCCTCTTCAATGGTTGAATCCTTGACTTGAATGCAACACTTAGCCTTGAATGGAGACTTGAAATGACCAATTGCTGAATGAATGCTTGAATGCTTGAATGCTTGAGTATAGTTTCCACGCCTTTTCCATCATATCGAATGAAAGAGGAAAATGTAGTTTATATACTTGTCATTTAGGGCTGATAGACTGATTTTCCCGACCTTAGGCCGACCAGGAAATGTAATTTCTAAATTGCAAACAAAAAGACCCGAGCCCCTTAGGAGACCGGGACCCAGGGACCAGGGCACTGGGTGCCATGGTCTTGGGGACCAGGGCGCTGGGCGCTCTGGTCCCACCTCCCGGGACATCAGGGTGCAAGGAGGTTCAGGCCAGGGTACTTGAAAAATGCAGTTTTTAGTGTCATGAGCAAGTTTCAGGGTCTCCATTCAGGTTGCGTGTTGCGTCGCCATCGTGAAGACCGAAATGCAGTCAAAATTGCAAGTGTCACAATTTTAGGACGCTACATTTAGCCCCCACTTTAGCGGGAGTATGTATGCTCATACTTCCGGTAAAGTACAAGGAAACAACATTGAAAGACTTTCACCACGTCAAGGAGGCAAGACACACCAAGCCCCCAGTGGACTAAGGATCTTACGACTTCGATTGACAAAGTAAAAGGGAAAACCACGAAGGAGAACCATGACTGTCAGTAGTAAGGCTCCCTCACTATGAGTCATGCAAGAAAGATATCAAAAATTTTCAAGGCAAGGCTAAATTTGCCAAGAAATTTTCAAGTATCTTGAAAAGATATGAACGGGATGTATGCCCCCCTACGTTAAAGCGATCGCACACGCCTCACCGGGGGTGATTGTTTTAACGTAGTGATACACATAAGAAATGAGAAAGGAGCACGTTATCGCAAGGATTTAGCCCCCAAGTGTGAGATAAACCCAAGGATAATAGACACAAAACACAAAGCACGAGGTGACTTCGCTTTCCTCGGGGTCAGTATGCTGTATGATAATTCATGTATATATATCATATGTATGTATGCATAATTGTTCTTCATTCCCCAATCAAGGAAGGTCACCTAGAAGAAGGGAACACATGTGTCTTTTGAGTCAACATGAGAGAGATCGAGAGATCTCAATGCTTTGCATCATCCTCAAGTAGACAACACCAAGGACAACAAATAGAAGAATGAGAATAACATATAGAAGAAGTAACAAAAGAGAGGGGGAGACAGTCTACTATGCTAATGTAACTAGTCTAGCACGTCACCTACCCCCCGATCTTGCTGATCAATGTTTCGGGAAGGCAGGGAACACGCTAGAGGAGGAACATCCAACACAGCAGATGGAGCTATCACAAGATCCAAACAAGGGCTATGTTCATGTTCCGAGCCACATTGTTCTTGTCTAGGAGCTAGGATAAGTGCTTTAGAAAATTCGTTAGATAAATGGTTATCAACATCAACAAGTTCATATTCACTATCAGAAGCAAGAGGAGTAACATTTTCATCTATATCATCATCAAGATTTATAAAAATAGGATCTTTAACTCGCACAGGATCAAGACCATCATGCATCTTATGTTTAGGAGATTTAGGCTCAATGTCCGGCTGAGGAGAAAATGGAATCATGCTTGTTGAAGGTGTTTTTGGAGATTGCAAAGTTTGAGAAGCGGCTGCCTGAGCCCTAAGACGATGCTTTCGTCGGCGTTCACGTGCAGAACGATTTCGTCTAGTCTTAGTAGGAAGTGGAGAAGACTGAGGAGGAGGAATGTTCTCATCCTTAGCACTTGGGTGTTTAGGTTGTGGTCTCTTAGGCTGGATAATAGGAGAAGCAGAAGGTCTCTTCTCTCTATAAAAAGAAGGAGGAGGAACTGCTCCATACAAAGGAGGAATTTTTGGTTTAGGGAGAAGACCAAGTCCATCATGACGAGGAGGTATAGGTCTACTCTTAGGAAGTTTATTAGGTATAGACATAGTCACATCCATAGGGATGGGTTGGGAATCTTCTTGAGGAAAGACATTAGTTTTATCTTTCAAAGGAAGAACTTCCTTCTCAAGAATGATAGGAATGTCAAGTTTAGGTGTTCTAGGTTCACTTAGAGATAGGATCATATCTGTTTTCCACTTTTGATAAGATTTGAAAAGATGATCACTTCGCGGAGGAAGAGATTGGAATTGTTTAGGCCAAAAGTAATCTATAGGAACACTAGAAGTTCTTCTAGCTGGTTTAAATAGACTATGATTGACAGTAACGACTTCACCATTATGGGGAAATTTCAAACACTTGTGAATAGGAGAAGCAATAGCTTTCATGGAAGATAGCCAAGGATAGCCAAGCTTCATACGAAATTGTTCGGAAGATGGAATAATAGCAAAGTTCACATCAAGGGATTTGTTATGGACTTCAATAGGCAATGTAATAGAACCAATTGCAGGAGAAGACAATGCATCAAATAATTTCACAATCACATCTGTTTTGTCATAGATCACTTGATTCAATTGCAAAGTAAAAAGAAATTCTTTAGTAATAACATTAACCATGCACGAAGGATCAATAAGCACTCCACGACAAGGTGTATTCTTGACTTTTGCAACTATGTATAAAGGACCATCAGGTGCCCTAATGGTTTCACTAGAATCAAATGTGATGGAAGGTTCTTTAGGGATTTCTTAGTGCTCTACAAAGTCAATCACATTCGGAGTCATAGACACAAGACCATCAGATGAGAGAGAGGAATCATTAGTCTCAATCACATTAGAGGTATGAGAAGGCAATGGATCAGTGAAAATCTGAAGATTTTGATTAGGAGGAGCTACAGATGTATTGCCTTTATCGTTCACTCCAGAAACAGAGATAGTATTATTATCAATCAAATCTTGAATTTTACCCTTTAAAGAAAAACATTTTTCAGTATCATGCCCAGGCTGACGATGAAATGGACAAAAGGCTTTGTTATCAAAATAAGGTGAAGTAATCTTTGCAGGATCAATTTGTCTTATAGGAGGAAGAGTAAGCACATTTTGTTTCAATAACTTATTCATAATACTATGCAATGATTCATTCAAAGGAGTATACTTTCTTTCTTTTTTGAAAAATTTAGAAATAGGAGGCACACCTGATGCTACATTCACATTGTTGTTAATGATGTTTTCATTGAATTTGATGGAATCTCTGTTCGGTTTAAACTTCCCAAATGGTTGTTGACTGCTATCACCCTTATCACTCGGAGCCATAGGATGTGATTGTTCCATTTGACTCACAGTCAGTTGATAATTGTGAAGAGTGGTGCACAACTGTTGGAAAGAAGTAAACTCAGAAAACAGAAGTTTGTCTCGAATATCTTTTTGTAAATTAGAAATAAAGATTCTTTGAATGTCATTGTCAGGCACTGGAAAAGAAATTTGAGCATACAAATGCTTATATCTACCAATGAAATCAGTCACTTTTTCTTTAACACCTTGTTTACAATGCATTAAATCAATCAAAGTAACTTTAGGACTTATATTGTTTTGAAATTGTTGAATGAAAGCATTTGCAAGTTGTTCGAAAGAAGTAATAGAATAAGAAGGCAACGAGCAATACCATTGTAGGGCTTTGTCTCTTAATGTTCTAGTAAATAGTTTTGCAAGCAACCTTTGGTCATAAGCAAAATCGGTACAAATTGTTTGAAAAGTCTTAACATGTGTTAGAGGATCTCCTTTACCATTATAAAGTTCCAAATGTGGGATTTCAACATGTTTAGGAGGAATAGCTCAAACAATGTCAAGAGAAAGTGGGCTCACAACATCAAATGTGGGCACACTAAACTTAGATTGATTCATAGAGGCAATTTGTTGCTGTAAAGAAGAGACAGTTTGTGCAAGATTGTTAATGGTCGCTTCAGTCAAAGAATTCATATTGGATGTGTTAAATTGATGGAGGTGTTATGTTATTGAAAGAAGGTAGAGAGTAAGGTGGTGGGACCCTATGATAATTAGTCATAGGAGATGATTGGACAGGAGGAACACTACAAGGAGGGATGGAATGATTAAATGAATTGCCCCCTTGCGTCATGTTCATTTGTGGAGATATAATAGGAACACTCATTGAAGGGATGAATGAAGAAATCGGATTGAATGAAGGAATAGGGTTAATTGAAGAAGAGGGATTGCCCCCATGACTGGTGATCATAGGGGGAATATCTTGTATAGAAGTAGCCATTATGTTTGATGTAAAGGTAGGTATACTAGCAATAGGAGTTGTCAAAGGAATAGAATGATTGACCTATGTAGGAGGTTGTGTATAACCTAAGGTTTCAGCACAACTCTTTATAGGCATCACATTTGAATCCACAATGTGTGCAATACCACGCAAAATATCAATTCCATTCTTATCACTTTGAAGCATACATTTTAGACCCTCAATTAAAGGAAGAGCTTGACAATCAGGGTACTCATGAGACATCCTTTCTCGAAAATCATCAAATTGGTTATCCAATTTCGAAAGTTGTTCTACAGAAACCTCATGGAGAGCTTCTTCATCATTAGGAGGATTAGAGGAATTACCCATGTCCTCGTTAAAAAGGCCATTCAAATTAGGTTCCATCTCCTCAGTAGTTAAACCTTGGAAAGACTTAATTCTACGGCTTCGTCTAACGGGAATAGTGTAAGTAGGGCTTATTGTTGTAAAACTCATGCACTAGAGAAGGAGAGAAAATTTTGAATTTAGAGGTAGCAATTTTCAGTAAGATCAACCAATTTTCTGGATTTAAGCTGTTAAATGCAATCACAACAGTCTCCCGAAATTTCAGAAAAAATGTCCGGGACCGTGGCGCCCGGAGTGCAACACGGTCCCTGCAACTTTTTTTGAAATTTGCAGGGATGAAAGGTATGATGATTTTAGAGCTAATCTGAAAAAATTGAGTGATTTTACGATCTGTAGATAGGCCAAATTAAAGTTATAATCTCAAAATTGAACCCTATCAAGATTGTCGAAAAATGCAAAATTTGAATTTTGAAAAAGAGAGGGAAACTGAAATTTTGAATTTTATGATTTTAGAGGGAATGTCAAAAGCAATGCAAATTTTGAAATTCAAAAATTGACTCAATTTCACGCAAAATTCAATTTTGAAAGCAGAAATCGAAGTTGTTGTAATTAAGCACTTAATTTCAAAAGTCACAAAATGCAAGAATTTGAATAAAGCACTGAAATTTCGAATGACTGCAAACACAATTTTCAGAATTATGATAATAAAAACGCAATTTTGACACAAAATTTTAATTTTAATGATTTTTGAATGATTAGAAGCCTTAGACCAAGCAATCGCAAGACCAACTTTGACTGTAATTTTGAAAGTGTTATAATTGACAAAATCAGCCAAAATTCTGGATTTTAGCAGGAAAATACAGCAAGATCTCGCTCCCGAAATTTTGGAAAAAATGTCAGGGACGATGGCGCTCGGAGTGCAACACGGTCCTCGCAACTTTTTTCCAAATTTTTAGGGATGAAAGATATTGTGATTTTATTGCAGAATCCAAAGTTACAGCTGATTTGGAGATGTTTTGATCGGTCAAATTGTCGGACAAAGGTTGAATTAAGAGGGTTTCAAAAATTAGGGTTTTGACATTTAACCACTTAATTTTCAAAATTAAAGCACAGATATGAATTGAAAATTTGTAATAGAAGGGCAGATCTGAAACAAACATCAACAAATAAGCATTTCACAAGTTTAATTACTAAAAAGAAATTTTAGGGTTTTTATGCAATCACCTCTAAAATTTTGCAAAAGATCAAACATGGAAATGTAATCAATTTTTTTTTTTTTCAGATCTAAGCATGAAAAATCAGAAAGGATGTTCACGTCGGGTTCACCAAAATGTAAAGCGGAAAAATCGTGATCGAACCCTAGTTGTTCTCCCCTCTTCCAACTCCGAGGAGAGAGAAGGGAGGTTTGCTAGGATTCGATGGTTTTCACTTAGGGGAGAGACTTTACATTCAAAAGAGGGGTTGAAACTCATAAGATCCAATCCCACACAATTTAAGATCGGATGCTAAATGAATTTCAAGGGTTAGAAAAGCAAGGCTACCCTCTTTTGTAAAGAATGTTGTTAAGGAAATTAAGCTAAGCATGCATAGAAAGTCATAAAGATTCGCTTATAAACTGAGTTCGGGTTATAGGATGAAGCTGCGGACCTGGAATTAGCAGTAGAATGTCGATACGGCGCTATCCTGCAAATTTGAGCAAAAGTTGTCGGGACGATGGCGCCCGGCACCACGGTCCTCCGAAAAATCCGCGAAACGAAGGGGGATCTGTTCGTCTCTGCACAAGGATTCCAAATCTTCAATTTCAGCCGCGTACCTGCAACCTACACATAGAAAAGCAAAGACGATTGGGGGGTTAGGGATTGGGGGTTTGCCTTTAGGTCAAACCCCGGTTTTGGAATTAACCAAGAAATGAGCAAGAGCTGTAAATGTAAATGACTGTAAAACAAGTACTAATACCTTGTTCTAAGGATGTTTGTATCCTTATGTGCGAAGGTTTAGATGTTGTATGTTGTATGTTGTAGCATGTAGTATGTGATCTCCTCTTCAATGGTTGAATCCTTGACTTGAATGCAACACTTAGCCTTGAATGGAGACTTGAAATGACCAATTGCTTGAATGAATGCTTGAATGCTTGAATGCTTGAGTATAGTTTCCACGCCTTTTCCATCATATCGAATGAAAGAGGAAAATGTAGTTTATATACTTGTCATTTAGGGCTGATAGACTGATTTTCCCGACCTTAGGCTGACCAGGAAATGTAATTTCCAAATTGCAAACAAAAAGACCCGAGCCCCTTAGGAGACCGGGACCCAGGGACCAGGGCGCTGGGCGCCATGGTCCTGGGGACCAGGGCGCTGGGCGCTCTGGTCCCACCTCCCGGGACATCAGGGTGCAAGGAGGTTCAGGCCAGGGTACTTGAAAAATGCAGTTTTTAGTGTCATGAGCAAGTTTCAGGGTCTCCATTTAGGTTGCGTGTTGCGTCGCCATCGTGAAGACCGAAATGCAGTCAAAATTGCAAGTGTCACAATTTTAGGATGCTACAAGGAGGTCTAAACATTTGTACATTGAGCTCTATTAAACAATTGGGATATTTTGATAAGGTTGTGAATTCTAAAAACAAAGCTACCATGAAAGCATATGATGATGAAGAGCATTCATCCAAAGGCACAGTCACCTTACCTCTTAGAGTTGGGCCAGTTACAAAGGACGTGGTTTGTCAAGTCCTAGACCTGGAACTCACATACAACATATTGCTAGGACGTCCTTGGATTCATGAGATGAGGGAAGTCCCATTTACATACCACCAATGCATTAATTTTCCCCACAATGGAGTTGAAATAATAGTTAATGGTGATTGTTATCCATTTATATACTGCAATAACTTGAGACCAAAAACTGAGACGATCATTCCAAGTAATAGGGAAGCTGTCTCGTCCTCTACATACATTGAACTCGAATCATTAAAACCTTCAACATCAAAACAAGGTGAGCTTAAAGGGAAATATCAGGACAAAGGCATGGGTGAATACAATTTGAATCAAACCATGTGCTTACAACAAGTTATGAGTTTGCCAAAAGAATATGATGACCACATCCTTCTAAACGGGTATCTATCATTACACTCAAATGGGATCCTACTATCTTCCAAAGATGGGGTGAAATGGAAGAAGAAGACTTATACAAAATGCTTTACAAAGACTCTGAAAATGATACACAAGATCACATCAGCATACTGTGTGAAAAATATCATAGGCTCTCTCAATCCGAGTGAGATGATGAGTAAGTTCCCTCACATTGTATTCCCCCATATCTCCTTCCAAGTGGTTATTTATAGAAAGGATGGCTCTGATACCAATTGATGAATACTAAGAGGGGGGGGGGGTGAATTAATATACCAAAAAATACTATAATCAATCTTTTAAATAATTTAGTCGATAATCGGTGCAACAAATTCACTAATAAACTGATTAAGATAAGTGCAAACCAAATGGAAAACAAAGCATTCACCCATAAGAGCACAATCACCATAACACAAGATATTTGATGTGGAAACCCAAATGGGAAAAACCATGGTGAGTAGAAACTCACAAGTAACTATCTGCAGAATATTAATCGGACCGGTTAAGGTCATATAATGTTCTTCACCAGAACAGATCCTGTTAGGAATCTAGATCTCTGTTAGGAGATAAGTCCTATTAAAGACTACGTTGTAAAAGGATTTCAGATCCATAGTTGTGAACCACCTTGTTAGAGGATTTACAAAGGCTTTGCTGGGCCTACCCGGTTAAGGGTTTCAGACTTGTCGAAGATATTAGTAATCAACAAGTGAATGATCTAAATGCTAGCACAACATGCTTAGTTAGATCCTTGACAACTCATTGTTAATGCATTTCAGCATTACTTCCAACATAGACATGCCTCATGACATTAGAACAAACTCATGACATGCCTGTAGAGTATGGTATACATAGACAAAACAAATATTCCATTCCTCATCATGACTCCATACCAAGTGGTCCTTATACGCAACATCACTATAGACCTCCTCGATATGAACATGTGTATGATCAATATCGTCCATATATGCAACATGCTCCTCGACCGGGTGGTTCAGGCATGGGGTATGGTCCAATAAGTTGATCTCCACCTAAGAACAATTTGGAACAGCAAATCAAGGACTTAAAAAAGAAAATGGAGGACATAAATACACCGAAGCCAACTTACACAATGAGAGACATATGTCCCTATCCATTTGACAAAAGCATTCCAATGCCTCCATTTCCTACACACTTTGTGACACCTATGTTTGATAAGTACAGAGAAAAAGGAGATCCTAAGGCACATATAAGACAATTTTTCACAGCTTGCATTGAGGTAGCAGCAGAAGAGGCATATTTGATGAGACTATTCCCAAAAAAGCTTAGGTGATCAAGCTATGGAATGGTTCTCCCAACTCCCACTTGGAATTAAGTCATGGGGTGACTTAGCAGAGGCATTTATCCAACATTTCTCATACAACATAGAGACAAACATATCAGTCACTACCTTGTGCAACACTAAACAAAGGGATGGAGAGTCTTTTTCATCATTTTTACAAAGATGGAGGAATCTAGCCAGCAGATGCTCTTGTGAAATTCCATAGAAACAAATGGTAGAGATGTTCACCGAGAATGTTAACAAAGACATTGGTTATGACTTGAGAAAAGCTTGTTTGTCCACCTTCAAGGACGTCATTGAAAAAGGCTTAGCGACAGAAAAAGTCCTAATTGAGAAAGGCATTATCAAAATATTCAAAGAAAAAAAAGAGGACTATAAAGGAAAAGACAAGCGAAGATTTTGGAATAAAAACAAGAACATAGCCAATGATGGTGTTGTGGATGCCAATACAGTGTGACCCAAAATTGTTTTTTTTGGATCAAGCTCTACAAACAATCAAGTGAATACTCAAACAACTTCCAAATCACGAAGGAAGTACACCCCATTGGGAGAACCACTTGAGTCAGTCTTCAAGAAGCTAGTGGCAAACAAAATAATAACAATTCTAGATTTGCCTTCATATGAGCCAAAGGTCAAATCAAATTGGTGGAATGATGATGAATATTGTGAATTTCATAAAAGCAAGCGACATAAAATAGGAAATTGTCATCGACTGAAGAACATTATACAAGATCTTATTGATAGACGTGACATTGAGATCAAGGGACACTCATCCAATCAAAAACATGAAATGTTTAAAGAACCATTCCCAAAACATGACAAGGGAAAAGCTAAAGCCACAAAGGACCAAACCAACTATACCAGAGCATCCTATAACTATGATTCAACTGTCAATCACATTCCAATGGACAATTATGTCTCTACCATTATCATCAAGGACAAAACGTTAGAGAATTCTACGGAAAGACCCAAGATTGTCCTAAAAGGCATTGGATCTTCTTCTGAACATACCTCTGAATGTAATGTTACAACTCATCGAGGTAAATTCACTTTGCAGGGTGCTTCGGTTAAAAACATAGCTTCCTCATAAACCAAACCTGAGTATGATCTTGTAGAAAAGATATGGAAGACACCTGCGCTTATCTCCATCCTTGAGCTCTTACGCATATCTCTTGCACATAAAGCCATTCTTGACAAAATCTTGAGAGACACTTTTGTTCCTACTGATCTGAACGTGGACCATTTTTAAGCCATGGTGGGATGCATTTCCATTCCACACTCCCTTACATTCACATAAGCTAATGACACCTCCATGAGCCAAGCACATAATGCACCTTTACACATTGAAGCTTTCCTACACAAACATCAAATAAAGTGAGTCCTGATAGATGGAGGAGGAGGTCTAAACATTTGTACATTGAGCACTATTAAACAATTGGGATATTTTGAAAAGGCTGTGAATTCTACAAACAAAGTTACCATCAAAACATATGATGATGAAGAGCATTCATCCAAAGGCACAGTCACCTTACCTCTCAGAGTTGGGCCAGTTACATAGGATGTGGTTTGTCAAGTCCTAGACCTGGATCTCACATACAACATATTGCTCGGACGTCCTTGGATTCATGAGATGAGGGAAGTCCCATTTACATACCACCAATGCATTAATTTTCCCGACAATGGAGTTGAAATAATAGTTAATGGTGATAGTAATCCATTTATATACTGCAATAACTTGAGACCAAAAACTGAGACGATCATTCCAAGTAATAGGGAAGCTATCTCGTCCTCTACATACATTGAACTCGAATCATTAAAACCTTCAACATCAAAACAAGGTGAGCTTAAAGGGAAATATCAGGACAAAGGCATGGGTGAATACAATTTGAATCAAACCATGTGCTTACAACAAGTTATGAGTTCGCCAAAAGAATATGGACGACCACATCCTTCTAAATGGGTATCTATCATTACACTCAAATGGGATCCTACTATCTTCCAAAGATGGGGTGAAATGGAAGAAGAAGACTTATACAAAATGCTTTACAAAGACCCTGAAAATGATACAGAAGATCACATCAGCATACCGTGTGAAAAATATCATAGGCTCTCTCAATCCGAGTGAGATGATGAGTAAGTTCCCTCACACTATATTCCCCCATATCTCCCTCCAAGTGGTTATTTATAGAAAGGCTGGCTCTGATACCAATTGATGAATACTAAGAGGGGGGGTGAATTAGTATACCAAAAAATACTGTAATCAATCTTTTAAAAAATTTAGTAGATAATCGGTGCAACAGATTCACTAATAAACTAATTAAGATAAGTGTGAACCAAATAGAAAACAAAGCATTCACCCACAAGAGAACAATCACCATAACACAAAATATTTGATGTGGAAACCCAAATGGGAAAAACCATGGTGAGCAGAAACTCACAAGTAAATATCTATAGAATAGTAACCGGACCGGGTAAGGTCATACAATGTTGCTCACTAGAACAGATTCTGTTAGGAATCTAGATTTCTGTTAGGAGATAAGTCCCATTAAAGACTACCTTGTTAAATGATTTTAGATCCATAGTTGTGAACCACCTTGCTAGAGGATTTACAAAGGCTTTGCTGGGCCCACCCGGTTAAGGGTTTCAGACTTGTCGAAGATATTAGTAATCAACAAGTGAATGATCTAGATGCTAGCACAACATGCTTAGTTAGATCCTTGACAACTCATTGTTAATGGATTTCAGCATTACTTCAGTCTTCAATATCTCCACACTTTTTCTCTTCACACAAACCTAATATTTTCTTCAATGATCGTGCATAACCTTTTCTATTCTATATCACACATATGCAAACCCTAGAAATGATGTCCTTATAATGGAATCTGATTTCATGTTGGTCCAATAGAATTAGACTACAAGTTCCCAAGTACAATGCATCTAGACACATTTGGTAACATGACACAAACACACCGCCAAAGTGTCAGTGGATGATAACTCATCACATATTATAGTAATACCGGTTAATACAATATACCGATTATCGGTTGTCAAAAATGAAGACTGGAAGATTGTAGTGTTCCGATCAAAAAGTTAACTACCGCTTGGGTCCTTCATACCGTTTGAGATCCTCGAGCCGCTTGGGGTCTTCATACCACTTGGGATATTTAGTTAATCTGTGACCGGTAAACTATCTACTACAAAATACCTATAGTCTAAAGACTATACATTCAATAATACAGAATACCAGTTGGAACAATTACTGGTTGAGCATAATTCATACATCAAGAAAGTGTGTGTCCATAAATGACAATCAAAACATCATCAAAATGCCAACATCACATATCAATAAGGAGGTAGAACATCTGGTATTTCATTGACCACTATGTATTTATACTAGTCTAGCAAAGTTTGTACTTCTTGAGGTACAACCAGTTTGTTTGCAGCCTTTACCTCTGTTAGGTCCCGGAGACAACTAAGAGGGGGGGTGAATCAGTTGTCTAATAAATTCAAACCAAAAACAACTCAATCAACTTAATGCTTAATACCGGTAAACTAGTAAAGTATGCCAGTAGACAGTGGTAACAGTTAATTGCTATACCGGTAAAGATTAATGCATGAAACATAAACATAAATTCATCCACAACACATAACACCAATATTTGTACGTGGAAACCCTGTAAGGGGAAAAACCACGGTGGGAAACCTTACCCATAATCAGATGATACTACTATAGATAGTAAGTGTACATAAATGGGGTCTGCACATGCAGAAAGGCCAACAACCTAGAGCTCACTGCTCAATCACAAAATGGGAGTCACACTGACTACAGTTGGATGGTTAAATCCAATAAGAATGTACTACACAAAATAGCATCTTCATATGCTGGATTCAGTACCGGTGTAATGCTGATATGCTTCCACAAAAAACCTAGCTTCACCTTCAAATGATGTCTTCGTGTATAGCTCTGCTGAATCTCACATATACCTTCTCTTAATTCTTTTTCGCATTCCACATTTGATCTTACAAATAAGATCTTACATTTATACCATAACCTAAGACCAATTTTAGTAGGTCGGCTCTACAAGATATTACAATAAATTTTTTTTACACAATATAATATCCGATGCAATAACTGATTAAACATGTTGTCTTAAAGCATTTACAACAATAATAAATCATCTCCATAGCGTGCCATGCTGATTTGGAAAAGATAAACCTATCGGTGTAACCCTAGGTAACCCTGGACCTATTTGCCAGTAAAAGAAAATATGCAAATATGAATATACCAATGATTAATTCTTCAAAAAGTGTCCACATGATGTCTTCAACATTACCAAGTGTTGGTGATTATTATATCCTGTCGGTGAACCATATACCAGTAACTATGCAATAGTTACTTGCTTGCCGGTGAATGCTGCTAGATCTCTAGAGTGCTAGTGCTTTAGTAGGTGTTGACATCAATGACAAAACCATACCAAAATACCAACAATCTCCCCCTTTGGCATTGATGGCAACACAAGATGGAAAAACCATCAAAGTGCCAAAACAGAAATGCCAAAAACCAAAAACCAACAATCTCTCCAAAAAGATCATAACCAGAATATAAAGAGTAATAGTCTCTCTCAAACAACAATCTCTCCCCTTGGGAGCAACATGTGTTATCCAAAGTTCTCTTAAAAGATAATGTGTTTTTCCATAGATATCCTCCCCCTTTGACATCAAATGCCAAAGTTATAATAATAAAACCAAGTTCATATAAAAATACCAATCAATTCATTATACCAACTACTCCCCCTGAGAAGTAGCTTCCTCATCAAAGACTAGAGTAAAAGATTTGTCTTCTAATTATGCCAGTTGATGACAATCATCAACTTTCTAAGTCTCTAGTAGTGGTGGTACGACTCCAAGCTGATCTCTGAGATATTCAAAAGTCTCCTTAGGCAAAGGTTTTGTGAAAAAATCTGCAAGCTATTCTTTAGTATTCACATAAACCAATTTTATCTCTTTTTCTTCAACTTTTTCCCTTAGAAAATTCAGTTTGATAGAAACATGTTTTGTTTTAGAATGTAATGCCGGATTCTTAGATATATCAATTGTTGTAGTGTTATCACAATATATAGTAATAGGTTCCTTGCATTTTACCTTTATGTCTTTCAATAGCTGCTTAAGCCATAGTACCTGTGTACAGTTTGTTGCTGCTGCAACATATTCTGATTCTACTATTGATAAAGATGTACAACTTTGTTTCTTACTTAACCAAGAGACTAATCTCTTTCCAAGAAAGAATGCTCCGCCGGTGGTGCTTTTTCTATCATCCACATCTCCTGCCCAATTTGCATCTGTGTATGCACATAAATCAAAATTTTCATCTCTAGGATACCATAATCCAAGATTTGCAATGCCTTGTAAGTACCGGAAAATCCTTTTTATTGCTGATTCATGATTTTCTCTAGGATTACTTTGAAATCTAGAAATAATACATACTACATTCATAATATCAGGTCTGGTTTGTGTCAAATATAGTCAACCTCCTATCATAGATTTGTATCTAGTTGGATTAACAGGTGTAGATTCATCCCTTTGAGATAATTTGTCATTTGTAGTCATAGGTGTGCTTACCAGTTTAGAGTTCTCCATCCCAAATTTATTTAGTAACTCTTTAAGTACTTGGATTGACTAAATAATATACCTTTGTCAGTTTGTAAAATTTGCAATCCTAAAAATAATTTTATTTCTCCAATCATAGACATTTCAAATTCTTGCTGCATTTTAATACAAAATTCTTTACATAATCCATCTTCTTCTCCAAAGATTATATCATCAACGAATACCTCTATAATCAAGATATCATCATTAGTTATTTTGTAATATAAATTGCTATCTGCATTTCCTTTAGAAAAACCAATCTTTAAGAGATACTTATCCAACCTTGCATACCAAGCTCTTGGGGCTTGTTTCAATCCATAGAGAGCTTTTCTTAACTTGCAAACCATATTATTGTCATCTATCAAAGAAAATCCATCAGGTTGTTCAATATAGACTTCCTCTTCAAGATCTCCATTCAAGAATGCACATTTAATATCCATTTGATAAAATTTGTATTTCTTGTGAACTGCAAAAGCCAAGAATAATCTGACTACCTCAATTCTAGCTACCGGTGCAAATATTTCATTGTAATCAACTCCTTCTTTCTGAGAATATCCCTTACACACTAGTCTTGCTTTATTTCTAACAACCTGACCATCTTCATTAAGTTTGTTTCTAAATACCCATTTGGTTCCAATTATGTTTTTATCTTTAGGCCGGGGAACTAATGTCCAAGTATTATTTTTCTCAATTTGTTCTAATTCTTCTTCCATAGTTTTAATCCAAAATTTATCTTCACATGCCTCATTAACAGATGATGGTTCAATTTGAGAAATAAGACATACCTCTTCATTTGCCAATCTTCCTCTTGTCATAACTCCTTTAAATTTGCTTCCAATTATCTGATCTTCAGAATGATTCAATTTTACATACCGGGGTGTCTTTGTTTGCTGTTGTTCTTCAATTACTGTGGAATCCTCTGATGGTATCGAGGTAACTGGATCTTCATTCTATATTGGTGGATTTAGTGTAGGTTCATTTGCCACAATTTCTGTTGCCCGTTCAGAGTCTATATACCATGAAGTTCCTCTGAATTGTTCATCAATCTTTACATTTGTAATCTCAACAATTTTCTGCAATCTCTTATTAAAACATCTGTATGCCTTGCTCTTAGATGAATAACCAAGAAATATTTCTTCATCACTTCTAGTATCAAATTTTCCAATATACTCATCTCTTCTAATATAACATTTACTTCAAAAAATTCTAAAATACTTAAGAGTAGGAGTATTACCAAACCATAGTTCATGAGGGGTCTTACCCATTTCACCTTTGATGTGAACTTTGTTGAATATATAGATGGCTATGCTGACTGCTTCTCTCCAATATACATGTGGTAAATTTGCTTCAGATAACATACTTCTTGCTGCATCCAAGATAGTTCTATTTTTCCTTTCAACAACTCCATTCTGTTGTGGTGTCTGAGGTGCTGATAGCTGTCTTTTGATTCCATTCACTTCACAAAATGTATTAAAGTCCTTAAATGTGAATTCTCCTCCTTGATCTGATCTTAAACATTTGATTTTCTTACCGGTTTCATTTTCAACCATTGCTTTGAACAGTTTGAACTTTCCAAGTGCTTCTGATTTTTCTTTGAGAAAAGTAACCCAACACATTCTAGAATAATCATCAATAATTCGCATGAAATATCTATCACTTTGTAAGCTTTTAGTTCTAGCTAGACCACATAAATAAGTGTGAATCAAATCAAGAGTATTATTGGATTTTTCTGGAATACTTTTGAAACTTGCTCTAACTTGTTTTCCAAATTGACATTCCTTACATATTGTATTCTGAGGTTTCACAATTTTAGGTAGATGTCTAACTACCTTAGAAGTACTGATCTTTACCATGCAATCAAAGTTTACATGACATAGTCTCTTATGCCATAACCTACTTTCATCTATATGTGCAATCAAGCATGCCTTTTCATTGTTATTCAAATGAAAGATATTACCTCTAGTCTGATTACCGGTTGCAATTTCTAAACCAGTTCTATTCATGATTTTGCATTTTCCATTCTTAAATTGTAACTGAAATCCTTTCTCAACTAATTGACCAACACTTAAAAGATTATGCTTTAATCCTTCAACATAGTAGATATTGTCAGTGTTATGCTTACCATCAAGAGATATGGTACCCTTACCTTTGATTGAACAGACTTTGTCATCCCCAAATCTTACTAAACCTCCATTGTATTCTTGAAAGTTCAAGAATTTACCTTTATCTCCTGTCATATTATGTGAGCATCTTGAGTCAATGATCCATTCATCCTTTACTTCAACTTTAGCTGCTAGGGCTTGTTCTACCGATTGAGCTGTAGGTGCCGGTTGATCTTCTGTTATAGCAACAAAAACCCATCCATTGTCTGCTGGATCCTCATCAGAATCATCAGTTACACCTTCATCAGCAATGTAACAAGATTTGTCTTTGTT
Organism: Cryptomeria japonica; assembly: GCF_030272615.1. NCBI lineage: Eukaryota > Viridiplantae > Streptophyta > Pinopsida > Cupressales > Cupressaceae > Cryptomeria > Cryptomeria japonica. The sequence continues at coordinate 641,293,549 of NC_081413.1, forward strand.
CTTCTTAAATCTATATCTCTGATATTCAGGATTAGGCTTGTATGTTCTTCTAGCTTCTTCTCTTAGTCTAGCATGTCTATCAGGGCACCTCGAAGCCATATGACCAATCTTATTGTAGTTAAAACATTTAAAGGGTGCTTTACCTTCATATTTACTTCCAACTAGACCTTTTGACATTTTCCTTGCAAATAGTGCTCCAAGTTCTTCAAGTTCTTCATTCTCCTTCCTAGTTTCTTCAAGTTCTCTTGCATAAAAGGCTTTCCAATCTGATTTGTCAAATGATGGAGCAGATGATGTTGATGCTTTAAAGGCCAAATCTATGTTTATAGTAGCAACAGGACCAAATTCCTCAATTTCAAAGGCTGAAAGTTTTCCAATTAATGTATCCCTAGTTACTGATGTATTAGGCATTGTTCTGAACTCATTTATAGTAGTAACCTTCATTTTATATGCCGGTGGCAATCCTTTTAAGATTTTTGAAACAATTTCATCCTCACTCAAGGTTCCTCCACAACATTTAATACCCAAAACAATTTCATTTACTCTTTCCATAAAAGTAGAAATCCTTTCATCTTCTTCCATTTTCAGATGTTCATACCTGACTTGAAAGCTTTCAAGTTTTGCAATCTTGATTATGGAATGGCCTTCATTCAGTGTTTCCAAATGATCCCAAATAGCTTTAGCAGTAGACCTATCTAATAATCCCATGTTTTGTTGATCTGATAAAGCACTCAGAAGTGCTTCTCTTGGTTTGCAATCATTCTCCTCATCTTTGGCTAAGGTAGTTGGAGCGGTCTGACCAACTACAACAATAGTATAACCATTCTTTTTAACTTCCTAGATGTCTTTACCAATGTAATTCAGATGTGTCTCCATCCTGATCTTCCATATCCCATAGTTAGTTCCATCAAGTTTAGGACTGTCCTTCCTGAAATAATTAGTAGTCATTAGATCTCCTCAAGTTGTTAAACTTCTACAAAAGAGGACTAAGCTCTGATACCAATTGTTAGGTCCTAGAGACAACTGAGAGGGGGGGGTGAATCAGTTGTCTAATAAATTCAAACCAAAAACAACTTAATCAACTTAATGCTTAATATCAGTAAACCAGTTAAGTATGCCGGTAGATAGTGTTAATAGTTAATTGCTATACCGGTAAAGATTAATGCATGAAACATAAACATAAAGTCATCCACAACACATAACACCAACATTTGTACGTGGAAACCCTGTAAGGGGAAAAACCACAGTGGGAAACCTTACCCACAGTCAGATGATACTACTGTAGATAGTAAGTGTACATAAATGGGGTCTACACATGCAGAAAGGCCAACAACCTAGAGCTCACTACTCAATCACAAAATGGGAGTGACACTGACTATAGTTGGATGGTTAAATCCAATAAGAATGTACTGCACAAAATGACATCTTCATATGCTAGATTCAGTACTGGTGTAATGTTGATATGCTTCGACAAAAAACCTAGCTTCACCTTCAAATGATGTCTTCATGTATAGGTCTTCTTAATCTCACATATACCTTCTCTTCATTCTTTTTCGCATTCCACATTCGATCTTACAAATAAGATCTTACATTTATACCATAACCTAAGACCAATTTTAGTAGGTCGGCTCTACAAGATATTACAATAAAAACATTTTACAAACAATATAATATCCGATGCAATAACCGATTAAACATGTCAACTTAAAGCATTTACAACAATAATAAATCATCTCCATAGCGTGCCATGCTGATATGAAAAGATAAACCTGCCGATGTAACCCTAGGTAACCCTGGACCTATTTGCCGGTAAAAGAAAATATGCAACTATGAATATACCAATGATTAATTCCTCAAAACAAAGTGTCCATGCATGATGTCTTCAACATTACCAATTGTCTTCCATATCATTCCAAGTGTCGGTGATCATTATATCCTGCTGGTGAACCATATACCAGTAACTGTGCAATAGTTACTTGCTTGCCGGTGAATGCCGCTAGATCTCCAGAGTGCTAGTTCTTTAGTAGGTGTTGACATCAATGACAAAACCATACCAAAATACCAAAAACCTCTTCTTTGGGTTTCATTATGATTGCACAACCTTGACTCCGTTCAGGTTTCAATACCTTCAAGAACTCCTTTCCACTAAGCAACATAACACTTGAACACATATGCCTTTCTTCACCTTGTTCAACCAAGGGATCCCTTTGAAATTTCTTACCTCCTTTGGTGATGAGATAGGAATTCTTCTCACCATCATGCATAGCCTTGACATCAAATTGCCAAGGGCAGCCAAGAAGCAAATGACATGCATCCATGGGTAAGATGTCACAAAGGACTCTATCCTTATAGTCTCCAATCTAAAAATCTACCCAAGCTTGCTCATCCACAAGCACATGTTGTCCCTTACTCAACCAAGATACCTTGTAGCGTGTGGTATGTGGCAACCTTTTCATCTTCAACTTGTCTACCATCTCAACTGCTACTATATTTTCAGTAGATCTTGAATCCACTATCACTTTACAAATCTTGCAGTGTGACTTGCAAGTGGTTCTAAAAATTGTCTTTCTTTGCGTAGGCTCTTTTGCTTGAGGCACTTTCGACAAAGTTCTCCTCAACGTCATATTTTTTCTATCAAGAATAGGTCCAGCATTGCTAATTGGTGAGGTGACACTCTGGCAATCCTCTTCTTGCATAAGTTCTATCCTTCTTTCTCCCATGTAAGAACTAGAGGTCTTCTCAGGACACCGGTTCATAGTGTGACCCACTTGATGACAATGGAAGCATTTACCAGTGAAGACTATAGGTTCTCTTCCTTGATTTCAAAGTCTGCCCCTAAAGTTGTTTCTCCCTCTTGAATTGCCCTTGAATTGACCTCCGCTGAAATTATCACCACTGTTCTCTGGCTGATTTCTTTCTTCATTTCTATTAGAATTGTAGATCCTTCCAAAGGTGCCTCTCCCTTTCAAATTTCTACCACCTCTACCTCTTTGATTATGCTCACCCTTCCTTTTTATCTTGTCCTCTGCTCTTAAAGCCAACTAGAAGCATTTATGAACTATATCAAGTGCCAACATGCTTATCTCATCCTGGATGTTTTGTCTAAGACCATTCAAGTACCTTGCAACTTTTTCCACCTCTTCTTCTTATTTTCTATCCCTTAAAGTTAGTTTGTTGAACTCCTCCATGTAGGTTCTTACATCCATCTCTCTTTGTTTCAGTTTCTGCAACTTCTTATGCATTTGTATCTCATAGTCTATGGGCAAGAATTGTGTTTTGATTATAATCTTCATCCTTTCCCAAGAAGTAATCTTCTTTCTTCCAGATTGTTCTCTTTCCTCTTGCATCATGTTCCACCACACTAGGGCCGATCCCTTTAATCTAGTTTTGGCCAAATTCACCCTCTTCTCTTCTGCAATCTCTTTGTATTCAAAATGATTGGACAAAGGTTCAATCCACTCTAGAAATTATTCTCCATTTAGACTCCCATTATAGACCAGTAACCCTTCCAAGCTATCCTTGTTGAGTGTCTTAAATATGTCCATCATGATCTATTGATCCTTGTCCAACTCATTCTTTTCATTTATCTCCCCTATCACATCTTCATCATCAGTTTCATCACCCCACTCAGTGATCTTGCCTTTCCCTATCTTGGTTTCTTTCTCCTAAGCCTCTGCCAACATCTCATGTACCATATCTCTAATAGAATATTTGCTCATTGCCTTTGGAGGAATGTTTCTAGCTCCAGACTCTACCTCTAGGTCTTACATACACCACTTGTTCAAATAAAATGGCTCTGATACTACTTTGATGTAGAGTGGATGTATTCACTTCTCCAACCAGTGCCAACTGGCTTCTACTCAAGGCTTCTATTGAACTATCCAATGGATAAATGATATCTCACCCTCCTAGGGTTTGATAGAACTCCTCCTTGACCCTCTCCTAAGGTCCTTGGATTGTAGCAAGTTATAATTCATGAAGAGAGTTCCAAACTCTCTTGGTCACACCTTAAGTAAGTTCAATCTACTCACTCACACTGTGAGCACAAACACTCCACCTAGGATCTTTGATTCCTTTACACAACCTGAAATTTTAATTGTGGTCTCATACCCCTAATACATACTTACACACTTTTGAATACATATTCTCCTTAACAATTTCAAGACTGGTGGTGTTTAGGCTTAGAATTAGGCCTATTCCTTGTAACCTTTTCAAAACAGTAAAACTGAAAATTTTCAAGATTTTTCCCAACAACAATAGGAAATTTTTTTATTTGAAGATACCCTTTTAGAAAATTGATACAATATCTAAAAATTGCATCCGGGTTTTGAACCTTGGGTATCTAACCCATATAGAGCTAAGGAGGCCTAGTTTGCTCTTTCAACACCCAAACTTGGAGCAGCAACTTTAAACCACTTTAACCCAATAAAAAAGGAGAGTTTTGATTGTTTGAGGTCTGAACACACATACTCCACCCTTCTCCACCCTTCTTCTACCTTTGTGCATCACCCTTCATCATCTAGGGCACAATTTCAACCTTTTCCCTATGCTTGCCAAGCTCACAAGACAAGCTAGGGTTTGATGTCATGACCAAAGTATGGCCTCCCCTCCACTAAAAAAAAAATTAAAAAATAATATTTATAGGTGCTCCTATCATTCCAACAAGTTTCAGCAAATTTCAACAGTGGAATGTTAGGAAAAAAGACATTTTTGTTCAAAACCCTAGTTTGTAGGGATTTTCTAGCCACCTGCACTAAAAATGCAATAACTTTCAAACTATACAACTTCAAAACTTAAGACTTGAAGAAAATTAAAGGTAAAAAACATATCTACATTTCCATGCCCCTAGATTGTGTCTAACAATTCATACAGGCTATACACATAGCTTACAACAGCAAAAAAAAATGAAAAAACTCAAGAAATGTGTGGAACCAAACTTGTTTTTTGTCAAATGATTACCAACCGATCAAGGTTGGCTTTCCCAAGCTTTATACGAGAGTTTGGGATGGTTACAACTTACTCAACCAACCTTTCATGTTGGTTTCCTTCAAGAGTTGAAAATTGCAAAGTTGCTATGAGCAACTTTGACAATTTTTGCTAGGTTGGGCAACTTTGCTCCAAACCACATTTGACCACCTCAAAATAACCCAAAGAAACCTAGGAAACATTAAAACACCTAAAGAAACCCATTCCAAGCCAAAATTCACAATTTCATCAACTTGCTCTACCTGGCACTCATAAAAGCCTGTATGCCTACATGACTATGACAAAGGTCGCTTATGGCCATTACAACTAATGAGAAAACGTTTATGGCCTATTGGCCTTATTAAAAACACACAAAAATGATTCAAACATCCCAAAACCAAAAGAATTAAAAACAAAGAAGTTTTGCATTTGTGCTTATGCACCAAAGATCTAGTAGGCAAAACCACAACATATAAAGGAGGAATAGAAGGTGTCGAAAGAAGACTAGGTCCATCATGAGGAGAAGGAATAGGTATATCATGAATAAGGGGAATGGGATTGAGATATCTAGGCTTAATCAAGGATAAGATCATCTCATTCTTTTGCCTTTGATAAGATTGAAAAAGAGAATCACTTCAAGGCTTAAGAGGTTCAAATTGTTTAGACCCAAAGTAATCAAGATTAGCGTCTCCATGCCTCACCGTCAATTTGTACATGCTATGATTAATTTTTATGATTTTGTAATTAAAAGGTAATTTGAAACACTTATGAATAGTAAAAGGAATCTGATGTAGAGAGTCTTGGAGCTTGTTCTATTCACCTTCTAGGTTTGTTGACTTACTCAACTCTTTGACTCCTCAAGTCCATCCAATGGTACTTGGTTGGGGTTTTCCTATCTATACCTCCAAGGTTTGATCCTCTTTGTCTTTCCTCCAAGGTATATCCACTTGTGCTTTGTCAACTAACTGCCTATTGAGGGATCCACTTCAATCCCCAACTCCACTCCCAAGGCTCCAATCACCTCTACAAAGGGTCACAATATACTAACTGGTTCTTTGTGTTCAAAATGAATTTACATTATGTATTTGATGTCTCTAAGGGGTTTGGGCATCTTCAAACCCATTTGCAAGGTTTCCTAACCTCTCTTTGACTCTACTAGGCTCAAATAGGCCTAATTCAATTAGCCCTCCCTTGGCGGTTTTTAGGACTTGGTTTAAAACATTTCCACACAAGGCCATGAAAAAATTGTATATTTAAGTACCCTTTTAAGATTTACAAACAATATTGGAAAATTGCATCTAGGTTATCCGTACACATGGGGTTTCCATTACTGCACTATTTTCAAGGGTTTAAGCCTCCCCGGTGACTTGGAAAGATGGTTTTAAAACCCGTCACTAGTCAAAACATCTGCTCAAATAAATTAAGGACTCTTTAAGAGAACTCAAAGGTCTTTCCAACCATGGGTCCATTTCTCTTCCACCAATCCACATGTGCTCAAAATTTGCACATCTTTTGCTGTCCTAACTCACCAACTCCTAGCGATGAGCCTAGGGCTTCATTGTAGCTCCTCCACAAAAGACTGCAAGACAAAAAAACCCACTCTAATAATATGTAAAGACCCTATCCTATAATTCCACTTGATTTCAATAGGTTCCATCAATGGATGCTTAGGTTAGAGCCATTTTGCTCTTAAACCCTACTTTGCAAGGGTTTTACACCTAATTACAAAGAATGAATGAGATCTCTGCAACCAAACACACTTAGAATTCCTAATCTACCTTATTGGAAAATAGATTCAATAATATTTCATCCCTTGCAAGTAATTTCCTTTTTCAAGGCCGTACTAGATCGTACAATGCAATAAAAATAAACAAAACAGTCAAAACAATGTAAACTCAAAATTTCCTTCAACTCCAAAAATGGGTTTTTGCACTCCCCAAATCTCCAACCCATACAATGAAGTATATTTTGGCTTATATTCTGATGGTTTATTTGTTTGAACCAACTTTGCAACACCAATCATAAAAAATGCAACTTTTGCAAAAAGTTGCAAAATGTTGCTCAACAACTTTTACATCTTTTTGACACCTGAGATGCAAATTTTCATTCTAGTGCATTCCAAGGCTCCCAAAGGCCCTAAACAATCCTAGAAGACCTAAATACAATACAATATAGCCCTATTACATGATAACAATAATCTAGAGTACTAAACCTATGATCAACATTATCATTACAACTTCCTAGGTTGATAGCATCTTGAACACAAATGACACAACCAAAATCTTGGACAACTCAACCATGGCTCTACTGAGTCCCAAATGGTTGATCTATTATTAAATCATGAGAAAAAACATAAAACTTTAGAAGAAAACACATTTGCATGCTTGGAGTGCTTGATACCTTGCACCATACCCACTGGGATAAAGAACTCAAGTCCCTTGAGTTAAGAGGTCTACAATCTCCACTCCATGCTGGATTATATCTGCTTCTGATATCCACGTAGAATCTATATCTGGTAACCCTTCCTACTTGACAAGATAATGCTTGTAGACTCCTTTCCTTGTCTTCTTTACTACCTTGGTGTCCAAGATACTTTCCAACTTGACTAGTTGGCTTGGTGGCAAATCTCTCATCCAATCTTCATTACCCTGTGATGGAGTATCCAACTGATTTGTTTGTGACTCTCCCTTGTATGGATAGAGATCACATACATTGAAGTTAGGAGAAATAGCCAAGGTGGGAGGGAGTTCAACTTCATATGCATTCTGTCCATATTTGTGCACCACCTTGAGAAATCTTATTCATCATTATCTTGGTAGGTTGCCCTTTTTGAAGTCTCTCCTTCTTTAGGTACGCTAACACTAAGTCTCCAACTTTAAATTGTACACTCCTTCTTGTTTTATTATCATGCAACTTATACTGCGAAGATTTTAGTTGTAAGGGCTGCTTTACCTTATCATGCACTTCTTTAATACCTTCTACAAAGTTCTCACTTTGTGCACTCATTGGTGCCATAGAAATGAGATCTCTAAGCTCTAATATGCCTCTAGGATGAAATCCATACACTATCTCAAAGGGACTTTTACCTGTGCTTCGGTTCACTCAGTCATTGTATGCATAGTCAGCCTGATCGAGTACTAAATCCCAAGTCTGCCCATGTTGTTTTGTAAGACATCTTAGAAAATTACCCAATGATCTGTTGACTACCTCTATCTGACCATCTAATTGAGGATGATAGGTAGATGAAAAGGATAACTTGGTGCCGAGCTTTCTCCAAAGTGTCCTCCAAAAGTGGCTTAAAACTTTCACGTCTTTATCACTAACAATGCTGATTGGAAGACCATGTATTCTGACTATCTCCTTGAAGAAAATGCCTACAATCTAGGTGGCATCATTGGTGCTCTTGTAAGGTATGAAATGTGCCATTTTTCTGAACCTATCTACCACCACATACACACTACCAAATCCCCTTGGAGTTCTTGGTAAGCCTAACATGAAATCCATGCTCAACCATTCCCAAGGCCGCTAAGGTATGACCAAGGGTTGATATAGACTTGCATTACTTGATGATTCTTTTTCTCTTTGGAACATTGTACATTGATCTACAAACCTTCTCACTTCTGGTAGCAACTTGGGCCAATAGCAAAACCTACCAACCTACTCCAAAGTCTTATCAATGCCAAAATGACCTCCTAGACCTCCTTGATGCTTTTCTTGGATTATGTTTTGTCTCATATAATATTTGGGTATGCAAAGAAGAAGTCTTTGGAACAACAAATCCTCTTGTATCATATATTTTGAATAAGAGACATGAGAGGTGTTAGAGAAATCAGAACAAACACTATATATCTCTGCAAAATCCTTATCATCCTTGTAAAGGTCTTTTAACTCACTTAAACCCACACTTTGTAATTGTATCTCCTACATAGTCATGATTCTCCTACTTAGTGCATCAAATAACTTGTTTGTGGTTCCCTTTTTGTGATTAATAGTGAAGGTGTAGGATTTTAGGTATTCAACCCACTTTAGGTGTCTCTGGTTCAACTTCTCTTGCCCATTGAGGAAACTAAGGGCATCGTTGTCAGTGAAAACTACAAACTCTTTGGGCAAAAAGTAATGATGTCACTTCTTCAATGCTTGTACCATTTCATACAACTCCAAGTCATATGTGGAGTACCTTTTCTTAGCTTCATTTAACTTCTCAGAGACGAAGGCTATAGGATGACCCTCTTGGCTTAAAACTGCCCCTATTGCCCTTTGGCTAGCATCACATTCTATTATAAACAACTGATTGAAATCAAATAATCTAAGGGTTGGAAACTCTTCTATTTTAGCCTTCAACAATTCAAATCCCTTATTTTCTTCCTCTGTCCACTTAAAATGACATTTAATCCCTCCTTTGATGGTGTTGAGTATAGGAGCACAAACATGGATAAAGTTTCTCACAAACCTCTTATAAAAAGATGCCATTCCATGAAAACTCCTAATATCACATATGCCCCTAGGTAAAGGCCAATTAAGTATTTCTTCTACCTTACTTGGATCCATCTTTAAACATCATTGAGAAATAACAAAACCAAGGTAAACTAACTCTGTTTTCAAAAACTCACATTTTTCAAGGTTGATCTTGAGTTGAGCCTCCTTCAACTTCTTCAAGACCATCTTCACATGGTTAAGGTGTTCCTCCTTGGACCTTCTAAAGATCAAAATGTCATCAAGATACACAATAAAAAATCTACCAATAAACTCAACTAAGACATCATTCATGAGTCTTAGGAAGGTACTAGGTGCATTGGTGGGGCCAAATGGCATCACCAACCACTCTTATAGGCCTGCATTGGTTCTAAAGGCTGTCTTCCATTCATGACCAGGTCTGATCCATATCTGATGATAACCAGACTTCAACTCCACCTTTGTGAAGTAGCTTTCTCCACCTAAATTGTCCAATAGGTCCTCAATCCTCGGCATGGGAAACTGGTACCTTATAGTGATCTTATTGATTGCTCTTGAGTCAGTGCACATCCTCCATTTTCTTCCTTTTTTAGGCACTAATACAATAGGTACAACATATGGACTCAAACTCTTCTTGATAAACCTTTTGTCTAAGAGTTCTTGCACTTGTTTGGCGATCTCTTCATTTTGACTAGGTGTCATTTTATAAGCAGCGTTGTTAGGCAGATTTGCCCCTGGCATTAAGTCTATTTGATGGTTTACATCTCTCATTGGAGGCAAAGAATTAGGCATGTCATCTCCTATAACTTCTTCATATTTCTTTAGTAGACCTTGCACCTCTTGAGGCACTTCATTCATTGGATCTGCCTTAGCTTCATCTTTAGGCTTCAACACTATAGCATGGCCTTGATGATCTTCTTGCTTTAACACCTTAAGGATGTAGGTCCCGAGGACAATTGAGAGGGGGGGGGGGTGAATCAGTTATCTAATAAATTCACACCAAAATCTTATCAACCAAATTAATGCTTAGTACCAGTAAGATAGTTAAGTATGCCGGTAAACAGTGTTAACAGAAAATTGCTATATCGGTAAGAATTAATGCATGAAACATAAACATGAAGTCATCCACAATAGATGACACAAATATTTGTACGTGGAAACCCTATAAGGGGAAAAACCATGATGGGAAACCTTACCCACAATCAGATGTTACTACTGCAGATAGTAAGTGCACAAAAGGGGTTTGCACATGCAGAAAGGCCAACAACCTAGAGCTCACTGCTCAAACACAAATGGGAGTCACACTGACTACAGTTGGATGGTTAAATCCAATGAGAATGTACTGCACAAAATAGCATCTTCATATGCTGGATTCAGTATCGGTGTAATGCTGATATGCTTCTACAAAAACCTAACTTCACCTTCAAATGATGTCTTTCATGTATATCTCTACTTGATCTCATATATACCCTTCTATAAACCTTTTTCGCATTCCCCACATGATCTTACAAATAAGATCTTACATTTATACCATACCCTAAGACCAATTTTAGTAGGTTGGCTCTACAAGATATTACAATAAAACATTTACAAATAATATAATATCCAATGCAATAATCAATTGAACATGTCGGCTTAATTCATTTACAACAATAATAAATCATCTCCATAGCGTGCCATGCTGATCTGGAAAAGATAAACTTGCCAATGTAACCCTAGATAACCTAGACCTATTTGTCGGTAAAAGCAAATATGAAAATAAGAATATGCCAATGATTATTACTTCAAAGAAAGGTGTCCACATGATGTCTTCGACATTACCAGGTGTCTTCCATGTCAATGCAGGTACCGGTGAACATTATATCCTACCGGTTAACCATATACCGGTTATTGTTTTGAATAGTTTACTGATTACCGGTGAATGTTGCTGGATCTCCAAAGTAGGTGTTGACATCAATGAAAAAACCATACCAAAATACCAACAAAGGAACTCTTTTGCTCTCATCAACATCATAGTTGATCCTACTTGCTTTTCTTCCTTTAGGTTAGGTAATGGATCCATCTGGTACTTCTTTCCATTCTTGGTGATGAGATAGCTGTTCTTTTCTCCATCATGTCTAGCTCTCACATCATATTGCCATGGATGACCCAACAACAAATTACAAGCATCCATAGGCAACATGTCACATTGTAGTTTGTCTTTATACTCATCAATTTCAAAGTCCACCCATGCTTGTTCATCAACTAAGACATGTTGACCTCGGTTGAGCCATGATACCTTGTAAGTAGTGAGGTGAGGTAATCTTTTCAGTTTGAGCTTACCCACCATTTCAACTGAGACAATATTCTCTGTGGAACTTGAATCTAGAATCACCTTACAAATTTTCCCATGTGACTTACAAGTGGTCCAAAATAAAATTTTCCTCTATGGTGGCTCTTGAGCTTGGAGTATCTTGAGCATTGTTCTTCTCATCATCAAGTTTTGTCCTTTTGTCACTGGTCTTGCCTTGCTGATTGGAGAGGTCCCACTCTGAGTGTCCTCCTCTTGCACTAATTGAGTCCTTCTTTCACCCATATATGAGCTTGTTGAACTTGAGGCTTTTCCCGGGAACCTACTCATGGTATGTCCTACTTGGTTGCAGTGATGACACCTACTGTTGAAGACTGTATTTTCTCTTCCTGAGCTTCCAAACCTGCCCCTAAATTGCTCCTTCCTCTAAAGGATCCTCTAAATTTTCCTCTTTGTGAGTCCCCATTACCTTCTTGGCTTAGCTTCTCTTCATTTATTGATATACTTAGCCCTCTACCAAAGGTTCCTCTACCTCTGAAGTTTTTACCACCTCTATGTTTCTAATTTTTCTCACTTCTTCTCTTGATCTTCTCCTTTGCCCTTAATGCCAACTAAAAACACTTGTGGACAGTATCTGGTGTGAGGATACTTATCTCATCTTGTATGTTTTGTCTAAGGCCATTCATGTACCTGGCCAATTTCTCCACTTCATTCTCATGCTTCCTAGCCCTCAAACTGAGTTTGTGGAATTCCTCAGTGTATGCATTGACATCTATCTCCCTTTGTTTCAAATTTTGCATTCTCTTGTGGATTTGAACTTCATAATCCCTGGTAGGAATTTAGCCTTAAGCCTTATCTTCATACACTCCCATGAAGTTATCTTCTTCGTACCTTCTTGTATCCTTTCTTCTTGTATCATATTCCACCAAACTAACGCTGATCCTCTCAATCTTGATTTGGCCACATTAACTCTTTTCTCCTCTACTACCTCCTTAAAATAAAAATGATTATTTAGGGCCTCTATCTAATCTATCAACTCTTCTCCATTGATATTTCCTCCATAGGTGGGTAATCCATCCAAATTATCCTTGGAGATGGATTTGATTGCATCCAAGAATAAATTTTGGTCTTGAGGCATTGCTACTACTGCTTGTTCCTCTCCATCTTCCACTTCTTCATCAGTCTCATCTACCCATTCTATCTTAACCTTCCACTTCTCCTTCTTAACATCTTTGGTTCCTTTACTTCCTTCCACATCCTTCAATCCTTCTATCATCTCTGCCACCATCTGCCGGATGGCTTTTGGAGTCATAGCCTTTGGAGGCATTGAACTTGCTTCTTATTCTTCACATTCTGACATACACCAAATCTTTCAAAGGGTGACTCTGATACCACTTTGATGTAGAGAGTCTTGGAGCTTGTTCTATTCACCTTCTAGGTTTTTTGACTTACTCAACCCTCTAACTCCTCAAGTCCATCCAATGGTACTTTGTTGGGGATTTTCTATCTAGACCTCTAAGGTATGATCCTCTTTAGCTTTCCTCCAAGGTATATCCACTTGTGCTTTGTCAACTAACTGCCTATTGAGGGATCCATCTCAATCCCCAACTCCACTCCCAAGGCTCCAATCACCTCTGCAAAGGGTCACAATATACTAAATGGTTCTTTGTGTTCAAAATGCATTTACATTATTTTTTTGATGTCTCTAAGGGTTTTTCTCATCTTAAAACTCATTGCCTAGGTTTCCTAACCTCTGTTTGTCTCTACTGGGCTCAAATAGGCCTAATTCAATTAGCCTCCCTTGGCAGTTTTTAGGACTTGGTTTAAAAAATTTCCACACAAGGCTGCTAAAAAATTGTAGATTTAGGTACCCTTTTCATAGTTACAAACAATATTAGAAAATTGCATCTGGGTTATCCGTACACATGGGGTTTCCAATACTGCACTATTTTCAAGGGTTTAAGCCTCCCTGGGTGACTTGGAAAGATGGTTTTAAAACCCTTCACCAGTCAAAACATCTGCTGAAATAAATTGAGGATTATTTAAGGGAACTCAGAGGTATTTCCAACCATGGGTCCATTTCTCTTCCACCAATCCACATGTGCTCAGAATTTGCACATCTTTTGCTATCCTAACTCACCAACTCCTAGCGGTGAGCCTAGGGCTTCATTGTAACTCCTCCACAAAAGATTGCAAGACAAAAAAACCTAATCTAATAATATGTACAGACCCTAACCTATAATTCCAATTTATTTCAATAGGTTGCATCAATGGATGCTCAGGTTAGAGCCATTTTGCTCTTAAACCCTACTTTGCAAGGGTTTTACACCTAATTACAAAGAATGAATGAGATCTCTGCAACCAAACATACTCAGAATTCCTAATATACCTTATTGGAAAATATATTCAATAATATTTCATCCCCTACAAGTAATTTCCTCTTTCAACACCGTACTGGTCCGTACAATACAATGAAAACAAACAAAACAGTCAAAACGATGTAAACTCAACATTTCATTTAACTCCAAAAATTGCTTTTTGCATTCCCCAAATATCCTACCTGTATAATGAAGTAGATTTTGGCTTATATGCTGATAGTTTAGTTGGTTGAATGAACTTTTCAATGCCAATCATCAAAAATGCAACTTTTGCAAAAAGTTGCAAAATATTGCTCAACAACTTTTACATCTTTTTAACACCTGAGATGCAACTTTTCATTCTAGTGCATTCCAAGGCTCCCAAAGGCCCTCAAGCATCCTAGAAGACATAAATACAATAAAATATAGCCCTATTACATGATAACAATGATTTATTGTACTACTCCTATGATCAACATTATCATTACAACTTCCTAGGTTGATAACATCTTGAACACAAATGACACAACCAAAAGCTTGGACAACTCAACCATGGCTCTACTGAGTTCCAAATGGTTGGTCCATTATTAAATCATGATAAACAATACAAAAATTTAGAATAAAACACGTTTTTATGCTTGGAGTGTCAGGTGCCCTGCACGAGAATCACTTTCATGGAAGAAAGCCAAGGATGTCCCAATTTCACATGAAATTGATCCGATGTATGAATGATAGAAAAAATGACATATAGGGACTTAGTACCAACCTCAATGATAAGAGTAATAGAACCAATAATAGGAAAAAATAAACTATCAAATATCTTAATCACCAGATTAAATTTATCATATGTTACTTTATGCAATTCTAAGGTATAAAGATATTGTTCAGTTATCACATTCACCATACACACAGGATCAATGAGAACCCCTCGCAAGAGAATGTCTGTGATCCTCACAGTGATATATAGTGGGCCATTAGGTGATTCATAAGTTTCACTAGAATAAAAGGTAATGCATATTTCTGTAGGAGGTATAGGTTTATCAATAAGATTCACCATATTATTAGACTCAAGGCCAAGATCATTGGGTGAAAAGGCAAGATGCTTAGACTCAATCACATTAGTAAAATGAGAAGGCCAAGGATTAGTAAAGATTCAAAGGTTTTAATTAGGAGGTGCTACATATTTATTCCCTTTGTTATTCACACTAGCTACAAATATGGTATTGTTATCAATAAGGTCTTGAATCTTATTTCTTAGGGAATAAAATTTTTCAGTGTCATGACTGGGTTGACAATGATATTGGCAAAAAAAAATGAAACCCTGATAAGGTGGAAAAGGTTTGGTTGTGTCAATTGGTTTTATTGGAGGAAGTTTCTACATATTTTTATTCAATAATTGTGTCATAATTCCATGAAAAGATTTAGAAAGAGGAGTAGATTCTTTTCTAAAATATTTGGATAAAGGAGGTACACATGTTGTCATAGTTGCTACTTGGGTATTGTTGTTGTCATTGAACTTGATGAATCACTTGTTTGGTTTAAACATCACAAAAGGTTGTTGAGCACTTTCATTTTTATCAACTAGAGCCATTGAAGGAGATTGTTCAAATTGACTCACTTGAAGCTGATAGTTATGAAGTACTGCACACAATTGCATAATAGAAGTAAACTCATAAAAGAGAATCTTATCCCTAATGTCTTTTTTCAAATTAGAAATAAAAATTCTTTTAACATCTTGATCCGACATAGGATAAAAAAATTGACAATACAAATGTTGATATCTACTAATAAAATTAGTCACTTTTTATTTAACACCTTGCTTACAATTCAACAAATCAGTCAAAGTAATCTTAGGACCAATATTATTGTGAAATTGTTGAATGAAAGCTTTAGCCAATTTTTGAAATGATGTAATTGAATAAGAAGGAAAACAACAATACCATTGCAAAGCTTTATCTCTAAATGTTCTAGTAAACAATTTAGCGAAAAGTCTTTGATCATAGGCAAAATCACTGCACAAAATTTGAAATATTTTCACATGTGTCAAAAGATCACCTTTTCCATTATAAAGCTCCAATTGAGGGACTTCCACATGTTTCGGGGGAACAACACGAACAATGTCATTAGATAAAGAGCTTGCTACATCAAATATGGGCATATTAAACATTGATTGGTTCATGAAAGCTATTTGTTGTTGTAAGGATGATATGGTTTGAGCTAGGCTATTAATGGTTGATTCAGTGGATGGGTTGAAATTAGAAATATTTGATTGGGATGGAGGAGTAACATTGTTAAATGAATGAGGAGGCGAGACACTATGATAGGTAGGTATGAGAGATGATTGGGTGAAAAATGGAAGACTCATAGAAGGAGGGATGAAAGAGTTTTGATTAGCAATGTTGACCCCTTGACTAACATGTGTAGGAATAACATTTTGTGTGGAAGTAGCCATGATGTTGGATTTGAAAGTAGGAACACTAGTCATATAAGTAGTCATAAGAATAAAATGATTAACTTTGGTAGGAGGTTGAGTGTAACCAAGGACTTCAACACAGCTTTTGAAAGACATGATATTAGTGTCAATAATATGAGCAAGGCCACACAACAAATCCACACAAACTTTATCACTTTGCACCATTCTTTTTAATCCCTCAATCAATGGGATAGCCTCACTTTCTGGGTATTGTTGATTCATCCATTGTTGAAGATTTTCATATTCATTGTCAATCTTCTCCAATTGGTCAACGGAAACCCTAGTTACTGATTCACCCTCATCATGAGAATTATGTAAAAAATGGAGATAAATAACATCAATTCTTGGAATAGAAGAACCACCTACACTCTAATGAAACAAGTTATCCAAATTAGGCTCCATATCCTTAGTAATTAAACCTTGGGAAGCCTTAATTCTTCAACTTCTTCTCATGGGAATATTATATGTAGGACTAATATTAGTAAAAATCATGCACAAATGATGGAAATTTGAAGTTGAATTTGAAAATTATGATTAAGCCAAGGACGCCCCCACTTGGTCCTCCAAAATTTCCGATCACTGAAAAGGGTTTTTCCATCTCTATGTATGGAGCTTATTTACAAAAGTACAACCGTGCACCTATTTCCTACACACATAAGGGAAGGGAAATGTATTGGGAATAGGGGTTTACCTAAGTAAAACCCTGGTTGAGGAGTCAACCTTGAATGAAATACTGCAAATATTGAAGTAAATAATGGAAAGGTATACCTTAGATCTGTAATGATTGATAATGATGCTTTGCTTCTTGAATGTAATCACATATGTTGCATGAAGTGGCATAGCAATACAAAATTATGTGAAAATTATTTATTAACCAATTAATTAAGCAATTTGATTTGTTAATTTGAAAGATAAATGCCTCTAGATCATAGCATAACATTCATAAAAATTAGATCTGAAAATTAATCTGAAAAATTATGCAACCCACATGAAAAGTTTTAGAATTATAAATTAGGGTTTTTGTAAATTCAACCACTACATTTATGTAATTCAATTTGAAAATGAGACCTAGGAGTGAAAACTTGAATTTAAAAATAAATAAATAATCAGATCTAAAATAATAAATCCAAACTAAACAACCCACAAGCTCAATTTTAGAATAAAAAATTAGGGTTTTTGTGAATGCAACCTCTAAATTTTTATAACTCAATGGACAATTAAACTTGCAAATGTAAACTTGAATTTGAAATGCGTAATACTTAGATCTAAGAACATAAATCAGAATTGTAGGTGTGAGGAGTCGGGTTCACCAAATTGTAGTAGTCAAAATATTAGGGTTTCCACCATTAACTGTATGAAAACCGCTAATATTTAGACTTAGGGAAAATTACATTAAAAGAGGGAGGTAAACCTAATGGACCTAGCCACAAATCAACAAGGATAAGGGCTGAGAATTCTATTGGATTTACTAGATTGGATTGAATTGCCCTTTTTTGAGTTGAATTATAAAAATGCTAAAAATAGGGTAAATATGTTGGAGTTCGTGTAAAAACACATGAACAGTAAGCTACAATTGTCAAATCGAGCCACAAACTTGGATTTGAGAAATGTAAATGTGTTTTGATGAAGGAGCTCTTGATTTTTTGAGATCGGGATGGTGATCACTTTGGTCCTTTGCACTTTTCATACTACAATAGGGAATTGATTTGTCATTGTAAATAAAACCAATTATGAAGATCACAACTTTGTACCTGCTCTTTTGCACAATAGAGAAGGGAAATAGGTTGGGAATAGGGGTTTGCCTTAGGTCAAACCCCAGTTTTGGAATTAACCATGAAATAGAAATGAAATATGATTGAATTGCAGTAATGGAAATGTTTTCCTTTTGAGGGAGATGCTGAATAATAATTGAAATGCAAATGTTATACCTCCTTGTGAAGTTTTCTTTGTCTCTGCATGGAATTAGGGTTTCACGAAGTCTTCAACAACATAGAACATGAATGTCAACTCCAATGATTGAATCTTGACCTTATCTCTGCTCTAAAGCTTGAAAGAAGACCGATTACTTGCTCACTTGAACTTGAATGCTTGATTACTTGATGTTGAATTGAATTTCATTTGTGTGTATATAAAAATGAGAGGGGTAGACCTCCTTTTATACTTTCTCATTGAAAAATAGCTTAATTTTTTGACATGAGCCAACATGGGGCCAAAATTCTTGCTCAAATCATAGGACCGTTAAGGGGCCCAAAAATTGGGTCCTAATTGGGTCGACTAGGGCGCGACACGCTGGTCTTGCCCAATTAGAGAAAAAAATAAGGGTAGGATGAATTGTGAAGTGAAAATGGTAGTAATTATGCATAGTATGAGCATAATCAAGTCCTATTCAAGCCTCATAGAATGAATGCGAAGGTGAGGGCCCAAATGTGGACAAAAAATGTAAGCGAGTACAATTTAGGATGATACAAAAACCAATAACCATTTATTTTTTGAAAATCTCTTTATATAAGTCATGCAAGACACAATGATAATGACCAATACTCAACTACCAATAATCTCTTTATATGAGCATACAAATCCATCATCACTTTCTCAACAACTGCAACAATTATTTCTCTCCAATATATCACAATCAAAACAAGAAATTGATGGTGGACATCAACCAAGAACATCATTAACACCATCTTGACAAAATAATCGTCACCATCAATATCATACAAGAACAAGTATCTATAGTACACAATTGATAGAGCAACACGTCACCATAGTATGTTAAATATCAACATTGAAAGGGTGTATATGAAACATATAATCAATCCACACCTAAGATCCTTTGTTAGTGTCAACATAATTTTCAACACTCCTAAGACCATCATTCATATGAACTCACCATATCAATACTTGAGATAAGGGTCTGCACTATCTATATTCATCCATCAGTATTCCAATAGTGTTCATTAAATTACAATGCCAACACTTAGCACCAAGAAGCATAACATAGTAATCGACAACCAATAGGAAAATAAACATGATCTCCCATATTTTTGATAATCAATGTGATCAAGGACATTATACATTTTCATTACTACAACAGTTACTCTCTACAACCAATCACCATATCATCAATGACAACTCACCATTAGCCACCAATTAGAGACCAATGTTAGACACCAAGTTGATATCAATGACAATACATATTGCAGACAATCTCCCCCTTTCTCATTGATGGTAATACATATTGATGTATATATAATGCAATGTTCTCTCCTTGCACATCTTCACACTCTCTCTAGGTATCAATAGTATCTCTTCCATAATATCTCTCCCCCTTTGACATCAACAAAAAAGGTGCATGTGCTCACTTAATTTTGTATTCAAATCCTTTTGCATTAAATCTATTTTAAATTCTTCGCTTCCAATAATAATCAACCAATTGTCTACTCCCCTTGTTAGTATTAATCCAATCAAATGGTCAAGATTCCTTCTCCCTTTCTTCTGTACCCTCTAATAGGATAGATAAATCAACACCACATACTATCACTAACATCTACAAAATTACTTAAAATAATCTTTGCATTATTCAAGAATAACTTGCCTTCATTAGCTTTATTAAATATAGCCGAACCAATGAACTTCCTAAGAAGAAGACACAAAAATTAGGGGGAAAGAATATATACAATGAAAAGACCCCCCTACCTCTTTGCTTTCTTTTTAATTCTTAGAAGACTCTTCTGTACTGGACATAAACTTTGATTAATTTACTATCTTGTCAAAATTTTCCTTCACCTTCATCTTTTCTTGTTATAGTTCAGTCTTCTTCTATGGAGCAAAAAACCTTGCATTCTTCCCTTTGCAAAATCTAGCAATATTTCTTGGTTTGTTGGAGTTATAGGAAGTGATATTGTGTTGTGGAGCATAACTACTTCTCCTCACATTGGTTCTACAATTTGTAAGTTTATAACCAAACATTTTGCATGTGTAGCAATATGATTTAAAAGAATAGGAGGTCATAGCATTGTTACTACTCATGTAATTGTTCCTTACTTCTATAGTCATTATCCTTGTGACCAAACTTATTACAAACATAGCACTAGCCATGGAATGATCGATAATTCATAACATTATACCTTAGATAACTAACTAAATTTATCCCCATGTTTATTCTACATTCAACAACCTTATGACCATACTTGTTACAAAAATAACAATTACCATTGAAAGACTAAGAGTACTTGGTTGGCGCAGTTTGATTAGGAGTAAATCTTTTGAAGTTCTTCTTTTGGCTCTAGATATTTTTTGAACTTATTTTCCTCTACAATAGTCTTCTTGGATTCATCATGTGTTTTCTCTACCTCATTCTTGCTACCATCCATATTTATTTTAGAGCAGTCCTCTTTTTCAAAAAAAGGATCATCCTTACTTTTATCAAGAATGCTAGAGTTTTTGGCCTCTTCCAATTGTTTCTTGAGAAAGGAAATTTCTTCCCCAATCTTGGTGCATTCAATAGTTTTTTCATGAAGCTTGGAGTCTAAACAATCAATAATCATCTGATCTTATTTAATTTGAATATTTAGATCGAGAATTTCACCCCTTCTAAGTTTGTCCTCATTTTCTTTGCTTTCTTCAATCTCTGATTTTAGTTTAACAATTTCATCCTCTACCTTCTTGAGTCTTAACTTGCATTCTTCACATTTTGTCCTTGCAGTAGCTAGGTTATCAAGAGAAGTGTATGATGATGGGAATGGATATCCATATTAGAGATTTAGATCATTTCCAACATCACAACGATGGAGTACCTACCAAAGAAACACACATGCAAAACAAAATAACTATTTACCACACACATGGACTCAATATATTTTTGACTCCATTGCCCTCCTATCTACCAAGGTCTTGTGTTTAATGATAAATTCTCTCAAAAACACAATGCCCAAGAGGCTATGGAGAATAAAGATGATTGAAGAGAGAATAATCAAAATAAAGTAAAATATAATTAAAGAGTAAACTAGAATTTATAAGTGAACTAAATTGCTAGGCTTATAAATTAGAGGGAGCAAGGAATTTATAGGTGTCCTCAAGGTGGATCAAAATTTGTAAGATAAATTTGAGATAAAAGGGTGGTGTGGAAATGTAAATGTTTATCCGACATTGAATAAGTGGATGTGGTTAATGAAAGTGAAAGAGGATAAATAGGAAGAAGTTGTGACATGGTAGAGATTTAGGAATTTACTATTAAAATGGATTAAATGAATGACGAGGAATAGGAAATATATAGAATATGTTATTAAATGGGTTTAATGAAATAATGATATGAAATGATGTGAAAAATATATTATTACGAAATAGAATAATAAAATAATGGATCCACATGAATTAATTAATAAAGAAATTAAGGTTATTAAGAGGACATTTTTATATGTCTACATTTTTCCCCTATTTGAGACAATGTAGCATGTCTCTTTGTTTCAAAGAAAATGGTTAATTGATACATGCCCTAGGGATATCCTAGTAAGGATAATGATCTATATGATATAACCCCTCGAGAGATTGATCCAATAGATTGTGATGGAGATTAGTCTCTCAATAGATTACAAGAAAAGATTGAATGATTAATATTGCATGAGTGATGAAGCTAAGATGCACATTTGATGAAAATGCACAAATGAGAGGTGTAACTAAAATATTGATGGAAATGAGAAGTATAGCCAAGTTGAGAAGTAGATAAAGTTGATTAAGCTGATTGAGATTGATGTTAGCGCAAGACAAATTGGTACAATGATTGATTGATTGATCAGGGAGCAATGAAATCTCAAGAAGCAAGTTGATTGATTTAGTAAAGTGATTGATAAATATTAAGAGACACTTATTAGTTGGATAAAGTGATTGATTGATCTCTTTGAGATAAGGAAGAGGAAGAAAAAATATGAAAGCAAATAAAATGATGGAAGAAAAGGGACATGGAAGTGATGAAAAAGGTGATGAAAACAAAAGATGAAGAAAAAAGAAGAATAAAGAAAAAGATGAAAAAATGGATGATGAGAAAGGGATAGGAAAGTGATGAAAACTCTTGTGCTTTTTAATTGCTTATATCATCATTGAGATTATTATGGAAAAAGGATAAACTCATTTGGATATGGATTAGACCCAAATGAATAGACATATCCATTGTGTGTAAGAAGAAACATCATGTAGTAAAGGAATGCCCCTGTTCACATAAGACCCATACATCCTCGATGATTTTAGACAATCATGTCCTAAGATGAGTCATCATATTACTAAGAAAAAATCCACAAGCAACAAATAAGTTAACATGCCTCATCCTTGCCTTTATAGTCAGAGACATCTTAGAGACAAAATCTCTAGTCAAAGACATCTTGGAATAGCTAAAAGACATGTCACCAAAGATAAAATTAGAAACAATCAAAAGGCATAAGCAAATAAATAGACATTAAGTTTTACACTGAAATAATCCTTGTCATAGTTAAAGTTTTTGATTCAATAGGTTGATAGGATGTTGTTATGTCTACTCTATCTTACTCTCGTCACGTCATGATCTTGTTGAAGTCTAAAGATGCATGCTTGTCTAAAGTGTAATCCATCCACAAACTAAATGTCTTTATTGCGAAACAAAGGTAAAGTGATACAGATTGATGGTGCACGTGAAACTTTATTATGGTTTGTGAGCGAAAAGACAAACAAAGATAATAGTTCCTCCAACCATGATATGCCAAATATCCCAACCCATTGCTAAGTTTGAGGAGGTGCCTCGGTGAGGGATAGGATTAACTTATTATGTAGGAGCAATGTGTGTGTGGGGCATGCAAAACAATGCACAAGCTATGATGTGGGTACAAAGGTTATTATGGTGTGATAGGAAGGATATGAATGAGAATGATCAAGTAGAGTACTGAAGGAGAGAGAAGAGAAGTTTGTACACATGGTGCCAGTTGCCTGATTTTCACCATGGTACTTGCCCAAGGCACAACTTAAGAGGTTTTCACACATGAACAAATTTATTTTTGTTTACTTTTTTCTGATTTTTCACCTTTTTCTTTTCTTTTTCTCTTTTTTTATTTTTTTCTTTTCTTTTTAGGACTTTTTCTAATTTTTTTTTGTATTTCTTAAAAACTTTTTTTTTGTTTTTTTGTATATTTGTTAGGACCTTTAAAGAAATTCTCTGAAATTATCAAGTGTAAAACCTGTGGAGGTGAATGCTATTAATTGGATCTTCAAGCAATTCACATTCTAGTGTATCCAGTTGATATTCTCCTATTACATACACAATAGTAATGATGTATGGACTTAGCCAATTAGGTTCAAACTTGACTTTTTTCTCTCAGTCTTGCTGATTTTTGGGATTCTCTTTAAGGACAATATCACCAATCTCAAACGCACATTGTCTTACTCTGTGGTTGTAACTTCTACACATGCACTACTGGTATACTCTGAGGTGATCCAAAGTAGTTTGTCTTCTTTCATCCAACATTTTTAACTCATGCAAGTAGGAGGCTCTGTAGTATTCATCACTGATTAGATTGCACTAAGAGATTCATAGGGAAGGTATCTCAACCTCAGTAGGTAGTATGACTTCAACACCATAAACAACAAAGTATGGAGTTGTACTTGTAGGAGTGCAGACACTTGTGTGATAAGCCCACAAGGCTGAGTTCAATTGGATATACCCAATCATGACCAACTTCACTAACCATCTTTTTGAGGATTTTCACTATGGTCTTATTAGAGGCTTCATCTTGGTCATTACCTTGAGGATAGTATGGCACTGAAAAATGGTGTTTTATATGAAATTTTTCACAAAGCTCACAAACATCCTAATTCTTGAAGGGATGACCATTATCTGTGATGATAGACAAAGGGATAACATATTCACATGATTTAATTCAAAATGAATGTAGAAATTTGTTTACTAGTGACATGGGTGAGGGAAATGACTTCAATCCATTTTGTAAAATATTTTGTAGTAGTGATCATGAATTTATGGCCATTGAATGAGGGTGGATGAATTGAATTGCCCACAAGGTCGAGTCCCCACTGCCAAAAGGGCCAAGATGTAACAATTAGTTAGAATTCCTATACAGGAACATGCATCAAGTCTCTATTTATCTGGAATTGCTTGCATTTCTTGAGAAACTGATAAGCATCTTTTTCTATGGTAGCCAGTAGAAACCAACACACAAGAGTTTCCTAGCTAGGATAGGATCGTTCGAATGTGCGCCACATACACCTTCGTGCACCTCTTGCAAGGAAGTGTTGTCTTCATCACACCTAAGACATAAAAGTAAGGTACCATTAAGACCCTAATGATATAAGGTATTGACTAAAATGATATAACCAAAGGCTCGACATATGAAGGTTTTATGAGATTTATTCGATAAGTCAAGTGGCAAGGTATGATCATGTAAATAGGCATTGATGTCTCCATACCATTGGGAATCATGACCAATGATAAGACACATAATCTCAAATTGTGGTACATTATAAGAAGGCTCCAAGAGTGGTTCCTCCAAGAACTCACAACATGCGACATTACTTGGCATTATTCTAAGGGATGCTATTGTAGCCATTGCATTAGCTGCTTTGTTATTATCTCGGGGAATTTCTTCAAATGTGATTATTGTAAAATAATCTTTGAAGTCATCCGCCATTCTCTTGTATGGCATAATATTTTCAACTTTTGTCTTGTAATCATTATTAGCTTGTCTGATCACTAGCCGAGAATCACCAAGAACACACAACTCTAGAATTTTCCACTATGCAACCATACGAAGTCTAGCAAGGAGTGCTTCATATTTTGCAATGTTATTGGTACATGGAAAATGTATCTTATAATATTTAGGAATATCATCCATTTGCATCTTGACAAAGATAATGCCATGGCAGAACCACCTTGTATGTAGGAGCCATCAAAGTACAAAGTCTAGAGATGAGTAGATTCCATGTTGAATATTGATTCATGAGGTAGCTCTATAATAAGTGGATGATCATTTGTCACATGAGCATGAACAAATTTATCTGCTATAGCTTGTCCTTTGATTGCTTTTCTTTCTACATATTCAATGTCAAACTCACTAAGAATTATGACCCATTTAGCCAGTCGTCCTATAATAGCTTCTTTATTCAGAAGGTACTTAAAAGGATCAATCTTTGCAATGAGATTTGTTTGATGTTTAAGCATGTAATATTGTAGCTTCAGTGAGGAAAAAACTACGACAAGGCACACTCTTTTAATGCAAGTGTAGTTGAGCTCATATCCCACTAGAGTACGACTGATGTAATAGGTAACATGTTCTTTTCCTTCATAATCATGTTGCGCCAAAAGTGACGCCAGTGCTATGGTGGTCATGGATTCAAGAGTAAGGGCTTGTCATTGGTAGGAGGTACTAAAACTAGTGGTGACATTAGGTATTCTTTGATCTTTTGGAAATATTGTTTACACTTGTCATCTCATCTAAATGGAACATTCTATTGGAGTTTTGTCATTGATGAAGGACAACGTTGTGTTGGCTATAGGTTGTCATTGATGTCAACATACTTGTGTTGACTTGTTTTGGTAATTTTGTCTATCATGATTTTCTCCACATTGCTCATATGGGTTTGTGGTTTGGATATTACACTTATATATCAGATGTACTTGTATTCCATATTTCACATCTTTTGGATCTCTGAAAGGTAAGATGCTTGGTTTGGAAATTTAGTCTATCAGTTGATCTATTTTTCCAAAACAAAATTTCTTTGATTAAGTATTTTTGATCTTGTGGTTTTTGAGACATGGCTAAACATTGTGGATAATGTGTATATCCTAGCTGGCTTTCATTTTTGTTATATCTTTGGAAAACCTATGTGAGTGAAACATATAATGTATATTGTAATAGCGTGTAAGGCATGTATGGCCAACTTGATACATGAGATGCATTTTTTTTGATGAGATGACATAGATAGATGTGAGTCAAGATAGAGAGACAAAAGTGCAATAATTAAATGTGATTGAAGCAGATAGTTGAATAGAAGATAAAGTATAAGAAGTCTGTCTACTGAGCTTAATTGAAACTATAATTCATGCATATATAAGATACAACATTAGCAGTTCATTTTTTATTATTTTACTTAGGTAGTGAGCCTCCTTTTCTTTTTGGCAGTGAGCCTTGTAGTGAGAACTTGTAATATTTTATAAAGAGTTATATTATAATGAGAGTTAACCCTCTCCATAGTTTTTCCCTAATAGGTTTCCATGCAAAAATTTGATTTTCTCTTGTGTGTGTTGATGTGGACGATAACTTTATTTTTCTAATCACTCATTATTATTGATATCTGCAACGTAATAATAATATTATTTTAAACTTTAGGGAATACTAATTTACCCCCCCCCTTAGTATTCCAACTGTTCAACACATTCTTATGTAATAGATGCTCAAAATATTAGCATTTATAGTTGTGCTATAAAATGACATATAGATTGGAGTTTTCCTTGCAAGGATTTTAGCTAATGGGTATTCTTTGGTGGCAATATTTCAAGTATGGCTTTGACTTTTGCAAGATTAGATTCAATTCCCTTAGATGAGACAATGTATCCAAGGAGATTCCCAGAGGTTATCCCAAAGACACATTTCTTTGGATTCAATCACACCTTGTATTTTTCCAATCTTGTAAAGATCTTATCCATTATTTCTAAATGTCCCTCTCTGGTGTAACATTTCCCAATCAAATTATCTATATAATCTTCTAGATGTGTATGCATCATGTCATGAAAGATATTGGTCATTACACGTTGATAAGTAGCTCCCACATTATTCAATCCAAAGGGCATTACATTCCAACAAAAAGTTCTCCAAGGACAAGTAAATGTTGTTTTGATTTGGTACTCGGGAGCAATTTTGATCTAATTGTAACCTGAAAAACCATCCATGAGGGATAACATCTCATGTCCTCCTATTAAATCTGTTCAATATCTGGGCAACTCAGAGTAGGGGGGGTTTTTGAATCAGTTGATGAATTAAAACAATTACTTTTATTATTTTCACCTCTGGATCCAAACTAATAGGATTGATTAACATAGGTATAGCATGAAAACAAAAACATACAATGGATCACACAATGAGCACCAGATATGATGTGGAAAACCCAAGAAGGGAAAAACCACAAAGAATGTTAGTTCTCGATAAAAAACACCGGTTAAGGTAATTTTTACAAAGGGTGGTTCACTCCCAAAATGTTCATAGCAAGTAGGCTCATTGCCAAGAAAAGACTTACTACCAAAGAAAGAGAGAGAGAAAGAAAGAATCCACCACTAAAACACAATCTGCAAAATCAGACTCCTTCCGGTCCCTTAATACCAACACACTCACATATCACCAGTAGTTAGATCTTTCCTTTCGAGTCTTGCATACATCACACTTTTTCTATCTCTAACATAATCAAAACATCCTCATATATATATATATATTGTTTTCCGAGAAGCATAGTCTTCCAAGTCAGACAAGATAGGGGTCTAAAATAGGCCAACACTAAACATTCTAGTGGTGGGAAGGAATCGATAGTAGACCATACCACAATATACAAAAACAAAAAAATAAACACATTAAACTCATTATAATTTTCGGATCCAAAAATCATGATACACACCTTTTCCGTATCAAAAAATCATGGATACATGCTTTGTTCTAGAATGTTGTACTAGATTTTTAGAAATGTTTATTGCACTAGTGTTATCAAACATAATAGAGATGGGTTCATTAAATGCTACACCAATATCCTTCAAAGTTTTCTTTATCCATAAAATCTATGTTACATGAAGATGCTGCAATGTATTTTGCTTCAACTGTAGATAAAAAAACATAGTCCTTCTTCTTATTTGACCAAACCACTAACCAAGAGCCTATAAAGAATGCTCCACCACTTCTATAGTAAAATATAAGTTGTTACAGTAAAATATTAACTTCTAGGGTACTGCACACCAAATTCCTCTATCCCCTTTAGATATTTCAAGATTCTTTTCATTGCCACAACATGAGACTCTTTCAATTCTTGCTGAAATCTAGCTACCAAACAAATTGCATACATGGTATCCTGTCTGGTACCAGTCAAATACAACAATCCTCCAATCATTGATCTATACTGAATTGCATCTGCTTTAGGGAATTTATCATATTTTGTCAACTTGCATCTGATAGTCATAGGTGTACACACCGGTTTGGAGTTCTCTAACCCAAAACTTCTTCAATAATTTTGTGATGTATTTAGATTGAGAAATGAAAATTCCTTTATCATTCCAATTAACTTTCAAACCAAGGAAGAAATTTAACTCACCAATCATGGATATCTCAAATTCCTTCTGCATCTCAATAGAAAATCTTCTAGACATTCCTTCATTTCCTCCAAAGATCATATCATCAACATACACTCCAATAATTAGGATTTTACCTGAATTGGTTTTTAAATATAAATTGTTGTTAGCCGAACCTTTCTAAAAACATTGATTAGTCAAGTACTTATGTAACCTTCCATACCAACCTCTAGGGTCTTGTTTCAATCCATACAAGACCTTCTTCAATCTGCAAACAATGTTCGGATTATCTTTCAACTTGAATCCTTTCAGTTGTTCAATATAAAATTCTTCTTTTAGTTCCCCACTCAAAAATGTTGATTTCACATCCATCTGATAAACCTTGAAATCTTTAAAAGCTGCAAAAGATAAAAATAATTCTGATTGCCTCCATCTGAGCAACTGAGGCATATGTCTCATCAAAATCAATGCCTTCAATCGAAGTATAACCTTTGCAGACCAACCTTGCTTTATTTCTCACAACCTTTCCATCTTCATCTAGCTTGTTCCAGAATACCCACTTAGTTCCAATCACATTCTTGTCTTCAAGTTTGCTAACTAATTCCCATGTCCGATTCTTCTCATTCTAATCTAGTTATTCTTTCATTGCCTTCATCCAATTCTGATCATTCTAAGTTTCTTCTACTATTTTCAGTTTAGTCTCTGAAAGTAAACATTAAAAAACCTGTTATTGAGCTGCTTTGCTTCTTGTGATGATTCCTTTGTTATCGTCTCCAATAATCTGATCCACTGAATGATTCTTCCAAATGTATCTTGGGGTCTTAGATATTGATATCGGAGCTTCTTGAGCTTCCTTTTCTTCTTCTACCTTTTTGATATTCTCTTCCCTTTTTTTGTCATTTGGTTCATCAGACATATCCCACCAATTTTTTTCTCTTTAGAAGTGTCTTCATAAACCTTCACATTTGCACTTTCTACAATCTTGTTCAGCCTTTTGTTGTAACACTGATATGCCTTGCTTCTTGTAGAATATCCTAGAAATATGCCTTCATTAGCTCTATTGTTAAACTTTCCAAGATTATCCTCATCTCTCTGAATGTAGCACCTGCTTCCAAATACCTTGAAATGTTTCACCGTCGAAGTTGTACTATGTCATAGCTCATAAGATGTCTTCCTGTGTCTTTTCCGGTATATAATTATATTAAGAGTGTAGACTGTAGTATGAATTGCTTCTCTCTAATACATTTTTGGGAGTTCTTCTCCTTTGATCATTGTTCTAGCTACTTCCTGAATTGTCTAGTTCATCCTTTCTACTACACCATTTCGTTGAGGTGTTCTTGGGGTAGATAATTGTCTTTTAATACCACGTTTCTCACAAAAAATGTTAAAATCATCAAAAGTAAATTTTCCTCCTCTGTCAGACCTTAAACACTTATTTTTTCTATCAAATTCATTTTCAACTTTAGCCTTGAATATTTTTAATTTCTCTAAAGCTTCTGACTTTTCTCTAAAAATTGCAACCCATGATATTCTAGAGTAATCATCAATCAATAACATGAAATACCTCTCATCTTGTATGCTCCTTGTTTTGGTCGGAGCACATAGGTATGTATGCACTAAATCCAATAATTTGATGGATGAATGCTCCTTTCCTTTGTAAGTTCCTCTTTTTTATTTTCCAACGTGACATTCTTTGCACATGTTGTTATCCGGTTTGGTCAGTGTCAGTAAATTTCTTACTGCACTTGATGAACTAATCTTCACTAGGTTGTCAAAATTGATATGACACATTTTTCGGTGCTAGAGCTAAGTATCATTGATCTGAGATAACAAGTAATGCTTCGTAGCTCCTTCTAGTAGATACATGTTTTCGCCAGTCAATTTCCCTCTTGTAATAACAATTCTAGATCCTTTCTGGATCTCACAACCATCATCCTGAAAGACAACATTGGAGCCATTTTCACACATTTTTCCAACACTCACAAGATTATAATGCAAACCCTTCACATAGTAAACATTATCAGTATCATGCTTTTCATCAAAAGAAATAGAACTAATTCCCGCAATTTGAGCTATCTGATAATCTTGGAACCTAATAGTACCAGTATCATACTTATCAAGTTTCAAAAACTTACTCTTGTCACCAGTCATATGATTTGAACATCTACTATCAATCAACCATTCATTTCTATCTCTTCTAGCATGTAAAGCAGTAGCAATAGTCCTAGGGATATCAATCTTAGGAATGTCTATTTCTACCAAAAATAAGCAATCACCATCTTCATAATTTGTTTCATCATTTGAAATGCCAACATCATCTTTGACATAATTGGCTTTGGGTGCTTGCAAGAAGTTAAGTCCACTTTTTGGCTGAAAAGTGGAAGTGTTTTCCTTGTTTTTTAGATTTTGCGCCATTTGACCTAAAAATTTGAAGCAGTTAAAGAATGAATCTTGAAAAAAGTGACGAATAGAAAATATATTGTTCGAAGTCTACTTTCCAAATATGTAATTTATTTTAACACCCAGAGCTTAAAAATTAAGTTTGATTAGGCATTACTAAAACCTATAGTTTAAAAGTCACTTTTTAGGACCATACCATGTCCGTGTACGACAAACATAATTTGACCTAAATGAAACTGTTTTTCTGAATCCTTTTGGGAAAATATCTGTAATTCACTCACCTTTGATGAGGATATTTTTTTGTAATTTATTTTTGCATATTTTTTTTGTTAATTTTTTATTGGGCATAATCATTGTTTTGACAAATCCTTGTGTACGATAAGCATAATTTGATCTTTTTTAAAACTGTATAGAATTGTCTCTAGTTTGATGCAATATATTATGATCTAGTTGTCCTTTGGATTCTCTTTTGTTGCAATTTTATATTTGTTGGCAATTGACACTCAATTTGTTAGTTTCACTATATTGTCATTGATGGCAACATGGTATCTTGTTCCGACTTCATGATTTGGTTCACTTGTGTACCGACAGGCACTTCACAGATACTACACCGACATCGACATTGAGACTGATGGGATATAAGGATTTATTTAGTTACCGATAATGCAGGCCGACATGGTTTAGAATATAGTTATCAGTATTGAAGGCCGACATCTCATGGATCCAACATGTTACTACTTATCAAGTTGCCATTAGTTTTATGTTCAAAGTTATTCTATATACTCTAGTCGGTTACTACTACTGAAATATTCAGTCGGTATGAACAGTCCAGTTGGTTATAGAAGAAAGTAGTCACATAGCGTAGTATACACTGAGCTGTCTACCGAGTATCATTCCATGTCTACCGAGCAGCAAAGATGACACACCGAGTTGATATACACCGAGTGAAACGTGTTACCAGATTCATTGAACCTGGACATACATATGAAAATGTGTTACAAGATCGAGGTACATAGAACCGTTATCACATTGGAAATTGCACTTAAAGATTGTTTATGATTTTGAGGTCATCTAACCAATGAAATATTTTGCATGGTTATTCATTCGATAAAACATGTTTGTAAGATTGAAGCAATGAATGGATCACTGACATAAGAGATCTGTTTATACAACAAAGTAAATAGAAGGGTTTACCGAGTTACTATATGGGTTACCGAGGTATGCTATAAGAAAGGTAATCTTATTCTGAGCACATAGAATCTGCTATAACATTTCAGATGTAAAGTTACAAATATTTGTAATGATTTTATTGTAATATTTTGAATTTGTAAGAGAAACCTTTAATAGGGTAAAAGACTCTAATCAAGTCTATAAATTGTAAAGCCTCTAACCAGGTGCAACATTTAGATTAAGTGTTGTAAAATCCTTTAGCAAGGTAGATCTAACAGATCTTGTTACTCCTAACAGGGTAAGCTATCAGAAATAGCTAAGCATGTAGCTCTAATCGAGCAACCTTTATTATTGTAGTAGTGAAGTTGTGGGTGCCATCCCCACCGTAGTTTTTCTCTCTAACCAAGAGTTTTTGCGTAACCAAAATATATGTGTTATGGAGTGAATCATGTATGATTGTTATCTATTTGTTTTAGCTTTATATTATGTTACTGCACTATTCGGTTTATGCATAACAATAAAGTTATTATTGAAGAAAAGTTTTGGAGTACTGATTCACCCCTCCCCTCTCAATACATTAGCTTTCCATATTGGGCCTAACACTTCATAGACACTACACCGACATCGACATTGATACCGACAAGATATAAGGATTTATTTGGTTACCGACAATGGAGGCTAACACGATTTAGAATATGGTTATCGATATTGAAGGTCGACATCTCATAGATCCAGCATCGACAATTGTTTTTGATATTCATGTATTTATGTTATCTAGACGACATGTATATTGATATTGTAATTATCTTTGTAAGTTGACATAAGGCATGATAAGTTGTATGGGGTATATAGGCCAGTTGGATTAGATCATTTTGAGATGGGAATGTGAATTATAGTGGATATGTGGATGTGATATGATGCAAATATGTATTAGGAAGGAGATGCGAAATATATCAGAGAGATCATTTATGTAAGGATATTTATGTAAAGGTTATTGCGGTAAAGGGTTTCAGGTTTCAGGCCGGAACAAACAGAGCTTAACCGAAACTATATTCAGGCATGATAATTCTGAGAGATGATCTAACTATTGCAAGGGAGTATAAAGAAAAATTCAAGATAAGGTCAGCACAACTAGATGAGTTATTGAAGAGACAAAGGCAGAATGTAGATTCTAGTGGACTTGGATTTGAGCAAGGACAAAGTTCCGGTATTGCTAATGAAGATCAAAACCATAAGGCACTGGTAAGGTACTGTAATGCTTATAAATTTAATGGTAGATGTTTTGTTTGCAATAAATTTGGTCACATGGCTAGGAAATGTAGAAATAGAGAAAATCAGAACCTTGATTTTGCTCCTGGTCAATGTTCTAAATGCAATAAGTATGGTCATAAGACAAAAGATTGTAGAATGAATGTTAAATGCTATGCATGTAGAAAATTTGGACGTATGGCTAATTAGTGCAGGTCAAGCAATTATACCAGTTTTAGCAAAGAAATTCAAAAGAATAATGTTACATGTTATGCATGTAATGAGGTTGGACATATTGCTAAATTCTATAGAATTAGAAATCCACTGGTTGGTAATGAAGGATCAAATGAGAAAGAGAAAGACAAGGTTAGTGAATTCCAATAATATCATACCCAGAGATGGGTTAGGAAGATAGAAGAACAATCAGCAGATGGGAATGCACCGATTACTTATCTGGAAGAGGAGGCTGCTCCTGGACCGACATGTAGCTTATCCAGTAACTAAGGCAGATGTCTTAGGGGTAGGTAAAATTCATGAAGATGCTGCATATACCCCGGGATGAGGTTCTGGAAGATGTTCTAGATATTGGAGATGCTTATCTGACATGGATATGTTTTATCATGATCCAATATCTTTCATTGGAAGTCATTGATGTCAATGGAAGATTAGGGTTTTTCTTGGAGGATAAAAGGTTGAATTCACTTCATTTTTTATCACCTTGCATTCAAAGAGATTAAGAATGATTTAGAGCGATCAAAGGCTATCTAGTGCGATCAGATATCTTCTTGAGCGATTTCACTAATGACTTTGAAGAGTTTTGTTAAGGGTTTCATCAGAAGTGATCATCAAGTATTTATGTTTAATCATGGAAGTGGGATCATCATATACTCCTATCTTTGTTGGAAACCCAACTATTGTTGAGGTCAAGGACCATCCCAGGCCAATTTTCAAGAGGTATCCACATGTGGCTAGCCTGGAAGATTCAGTTGGATCATTTTCTCATGTTCTGAAAGGAGTTGTTTATGTTGAAGATGTTAGGGCATACATACACTGTCACATTGATGATTTGGGGACATCTGATATATAGAGCATGTACATGAGCAAGCTAATGGGAGATTCTGGAAAGATTAAACTAGCATACAAACACATTGAAGACTTGGGGTTTACCGACATTCTAGACATTCCAAAATTCAAAGATGAAATAGTTAGGTATGTTTTAGGAGGAGTACATGGAGAGTTTATCTGGTTGGATAAACTTTACAAGATCACCAAGGAAGCCATCAGGGAAATCGCTGGTTTACCACAAATTGGGCAACATCCAGATAAGAAGGTTTCTAATGATTATGTCAACAAGATCACTGGCGCAATATCAGACAGGTGATCCATGAGAATAAGAACTATCACCGACATCGACATCAGATTTGGTAGCATGGTCATTGGTTATAAGGTAACTTAGTCAACCCGAGTGAATTTTGTTTCTAGCTCCTAGCTCTGGTTTTGGGAAGAGACAATGGGCATTTGATATCCTAGTAGGGAGACAATTGAAATAGTCAGTTGCTACATTGGGCAGTCAGAGAGATGATAAGGTATGTGGATATTTTAAGGGATTCCAGAAGACTATGGAATCTAGAGAAAGGATTCCTAAGCATATTGTTGAGAAATACTCAACTGACATATGCTTCATGGTGAAGAAAGATGAAACACTCATGGAAGCGGTTAAGCCCCAAAAGATTTGGATTGAGGAAATGAGCTATGAAGTTGATGTAGAGATCCTTGATGCTTATGCAAAAATGTTGATTGATGCACCTGTTGATGAGGCAGAGAAGCCCTGTGGTACTGCAAAACAAAAGACACAAGAGGTTGAAATAGAGTTCAACCAGAAGAAGAGAGAGAAGTAGGAAGGCAAGGCAAGCAAGTTTGTTGAGAAGGTTTCACAAGATATTAAGGCATTAATTAATGTTGTCTCAGAGAAATGTAGGAAGAGGAAGGAACTAGAAGTACACATTGAGCCTGTTACAACAGAGTCTGAATCTAAGGATGACACACCCCTAGCATTCCAAAGGGTTATAAGGAAGAAAAAGAGGAAACCAAGGTAGAAGCTAAAAAGCAACCGGTCAGGAGAGTTACATTCAAGTTACCGACACATAAGCAAGAACCAACAGTAACACCTTCAGCTCCATCCAGTACTGGTAAAATGAAGAAGAAGAATGACATTGATGTAGACAGCTAAAAATGTCTCATTGATCATGTACTAATTATTCCTCTAATTGATTAAATAATTTTTATTATTTAATTAATTTAATTAATCTATTTCTTCTAAATTCATATTTCCTCATCATCTTATTAATTATTCTGTTTTCCTATTCTTTAATCATTTTAATCATTTTCTAAATATTAATTAAATATTTATTATTTAATTAATTATGATTAATTCCCCAATTCAAATAATCTTTATTATTTAAATAAGTTACTAATTATTCAATTTCTATCTCTAATCATCTAATTGGTCAACCCTTCATTTAATTTTATCAATTCTTCTAATTTCATTTAATTTCATTAATTCTTCAATTCTAAATAATTAAATAGTTTCTTTAGATTATTTAATTAACTAATTAATTCTTCTAGTTACATTTGCATGATTTCAAAAACCAAATTGAAAATCAAAGTGAAGTTCTAAATATATTCAAATACTAAATTGAATTAATAAAATAAATTATTTGAATAATATCTCATGCAAAGATTAAATTAATAATCTAAATCTAAATGCAAGCACATGCTAAATTAATTAATTCAATCAATTAATTAAATAATTTATCTCTTCAACTTCTATTTTCATCTTTCAGTTAGCTTTTTCTAAATTAAGCTCTCTGTGTCATCTTCTTTATTTCCACCAATCATTCTTTTTCTTCCTTTAGTCATCTTTTTCTCAATCCGTTAACTCAATTAATCTATTCAATCTATTTAGTTCCACTCCTACAATCAGCAGTTCAACTATCAATTTTCATTTGAGCTCACCTGAGTTCACACCTCTTGATCATTCTGTTCCACCTTTCAATCAATCTCATCCAATTTTCTATAAATTGAGCATCCAATCTCCATTTTCAACAATTACGAACTTTGAATCTTTGTGTCACTTGTAGGTTACCAGCGCAATATCTGAGAGCCATCATACCATGAAGAGGAGAAGAGCAATGGAAGTTCTACGCAGTCACGGAATAGGGAGTTTTTGATTTGGTTTGATGATTTATAATTCCTATTTTTTAATTGCGTTATTCCATTGTATTGTTTGTTAAATTCTGATTAGGATAGGGATTCGTGATTTCTCTTGTTTCTAATTGATTACTTTGTTAATAGAAGATGAATTTTGCATCCCATATTTTGGTGAACCTGACGTGAACTAACAACAATTCAACTTTTTTTGTGTTTTGTGTGATTTTTGCAAATTGTACGGATTTTTCATTTTTTTTCATAGGTTGCATGAATTTTGAGAAAATATTTGCCATCACGCAATCGAGATTACATCGTCACGCAATCGCATAGATGGGATCATGCATTCGACCCCTCAGGGTCACTCATTCGTTTAGACAGGGTCACGTAATCGCCCTGTCCAGAACACGCAATCGCTCTTTTGGGATCACGCATTCGCAGGAATCTATTTTGTTTAATTTTTTCTTCCATCTGTTATCTATTTTGTTTAATTCTGTCTTAAAATCGGTTAATCTGGGACCAAATTTCTTTTTATTTTATGATTTGATTAACACTGCTTATG
The DNA here is from genome assembly GCF_030272615.1 of Cryptomeria japonica. Taxonomy (NCBI): domain Eukaryota; kingdom Viridiplantae; phylum Streptophyta; class Pinopsida; order Cupressales; family Cupressaceae; genus Cryptomeria; species Cryptomeria japonica. Next base: position 641,330,971 of record NC_081413.1, read on the forward strand.
GCAAAAAAAGTTCAATTCAAGATTTTAGTTGCAAGAAGGACGAAACAACAAAGGAGAGAAATCAAACGATATCAAAAAGTTCTCCAGGCAGAAAAATTGATACAGGATTCAGAGGAACAACTGGCCTTAGACAGATATAATAGCCTAGTTCTTTCTTATACAGTTAAATATGATCTAATCGATATTGAATGGATGATTAGGGATTTGTCTAGGGCTTCACAATTGGTTTCGCAGGTTCCTAATTAGGTTTAATTTTTCTTATTTTTTTAGTTTTTAATTTTTTTTGTTGTCTGCATTCTATCACGCAATCAAGCTGTTAGTGCTATGCAATTGACCAGATAACATCACACATTAGGTCTATCAGATTTACGCATTCGGTCTGTAAGTATCATGCAATCGCTCAGGTAGTATTACGCAATTGCCTCTGTCAAGTTTTGAGTTTCTATTTTTTGTTGGTTTAATTTTACTACTAATCTTCTGTTTGCAGCTTGTAGCAGATTCATAGAGAGGATTAGATTAGTAATTTTGCATGCACACTTCACACTTCAATTTTAGTACTTAAAATCAACAACAGTTAAAATGGACATGCATGGATAACTTCACACTTTAATTTTTAGTGCTTAAAATCAACAACAGTTAAAAAGGACATGCATGGATAATCTCACACTTCATTGTTGGTGTTTAAAATGAACATAGGCTAAAATTGACATGCATGTATCTCACACTTGGTTTTTGGTGCTTAAAATTAACAAATGGTTAAAATTGACATGTATGCCTTCATTCTTGGATTTGGTGTTTAAAATTGACATGCACATGTAGATCTAACACCTAAATTTGGGCTATAAAATGAATGTAAATCATGTTGCATTAGATTAAATCATTTTCTATTTTTTAAAGGTAAAGAACTTTTCATTGTGTCTGGGGTGGACCTACAGTTGCACTAACTAAGTTTCTACCTGCCATTGGGCTCTTGGGAGAAAGAAGGAAGGTGACAACGACATCCAAATTTTCTTTTGTTCTACTTAGTGAAGGGGTATCTTTGACTGGGGATTTCATCACCCCACAAAGGTAATTTGAGTTGGGATGCGTTGGGGATATCAACTCTCCCAACATACTCTTGAGTGGGTTTTTCGAGCCGCTATATAAATATACTGGTCAAGCAGCTAGAGTGTTGAGTGAATTCGATGTATGTGGGGGCCTTCCCTACACCGATAAGCTCAACTAAAGCCTTAAGTGGCTTTCTCTGAGAATCCGTTGTTGGATCGGGACCCCTCGAAACCTAATACTAAAAACAAATTTAGTTGCCAAAAATCCTACATTCAGTAGTTCCGGGAGTGCGGATCGTACCCCATAGATACCCTTCATGTACCTTACACTATGATACAGGAATCCATCGACTAAAAGATCCTTGTATCTTTAGGGTAAGAGGGACTAGCATGCCCAAGAAGTGTGTGTCATGGAGTGGAGCCAGTGCTGCCAGACTCTCAATCTGTTCATTTTGTCTTGGTATTTCGTAAGGGCCTCACTGAATGGTGTCCACTATCCAGCCTAAGATTGTATTCCGTACTTTTTTATGTATCATTGTGCTAAACCGGTATTGAGTCAGTCCCTTGCGCTATTTTAGGCCCTATCCCACGTATCTCCAAATTTTCTGAGATTGTATGAAAATTGAGTCAGTCAGCTATACATACCTACTAGCAATTGTTCTCAGATTTGGAAAACTACAAAACATTATCCTACACAGGAAGTTATAGAAAACAAAGTCCATTTTGAAACCAAAACTCAAAAGTCCTTTCATACTTGTGACCCTAGGAAGTCTTTTACATAGTCTTTTGCATAGTCCCACTTACATCCTCATTATCGTCCTACGTCTTTTGCATAGTCCCACTTACATCCTCATTATCATCCTAGGTGTTTTTTGCAATATCATCCATATTAGTTACATTATCATATACATCTTCATCTAGACCTCATATACGTGTAAGTCCATTGTCAGTTATAGGTTCATAGCATGTGCATTCATGGGTCTCCCAGGTGCTGGTTTGCTCCCCTTCGAGCAACTTAATCTAGTTCCAAATGATGATCAATGAGAAATCATTGATGGTCTAGCTAACTTAGCTTGGGATTTAAGAAGAAGCACACCTCAATATATAGGAGTCATACACGAGATAAACATTGAGTCTAGGATTTCCCGTATAATTGATAGAGAGATTGAGGCTGAACAACTTCGTCAACAAATGGAAAGACTTGCATTAGAGAAATCTAGAAATGCTAAAAAGGTCTCATATCAACCTCCTCAATAGAGTCTAGTATAGTCTTGCATACCTCATATTTACATCTATAGTCTAGTGTTAAGCCATCATCTTGCATAGAACCATCTTCATATAGGCAATTTTAGATGCCCGTCACAAGGTCCCAGAATGCGAAAGGAATAATGGACCCGAACAACACACAGTCTATAAACCCTACTTGGAACATGGACATGTCAACAGGTCAACACTCAGGTACATAGACAATGTCCACCATAAACGAATTACAACAACATTTGACAAAAGAAGAAATTGAGTCTACACAGCAAGACCCACATGTCCTCATGATCCTAGATGCACTTATACATAGCGATAGGGACAAGTATCTTTCGCTGTTAATACAAAATGGGGCAAAACTACCTAAGGATTTTGATGTCACAAAGATTTTACCACTAGGAAAAACTTTAGGTCAAGATAACAGTCAAACACCACCCTTGACACAAATACAAGCAATGACCTCCAGTTTTCCTCAAAACGTACCTATCCAAACAAATGTCAACACAAATACAAAATTTCAAACAAGTGTGTCATCCTCAATGATCAATGCTAGTATACCATCACAGAGCATACCAATAATATCAAGTGTCTCAGTACCTAGTGTAACCCAACCTCCAGTTTCCTATTCTATGGGATCCACATATAGTCAACAAAATGCAAATCTAGGTATTGCCAATACAACAAATACAACTCAACCAAACATAGGTTCGCATATCAGCTATTTCACAGTACCTAGTGGAACGCACAACACACAAGGTTATAATCTTGGTACCTTCCAACAACCTCCTAGTTATGCAGCCACGAATCCTTTTGTGGGACATACACAAACACAAGGTATACCTTTGACACAAACAGATATTCTAACACAACAAATACATAATTTGCAATAACAAATGATGACAATGCAAACTGGTAACAATAAAAAGAGCTACACAATACAGGACCTATGTCCTTATCCATTCAATCACACATTATACATGCCACCTTTCCCACAACATTTTGAAACACCCAAATTTGATAGATATCGAGGGAAGGGTGATCCTAGAGATCATATCAAATAATTTTTTATGGCATGTATAGAAGTTGCCTCAGAAGATACTTATCTAATGAGACTATTTCCTAAAAGTCTGGGAGGTCCGGCTTTAGAGTGCTTTTCACATTTACCACCAACCATCACATCATGGGGAGATTTAGCTGAATAATTTATAGCAAACTTCTCACACAACATTGACACCCCAGTTACTTTGATGGACTTATGTGCCACTAAACAATATGAGAATGAAACATTTGCATCCTTAATATAACAATGGAGGGCTCTCTATAGGAGGTGCAAGACAATTATCTCAAAAATAGAGCAAGTGGATATGTTTACAGAAAATTTGATTCCTAAGATTAAATATCCAATACAAATGCAATGTCTAACCACATTCAAACAAATCATAGAAAAGGCTCTCAAATGTGAGAAGGGATTAGTAGAACAAGGTCTTATTAAGTATGGCAATACCAACAATAATGACAAATCTAAGTTTTGGTCGAAAAACAAAAATGTGACCAATGATGGTATTGTAGATGCCAGAATGATAAACAAAACTCAACCCATTTTATCTTTGGGAATGAGTCAATCAACAAATCCACATATAGGGAATGACACAACATTAGAAAGTTTAAATGCTATGCAAAACACAAACACAAGATACCCCAGGGTAAATGCTCCAAGAAGAAATTACACACCTTTAGGAGAACCAATTGAGTCAACACTCAAAAAGTTAATACAGACAAACATGATCACTTTACCTGAAGTAAGAGTGTATGAACCAAGTCCTTTCAAACCCACATGGTGGAATTATAATGATTTATGCTATTATCATAGGACTAAAGGTCACAAAATGGTAAGTTGCTACAAATTGGAAAACTTGGTCCAAGATATGATAGACCAAGGGGACATCACAATTGATACCGATAAGACCTCAGCAAACACAAATCATATGATTTTTATGGATCATTTTGTTAAGCATGACAAGGGAAAATCTACCACATTAGGTACCTAGGACAATATGTCTAACTACACAAAGGTCTCATATGACTACATATTAATGCCATTAGCTCAGGAGATACAACAAAAAATGATTCACAAGAAACACCTGATCAAGAGGACCAATATCAAGATACTCATAGAGATGAACACCAAATTTGCATGATATTTGAAGCACCAAAGTACGATGATGATATAAATCTTTGTCTTAGAGACTGGGGGCATGATCAACCATCTCACTCAGGTTGGTTTGAAGATGAACTCATTGGACATATTATGGATGTCAAACATACACATCAAGACTATGAAGAGGGATTTAACATAAATCTTGATAAAAAAGCCTATGATACAAATGATACAATTGCTACAATCACAATTACTCCCAGAGACAGAGACTGTGCAATAGTTACTCGCAGGTCAAAGGTAAATTTACAAGGGATACCACAAAATCAACCACCGGTAGTAGGGACTTACAATGTAGTTGAGAAACTTAAGAAAACTTTGGCACATATATCATTATTCAAACTATTGCATATTTCACCCAACCATAGAGCTATACTAGACAAAGCACTTCAAGATTCAGTAGTGGACAAAGATATAGATGAAAATGCCTTCCAGTCTATGGTAGGAAATCTGACACAAGGTACACGTATTGCATTCACAGAACAAGATATTCCTAGTGATAAATTGCTTCATAATGACCCACTACATCTAGAAGCTTACATTCATAAGAAAAGAATCAGAAGAGTACTCATAGATGGGGGAGCCGGTCTCAACATTTGTACTTTAAAGCTGGTCAAAGCACTGGGATATTTTGAACTTCACATTGATTCTTCCAAAAGGATAAATATCAAGGCTTATGATGATGAAGAATGTCCATCTAAAGGCATTGTAACATTACCTATACAAGTAGGACAAATAACAACATAGGTCACTTTTCAAATTTTGGATAGAGAGCTAGGATATAACATGTTATTGGGCCGCCCATGGATCCACACCATGCAAGCAGTACCATCCACATTTCATCAGCGTGTCAAATTCCCATACAAAGGTATTGAAATCACCATAAAAGGTGATCCAAATCCATTCCAACATTGCAATTATATGAAAGACAATGTGGATAATCAGATACCTATCAATCAGGCTGCACCTCTCACTACACAGCTGGAAGCATTAAAGATCATAGAAACAAAAAAAGATATGCCTACAACATCCTCCTTACAAATAAAGGATATGAGTTGTGGAGAATACTCTATTGCAAATACTTTAAGTGGGAAACAATTGTCTCTTTCTCCTAAGTCCTTTGGGAAACGTCACACTACAGTGCAAAAGAAAGACAAAGGAAAAGAAATTGTCAAATACACAGATTCATGCTCTTTCATTAGATGGGGTGACTTACAAGAAGAATCACTGAACGAAGATATTAACCATTGGATATATAGAGAAGAAGATCATATGATAATACCCATAATACACACAGATCAGTATGGCAATGGATTCAAAATACTCCAAAGACATGGATATGATGGTACCACAGGCTTGGGGTTATAGAAACAAGGATGACTAGAACCTGTTGTTCCTAATGATAATCCAGGGAATCAAGGATTGGGATACAAGCATGTACAACATATTACCGAAGCAAGACAACGTACTCTTGGAATACTAAATCGACCAAGCAAAAAAACAGATTACATGTCACACAGGAATTTGTCCACACAAGCACTTCCATCTTCATCTCAAATGAGTAATCAAGTATCTATATCACCAAGTGCAGAATCACATGGGGAAGACGCGAGACAACTCTTGCAAGAACCTACCACTGAGTTACAAAATGATACAGTTATTTACACAATAGTATAGGCTAATGTGGGAATAGATGCAGGATTAACCTCACCACCTGAATCCCACCCATGGTTATTGTCACTACTTCTACCATGAGAAGCAACACAGGCTCAACCTAACAAAACAGATGAAGAAAGATTCCAAAGGCTGATACCAAGCTTTAGAACGGTCACTAATGTGCAAAGAAGACCAGTCAATCTACAATAGAATCAGTGACAAGAACAAGAAGAAATAAGTGATGATAACTCATATGATGAAACATATATTGAAAGTGAGATAGACTCTCATGATTACGAATTCTTATCACTCCATGATTCTATCCCACCAAAAAGTGTAATATTAAGGAATCAAATAAGGCTTATACAAGATGAAGATACACAAAGCTAGTCAAACAATCAAGTCTTCATGTTATCTGAGTCTACTAAAGAAGGGAGTAATGCTTTACCCCTAGTACATTCACACTTGATTGATTGGGGGCAAGAAGGAAAACCAATGCTAGATTGGTTTGAAAATGACGAAGCAATTTCAGAATTTCTAGGAGTTAGAGAGGGATTTCCGTAAGGTGATCATAAAGCAGGGTTTACTATAGACCTAAATAGAATGACATACTTTGGAGAAGAAAGTACTTCTCCAACAGAAGATAAGGATCAAACCACCCATAATGACAAAAGTGACTTGGGTAATCTTCCTATGGAAAGAGAAAGTTCAACATTACTTACAGAGGAAACAAAAGAAGGAAACATAGCAGAAGGGGAGGTTGTACATAACATCCATCTGGCAAAATCACCGAGCAAAGAAGAAAAAGATAGATTCATTCATTTGTTCAAGCAATGAGCTATCAAATTTTCTTGGTCCTATTTAGACATGCCAGGCTTAGACTCTGAATTAGTGTTACATCACTTACCATTGATACCAGGAGTTATACCTTACAAGCAAAAATTGAGAAAAATGCATCCAAGTATGTCATTATTGGTTAAAATAGAACTACAAAAGTTACTGGATGTAGGTTTTATTAGACCTATTGACTACATGGAGTGGATATCCAACCTGGTACCTATGACTAAGCCCACAGGAGGCATAAGAATCTGTACTGATTTTCGAGATCTAAATAGAGCTTGTCCTAAGGATGACTTCCCGCTACCCAATATCGACATGATAGTTGACCTAACAGCTGGAAATGAGATGCTATCCTTAATGGATGTTTTTTCAGGATACAACCAGATTAAAAATGCGCTAGAAGATCAACATAAAATGGCCTTTACATACCCATGGGGAATGTACTACTGGAATGTGATGCCATTTGGTCTTAAAAACACCAGAGCAACATACCAAAGAGCCATGACAATGTTGTTTCATGACATGATCCATAACATAATGGAAGATTACGTGGATGACATATTGGCTAAATCACAAACTAGGGAAAGTCACCTTGTAGTTCTTACACATATATTTGATCGGTTGGAACAGTATAATGTCAGATTAAACCCGAAGAAATGTGTGTTTGGCATAACAACAGGTAAACTGTTAGGGTTTATAGTATCAAACAAAGGAATGAAATAGACCCTGCCAAGGTCAAGGCAATCATTGATATGAAACCTTCATCAACACTTAAACAACTCAGAGGGTTACAAGGAAGATTGCAATCCATAAGGAGATTCATAGCATAGTTGGTAGATAAGTGTCATCCATTCCAACATTTACTCAGGAAAGGAGCTACTTTTAAATGGACAGAACAATGCTAGGAAGCTTTCTAAGCTTTGAAAGATTATCTTTTGAACACACTAGTGTTAATATCTCCTACTCCAGGACAACCTCTATTGTTATACATATCAGCAACGAACTCAGCTCTAGGAGCTCTATTGGCACATCATGACAAAAATGGAAAAGAAAGAGCCATTTACTATATAAGTAGGACTCTGATTGGCTATGAGCTTAATTATACCCCCATAGAGCGAGCATGCTTAGCAGTAATCTTTGCATCACAAAAGCTTAGACATTACATGTTGAGTCATAAGGTACAACTCATTGCACGCTTTGACCCACTCAAGTATCTATTGAGCAGAGCAACATTGACCAGGCGATTGTCTAAGTGGGTTATGATCTTGAGCGAGTTTGATATAGAATACATAGATAGAAAAGCCATCAAAGGACAAATCATATAAGATCAATTAGTAGAGGCTCCTATACAAGACAGTCATTCGTTGCTGATAGACTTTCCAGACGAATCCGTGTTTACATTAACTGCCTCAGTGATGTGGAAATTATACTTTGATGAGTCATATACAAATCACAGATTTGTAGTAGGAATTATCTTCATTACTCCTCAAGGGGATGTTATACCTAATTTATTTAGGATCAATTTCCCATGCACCAACAATATGGTTGAATATGAAGCTCTCCTCATAGGGCTATGTACAACTGTACAATGGAAAATACAAGAGTTACAGGTCTATGGTGATTCGCAGTTGATTGTAAACCAGGTCAATGATGATTACAACATGAAAGATGACAAACTCATGCCTTGTAATAAGTTGGTCAAAGATTACAAGGAGCACTTCAGCAAAATTACCTTTGAACAAATCCCAACAATACAAAACAAGGCAGCAAATGCAATGACAACCATAGGATCTCTTCTGAATATGCCTACTAACGAAACTCAGTTTGAGTTTATCATAGAACAGTTAATGCTACCTGCATATGAGACTCCCTTATCAGACTATGTATGTGCAATTGTGGGTATAGAATCACCTTGGTACAATGAAATATACACCCAATACATGTCACTGGATCTGTCCAGAAATCAAAAATTTGTTAGGCATCTAGATACACCATTATAGCTGATACTTTGTATAGAAAGGGTTTCGATGGAACTCTTCTCCGATGTCTGGATGAGAATGAAGCACACCTTGCTTTAAAAGAAGTCCATGATGGAATCTATGGGGCTCACCAAAGTGGTCCGCCATTGTCAAAGAAATTGGTAAGAACAGGGTATTATTGGCCAACAATGGAAAAATATGCTTACAAGTATGTACAAAAGTGTAAACAATGCCAAATGCATGGAGACCTTATTCATGCACCAACACAAGATCTTCAACCCATCACATCTCCGTGGCCATTTTCACAATGGGGATTAGATCTAGCAGGTAAAATCAACCCTGCTTCTTCTAATGGGCACAAATTTATCTTGACAACCACTGAATACTTTACTAAGTGGGTTGAGGCGATTCCTTTAACATACACCACTAGAAAGCAGATAGCAAAATTCATGCTCAACTACATTATATGTAGATACAGAATTCCAAGGTGCTTTGTTACAGATAACGGGCATCCATTTAAAAACCAGGAAGTGAAAGAGTTGTGTGACAAATTCCACATACAACAAAGATTTGCCATGCCATATTATCCACAAAGTAATGGGCAAGCAGAGGCTACAAATAAAATAATACTGAAAATTCTTAAGAAAGTAGTCATTGACACAGGACGAGACTGGCATCTCCAGTTAAATCATGCTCTTTGGGCCTACAGAACAAGAGTACGCACACCTATAGGAGCAACACCATATTCCTTAGTCTATGGGATAGAAGCGATACTCCCCATTGAAATAGAAATACCATCTCTAAGAGTCTCCTTACAGAACATCATATCAAAGGAAGACTACAGGGTAGCAAGGTTACAAGAACTTGAAACCCTTGATGAAAAAAGACAAACAACATTTAACCATCTACAAGGATATCAAAATAGACTGAGATGAAGTTATAATAAACGGGTCCGCCCACAAACTTTTCAAGTGGGAGATCTAGTTCTTAAAGAGAATCAAAGGAACCTAGCGGAACAAGAAAGGCCAGGGAAATTCAAACCTAACTAGCTAGATCCTTTCATTATAACAAGGGTCATAGGCAATGGAGCCTATAATTTGGCTACCATGGAGGGAGATCCAATCTCTGACCCTATGAACAACATGCACCTTAAGCGGCATTATACCTAAGGGCTGTTTAGTTTAGGTTTTATTTTCTGCATTGCATATCATATCATTTAAAACACAACATTACATGTAGTTTCTTTTTTAGATGCATCGCATTCTTAATAACTTTCCACATTTGCATATAGAAGAATTAATAAAACAAGGCAACTATTCAAATTTATCATCTATTTGCATCTAAGGAAAACAAGGGTCATCTCCTTTCTTAGATATTCAGACATGAAGTCTTTGAGGTTCTAAGGTCATTCATTCTCAACATTACCCTGTGACAACGCTTTACTTATGGTTGGGTAGTAATTTCACTATTTGAGACTTGTTAACCTACAATCTATCAATTGCTATATCTCGCACATTAAGAAAATCTCTAATTCATTCTAGACACCTAATTGATCATATGACTAGTGAAAAATCTAAAATTCTACTTTAGCGCCGCTGTAATTGTCACACCCAAGTAGGTTTCATTACTTACAAGTCAAGAAAAGAAAAGAAAAAAAGAGAAAAAGAGCTATGCCAAATATCCATCTAAAGGCAAAAAGAGCAATGATATATAACTGAAATATCATGTATACAAATGCGATAAAAAGCTTGACTATGGGAACATGCAAGTAACTCCATCAGGGCTGTGAACACCTACTGGTAATGGAGCAATATTTGAGAAATTACAGTCTATAACCTCGTCGAAGCTCTCAAGGCTTGCTAGCAACGAGGCTCTATTCGAGATGCTTTTGAAGTTAGAAAAATCATGTAGCTAGTCATATAGGATGCTAAGGATCTTTAGTGAACACAAGAGCGGGAATTAATGCATTTTGCACACACATGGGCAAAAGAAGATCAAAGTTTCAAGAACCAATGGGGAAGTTTTCCGCGTCTCCATTTGAAAATCCTAGTCACTAAGTGTGTTGAGATGAATGTTCCGAAGGGCCTTAGAGATCGATTGACCGCTTAGCTATGAAATATTTTGCACCTCCATTTCAATTGGTGTATTCAAATGCAAAAAAAAACACACTCAACCTTGTTCGAATAGGAAATGCATCTTCATCCCGCACGTTGCATTCACATAGGTCATGTCAAAAATTCATTTGTCTCCACATACATTTTGCAGATCATCATGTCATACACGTCTGCACATTGGGGGCATAACTGAAAAAATCCTAAAAATTAGATAAAGTCTTGAAAAAAAATCCTAAAAAAATCATATAAAGTCTTGAAAAAATTCAAAAAATCAGATAAAGTCCTGAAAAAATCCAAAAAAATCATATAAAGTCCTAAAAAAATATCCAAAAACATTGAAAAACTCAAAATCCACAAAAACTGAAAACCACAAAATCCAAAAACATTGAAAAACTAAAAATACCCAAAAACATCCATATAATGTCTTGAAAAAATACCAAAAACATTCAAATACGATCTTGAAAAAAATCAACCAAAAACATTCAAATACGATCCTGAAAAAATCAACCAAAAACATTCAAATATCGATCTACATAATCCAAAAACATCAAAAAAGCTCTTGGAAAAGAACTAAAAATTGAAAATCAATCAATCAGAAAAACTTGCAATAAAATGTCTTGTGAGAAACAAATACCCTAGTAGATATCCAGCAAACACTTCGCACGAAGTTAACAAAGGATACGAATATCCAGTCAAACATCTGCAATCAACTGATCAAACTGTCTTATCAATCGTATCATATCCATATCAATGTGATCATTATCTTGTCTTAAATAGAAGAGGATACACTTGAAATCAGACAGGTCAGTCTTAAACAGGGTCCACAATTTTTTGAGATCAGAAATTATCAACCATCACATCAAACAACTGAGAACGAAGGCACAAGGTCAGTATAGATGCTGAATTTTGTCCAGGTCAGTCTTTATCTTTTTATCATTTTGGTGACAGATATTGTTCCTATGCTACTCAAGGATGTCCACAAGTGACTAGAGGAGCTATGATGGGCATTATCATTTTCTTTGTTTGTTGTTTGTGGTGTGAACCGATGAAATTCTAGGAAAATTTCTCTAGTGGGTGTTTGTGATAAGAGCCTTCACATCAAGGTGAAATCGCCACACATACCTTGACCCCTAACACAATTCCCAGAATGGAGGGTTCACTCCTTGTCTACTACGTGTTTGTTTCTTCAATGAGAAATCTTTACATCTTGGTTCCTTATACCCTAATGTGCTAAAGCTTCATGGTTCAATAATAAGGCTCAGTGATGAATATATATTGACGCAATAAAATATGTCACATAGGTTTGTGATTCATTCAATTTCATTCTCAATCATCTTGAATTGCTTCTAAGTCTCACCTAACATTATTCTATTTCATTCTAAGGTTCATTCTCTCATATTCTATCTCAATATCATATTCACATCACCTATCTCTATCTCTAATAAACTAACTATCCTTTCATCTCACATTCAAGAGATCATTCATGTCTTTAATGCACAAACAATCTCTCGAGGGGGCATTACACCCTAAGTATCACTGGGGCATATAGGGGCAGAATTTTTTATTTTCTTTTAAACAACATCATTTCGACATTGTCTCAAAGAGGGGCAAATGCAGACACCTAAAAATGTCTCATTGATCATGTACTAATTATTCCTCTAATTGGATAAATAATATTTATTATTTAATTAATTTAATTAATCTATTTCTTCTTAATTCACATTTCCTCATCATCTTATTAATTATTTTGTTTTCCTATTCTTTAATCAATTTAATCATTTTCTAAATATTAATTAAATATTAATTATTTAATTAATCTTTATTATTTAAATAAGTTACTAATTATTCAATTTCTATCTCTAATCATCTAATCAGTCAACCCTCTTCTAAATATTAATTAAATAGTTTTTATTTAATTAATTGTGATTTAATCCTTTAATTTAAATAATCTTTATTATTTAATTAAATTCCATTTCTAAATAATTAAATAGTTTCTTTAAATTATTTAATTAGCTAATTAATTCTTCAATTCCAAATCCCCAAATTCTAATTTCATTTAATTTTATCAATTCTTCTAATTTCATTTAATTTCATTAATTCTTCAATTTCTAAATAATTAAATAGTTTCTTTAGATTATTTAATTAACTAATTAATTCTTCTAGTTACATGTGGATGATTTCAAAAACCAAATTGAAAATCAAAGTGAAGTTCTAAATATATTCAAATACTAAATTGAATTAATAAATTCAATTATTTGAATAATATCTCATGCAAAGATTAAGTTAATAATCTAAATCTAAATGCAAGCACACGCTAAATTAATTAATTCAATCAATCAATTAATTAAATCATTTATCTCTTCAACTTCTATTTTCATATTTCAGTTATCTTTTTCTAAATTAAGCTCTTTGTGTCATCTTCTTTATTTCCACCAATCATTCTTTTTCTTCCTTTAGTCAACTTTTTCTCAATCAGTTAACTCAATTAATCTATTCAATCTATTGAGTTCCACTCCTACAATCAACAGTTCAACTATCAATTTTCATTTGAGCTCACCTCAGTTCACACCTCTTGATCATTCTATTCCACCTTTAAATCAATCTCATCCAATTTTCTATAAATTGAGCATCCAATCTCCATTTTCAACAATCATGAACTTTGAATCTTTGTTTCACTTGTAGGTTACCAGCGCAATATCTGAGAGCCATCATACCATGAAGAGGAGAAGAGCAATGGAAGTTCTATGCAGTCACGGAATAGGGAGTTTTTGATTTGATTTGATGATTTATAATTCCTATTTCTTAATTGTGTTATTCCATTGTATTGTTTGTTAAATTCTGATTAGGATAGGGATTCGTGATTTCCCTTGTTTCTAATTGATTACTTTGTTAATAGAAGATGAATTTTGCATCCCAAAATTGATACGGCTATTCAAATTGGTAATGTAACTATCATTCCACCAAAAACTTGTCCAGAGTTAGTAGATGAAATAACTAAGGATGGCATGTTAAAGAATGTACAATTTTACTATGATCATTTAGAGAATGATGAACAAAGAGAGGTAGAGGAAGCAATATTATTTTACTTGGATATTTATAAGAAAGACTTGATAGAAATTGAAGATCAAATACCGGTAGAATTGTATGATATGTTATATGCTAGGAGACTATCAGCAATGCAAGAAGACAAGCACATAAAAATTCAAGAGTTGTTATTTGTTTGTGTTTCTATTACTCCAGAAGAAATGGATAGGACACTTGAGGTGGTAGATAGAAAATTCTTTAACAAAAAACATAGAATAACTAGTATGATGCTAGGAAGGGTAAATGAGATAATCAAGGAGACCCAGAAGGCATGGGTTAAGCTCTTTGAAGAGAAACGAGGTTTCTTTACTTCACTAGAATCAAAGACAGACATTGCAGACATCCCAGTTGAAGGAAAAGGAAAGGGTATTATGGGTACTTCACCTTGAATTTTGAAACACATTAAGATCAAGGAAAATAAGCCCTCGATAGATACAAATGAATAGGAAAATGTTAAGATACCGACAAATACAAAGAGTGAAAAATTTGATAATGTACAAAACTAATGTTGAGGATACCAATCATCTGGATACAAATGTACAGTTTGAGGTTACAGTTCCTACAGAGGAATCAACATTACAAGTGAGGAAGCTATAAAGGATAAATCATTAGAGGAGAAGAAAGGGGAATTCAACAAGGAACTGGTAGTAGGTCCATCATTGTTGTCAACTGACACCTCGTAGGTTGTAAAGAAAGACATAACCGAGATGAGTCCTATAAACTCATGATGATGGCTGCACAAAAAATGATTGAGGGATCTATGGATAAAGGGATTATTGATCAATCTATCACTGTTTTGCATAGACTATGTTACTACTTATCAAGTTGCCATTAGTTTTATGTTCAAAGTTATTCTATATACTCTAGTCGGTTATCTCTACCGAGATATTTAGTTAGTATGCACAGTCCAGTCGGTTATAGAAGAAAGTAGTCTCAGAGCGTAGTATACACCGAGCTGTCTACCGAGTATCATTTCATGTCTACCGAGCAGAAAAGATGACACACCAAGTTGATATACATGGAGTGAAATGTGTTACCAGATTCATTGAACCTGGACATACATATGGAAATGTGTTACAAGATCGAGGAACATCTAACCGTTATCACATTGGAAATTGCACTTAAAGATTGTGTATGATTTTGAGGTCATCTAACCAATGAAATATTTTGCATGGTTATTCATTCGATAAAACATGTTTGTAAGATTGAAGCAATGAATGGATCACTGACATAAGAGATCTGTTTATACAACATGGATTAAGATCAGAAATATACATGTAGCATGACAGAAAGGAAGATATTGAAATATATGAAGCAAGACATGTAAAAGCACTAAGTGTTATGACTCTTATAGAGACACAGAGGTCACCGAGAAGGATTTCAGAGAACAATCAAAGAACAGAGTAAACAGAAGGGTTTACCGAGTTACTATATGGGTTACCGAGGTATGCTATAAGCAAGGTAATCTTATTCTAAGCACATAGAATCTACTATAACATTTCAGATGTAAAGTTGCAGATATTTGTAATGATTTTATTGTAATATTTTGAAGTTGTAAGAGAAACCTTTAACAGGGTAAAAGACTCTAATCAAGTCTATAAATTGTAAAGCCTCTAACCAGGTGCAACATTTAGATTAAGTGTTTTAAAATCCTTTAGCAAGGTAGATCTAACAGATCTTGATACTCCTAATAGGGTAAGCTATCAGAAATAGCTAAACATGTAGCTCTAACCGAGCAACCTTAATTTTTGCAGTAGTGAAGTTGTGGGTGCCATCCCCACCACAATTTTTCTCTCTAACCAAGAGTTTCTACGTAACCAAAATATATGTGTTATGGAGTGAATCATGTATGATTGTTATCTATTTGTTTTAACTTTATATTATGTTACTGCACTATTCAGTTTATGCATAATAGTAAAGTTATTATTGAATAATTGTTTTGGAGTATTGATTCACCCCTCCCCTCTCAGTACATTAGCTTTCCATATTGGGCCTAACAATTGGTATCAGAGCCTCAATCTTGGAAAAGTGTTTAACTCCCTAAAGAGAAAGATCTTATTAATGGAAGGCTATAAACAATCTTGGAGGATTGTGTATCTACAAGAAGAGATGGATCATGCTAATCAAGTGATTGCAGACATGTAAAGACAAATGCAAAAATCTCTGAAAGTGAGAAGAAGATTATTTGATGATTTGCAAGACTCTCAAGAGTTAGTGGAACAAATTAAGATATCATCTGAGAATAGTATGTCTGAAGAAACTGAAGAATTGATTGGAGTATTGAAAGAAAAGAACAAAGCACTGGCTGATCAACTAAAAGCAATGAAAAGAGAACATGAACATTTCAGCACACAAATGACTGAAAATCTTGATGCATTGAGGACTGCCGAGGATAAAGTAAGATATCTAGAAAGAGAAAAACAACAACTTGAAGTCTTAGTATCTAATAAGAATAATGAAATCATAAGGATGACTGGAATTCAACAAAACCCGTCAGATCAACTACGTTATGCACATCATGAAGCAAATCTGAAAGATGATTAGAATCAAGCATTGAAACTTGAAGTATCAAGGTTGACCGATGAACTTGAAACAGAGAAGAAATCCAAAGAAACACTGTAGAAGAGTTATGAAGCATCAAAGATGTTGGATGAGCAATTGAATACAAGAAGACCCAACAAAGATGCATGACTTAGTTACAAAGGAAAAGACTCTACCGAGAAGGGAATTCATACTACCAAGAGAGGAGAATCATCAAAGCAAGCCGGAATCAAGAAGAACGTCAAAAGAAAGAAGCCGATTTGCAACTACTGTAGAAATCAAGGTCACATTGCCAACATGTGCCAAATCAGAAAAGGTAAGCAACCGAATGCCACTAAGTCCAATGGTTATTGTTACAATTGCAATAGATATGGTCACACATCTAATCAATGTAGGACAAAGTCTGTTAAAAATTATCAGAAGGCAAAATTCAAAGGGTTTTATAAAAACTGCAATAGATATGGACATAGTACCGAGAAGTGTTAGTTTAAGCAAAATAACTATATGTGGTCTGTACACCGAGCAAATGCTAGAGGTTACCGAACTCACATAGATCCTTACCGATAGTATTTTGCAGTACCATGGGATTACAATACAAGGATATGGTATGAATGTTGTGGAAGATATGGACATATAAGTGCCAACTACTTTATAATGTTTGGGATGAACAATCGAAGATCATGGAGAAATGCTGGTGTGGCATGTTTTCATTGTCACAAAGTTGGACACTTGGCTAGAGATTGCAGAGATCAACCTAGAAAAGACACTAAGGAAATAAAAGAAAAATTAAAGATGATTTGGAAAAAGAAGGAAATTGTGTCAAATGAAGAAAGCACCTTACCTACCAAGTTAGGTGCACCTATTCCTAATTAATCGGTAAAGGTATGAAAGGACTACATTCTCTCAAGGTTAAATCTTAACAGTTCCTATTCTATTATGTACTTAAGTCAAAATCTGCATAGTTAAAGATGTATTAGTAAGTTTGAAATTCTATCAAAGTCTTTTGGAGCACTATATAGGAAACCTGTCAAGCTGGTGAATACAGGAAACCTGTTAATTTGATAAAAGAAGGAAGTTTGGTTACTCGGTTAAAGTGAAAAAAAAGGAAGAATGTTTAGTGGAACCGAGTGCATTTAATGTTTTTGACCTAACCCGCACAGAGCCCAATAAGGCATATTATGTACTTAAAGCATTTTCGTGGTCATTTTTACTTACCAAGTTTTCGAGAGAGTAGAGCAAAGCGATTCAAAGGCAATCAAACCTCCTACAAAGAAAATTCAAGGTATTTACATCAATCTCAATGCATTGTTAAGCTAGTTTACTGATCTTATCAAGTTGCTATTATCTGCTAAGTGTGAAGCATTTGTCGTTTGAAATCCTGAAACCCTAAGGATCTTTTGCTAGTTTTTATCTGAAATATACAAATGGCACCTAAGATCCAAGATCCCATTGTTGTCAAGAATGTAAAAAAGCCCTCACTAAAATACTCTTTGACTCCCAAAGTTGCATCTGAACCGGATGACAAAACCGCATTTTCACTCATCTCGGATAGAGTGTTACTAGTCGAGGATGTGAGATTCTTCACCAAATGTCGTGTTGAAGAACTCGGTCATGTTGAAATCAAAGACACCTATGATGAATTATGCACATATGGTAAATTGAATAGCAAGTATGAGCACATTAAGATCAAGAGATTAATTGAAGCCCTAACCTATCCCTATGTGTTCAAACCCTAGTGGGTCAAGTTTGTTCTGAGCAGAGTTCATGATGATTTCATGTGGTTAGAGGAGCAACCGTTTAAGATTACAAAGGAAATCATTCATCTGATTACCGGTTACCCTATTTATGATCATGCCCGAGCCCAAAAGATGACATCACATAATGAATTCATCAGTTTAACTTGAGTGGAATTAGATTGCAGAGGATTGAAATTGAACAATGTCATAGATGAAGAACTAAAATTTGCCATTAGAGTTATAGGTTACTATTTCTTCCATTCAACAAGGGAAAACAGTGTACCCTGTGCAACAGTAGACCTAGCATACAAAATTGTGAAAAAGGGAATGAAAATTAATCTTTGTGAGGTGTTACTGAAAAACCTGTTTGAGAATCTGAACACCATCAGGAAGCCGAAGAAGAACAACTCAGCTAATACACTAAAATTTGGATCACTACTTGTATGCATGTTTTTCTATTTTGAAAAATTCTTTCCATCAGTTGGTAAAGTTGTTTGGGAACTACACTGACCAATCACCCATCAAATTAATGACTTCATTAAGAAGTTAGGTGATAATTTCAATGATATTATGGATGATTACTTCAGTAAGTTCCGAGAGAAAATGCATAACAGGTATAGAATTCCACCCCAGCTAGTGGAGAAATACAAAAATGACATATGTTTTGAAGTAGACACTGATTACTGTTATGTGAATGTTGTGGAACTGAGAACTTAATCTTTGTCACTGATGGGTTATGAGATTGATTTTGACATCACACGACAACAAATTGATGCATTTCTCACATTGCCAAGACATGCTACTGAGCTGAGGTATGGAACCTATGAAGAAGTAAAGGAAAAGGTAAAAATGAGCATTGCAGTACCCAAAGCTACAAGAAAGGCAACAAAGATGATTAAGGTATTATCGGAGAAATTCGGAGAAGATTCTTCCTCCACACTTGTCAAAGCCACTTTAGCCATTACCGAAGAGGAATCTGAAGCCCAAGAGGCAACTATAACATTGAGCACCGAATTGCCTAAGGGAAAAGTGTTGAAAAGAAAGAAACTGGATTCATCAAAGGTCTCACCGACTCCACCAGCAAAGTGACCTAACACTAGAGCATCTGCAGCTTCACCGAGTAAGAAAGCAAAGAGTGTTACTTTTCCTAAGGTAACAAAAAACTACAAGAAAACTACTCGGAGACTCATTTTGGCAAAAGAGTCTAGTGACACTGAATTTGAGGATGCTAGCAAATTTCAAATTGTCAAGAGCAAGAAGGTAAATGTACATAGTGTTGAAAATTTCTGTGCTAATCTGAAAGAATATGGTGGATTTGGAGGATTTAGATATGTTATGTATGAAACTAGAAATAATGATGAAAAGAGATAAATTGAAGAAGCTGTCATCTACACACTTCTAAAATTTTGGTTGGCTCCATTGGAACTATCTAAGTCACTTCCAAATGAATTATATTTACATATTGACAATAGGTGGAAGTATGCAATGGACTTGGAGAAATAGATCAGAGAAAGAAGTCTAGTACATCTCTTTCCTGACATTTCAGTAGCTAAAATAAAGGAACATCTGACAACCTACAACTCAAAGTTTCTTGTCAGACAAAGAGCCTTAAAACTGATGAATGGGTTGTATATTGAAGTAGAAAATGAGACAAAAACACAGTGGCAGGAAATCTTTAAAATCAAGGATGCTGGTGAGCAAGCTACAGTTGAAATTGTTGATGTCACCAAGCAAGATCCTAATGTTACCGAGCAAGACCCTGCTGACACCATTCAAATAGATGAAGATATCATGGATACAGAGGCATCGAAATAGGAAATGATAGAAGGCAATGCATATGCAAAACTTGTATCCAGTGAATCAGTCTTGGAACAAGTTTAGTCTTATCCATCGGTCAATCAACCTGTCTCAACCGAAACCCCTCATGATACTGATCAAGGCACCGAAGGTCACAAGTCTACAGCAGGAGAAGGTACTACTCAAGAACAGACATCTCAAGCACCATCTAGCACTGAAAATGTTGTAACTGAGACACCGAGTACCGAGACACCAAAGGACTCTACAGAGGCTAAAGAAACCAACCAAAGTGTTGCCTCTACCGAGCAACCTACCAAGGTTCATCAAGCCTCACAAGCCATTGTCTTAGTTCCATCGGTGAAAGGTAAAGAAAAGAAGATGAAAAAGCATAGTTTTAAAGTTGATTTGTCAAAACCAATAGTGTTGCCCAATGTAGACATATCAAAATTAAAGGGGCAAGCACTTATTGATTTCGGTGAACTATGCAAAGTAAAGGCCGAACAAGAGAAGCAAATGGCGATTCAAAAGAAAAAGAAAGTACTTTAGAAGGTGAAAGCACTCTTAATAGATATGCTACCTGAAGCTACAGTGTCAACAGATGCAGCCATCCACATTCAATATGATGAACTCTAACAAAGATAGAGACATCTGGAGTAGATGCATCAGAATATTTGAGCAAGATAAAAGACAAAGAGCTCACTGCAAAAATGATAGAAGAGGTACAGAAAGCTATAGCTATTGGCAAAGTTAAACTTGTCAAATTTATTGCTGAGTTGACTCCTCAACTCAAGTAGATTCATTATTTATTTCAGAAACTCTATACATTTTCTTTATTCATTAAAGATATAAAAAATAAAACAGAAGCAATTGAGAAAGAGATCACCGATCTCTCAAATAAGTTGACCATAGAGCCAAATTTAGTTCAGAATTTCTATACAAAGCTACAACAGCTCATGACTCAACAATTGGACCTAAGAAATGAAGAACACAAGATCAGGATGGACATGATGACACTTCAGACATTATTCCTTCCTCATCTTTCATCCGTCCAAGAACAAATCAACTGAGCCACATACCTATCTACTACACAAGAGGGAATCACTTTAGATGGCTTAATATCATTATTGGCTAACATTCAAGCCCACAATTCTTTAATGGACAGTGTAAATGATGCCCTCTTTGTCAATCTCACCGAAGCACGAACAAAGTACAAATCCATTTTTGACCAGTTGCCATCACTGAATGGTAGCTAAGTTTTGATGTTTGTCAAAAAGGGGGAGTGATATAGTATTAGAGGAGTGGTATAGTATCAAGCAAAAGGAGTGTAGTATACAGGGGGAGTATACCAAGCAGAGTGAGCAGAGTATCCAAGAGTAGAGTACCGAGCAATAAACAGAACAGTAAGCAAAGAACAAGTGCACATAGAACATTGATCACCGAGCATGCAAAAGCAGATTTTTGTATAGTATATCGATAAGGGGAGTATATCTGGATTTACTATTTCATTGACTATTGTATATACTGTCAGTATAGTCAAATTTTGCAAGTATATAGACTATGGAGTTATAACTTTGAAAGTAGTTTGTGTCAAACATTTCAACTAATGTCAAAAGGGGAGATTGTTACTACTTATCAAGTTGCCATTAGTTTTATGTTCAAAGTTATTCTATATACTCTAGTCGGTTATCTCTACTGAGATATTCAGTCGATATGCACAGTCCAGTCAGTTATAGAAGAAAGTAGTCTCAGAGCGTAGTATACACCGAGTTGTCTACTGAGTATCATTTCATGTCTACTGAGCAGCAAAGATGACACATCGAGTTGATATACACTGAGTGAAACGTGTTACCAGATTCATTGAACCTAGACATACATATGGAAATGTGTTACAAGATCGAGGAACATCTAACCGTTATCACATTGGAAATTGCACTTAAAGATTGTGTATGATTTTGAGGTCATCTAACCAATGAAATATTTTGCATGGTTATTCATTCAATAAAACATGTTTGTAAGATCGAAGCAATGAATGGATCAATGACATAAGAGATCTATTTATACAACATGGATTAAGATCAGAAATATACATGTAGCATGACAGACAGGAAGATATCGAAATATATGAAGTAAGACATGTGAAAGCACTAAGTGTTATGACTGTTACAGAGACACAGAGGTCACCGAGAAGGATTTCAGAGAATAGTCAAAGAACAAAGTAAATAGAAGGGTTTACCGAGTTACTATATGGGTTACCGAGGTATGCTATAAGAAAGGTAATCTTATTCTGAGCACATAGAATCTGCTATAACATTTCAGATGTAAAGTTACAAATATTTGTAATGATTTTATTGTAATATTTTGAATTTGTAAGAGAAACCTTTAATAGGGTAAAAGACTCTAATCAAGTCTATAAATTGTAAAGCCTCTAACCAGGTGCAGCATTTAGATTAAGTGTTGTAAAATCCTTTAGCAAGGTAGATCTAACAGATCTTGATACTCCTAATAGGGTAAGCTATCAGAAATAGCTAAACATGTAG
Source organism: Cryptomeria japonica (assembly GCF_030272615.1). Classification (NCBI taxonomy): domain Eukaryota; kingdom Viridiplantae; phylum Streptophyta; class Pinopsida; order Cupressales; family Cupressaceae; genus Cryptomeria; species Cryptomeria japonica. The sequence continues at coordinate 641,353,776 of NC_081413.1, forward strand.
CTCTAACTGAGCAACCTTTATTATTGCAGTAGTGAAGTTGTGGGTGCCATCCCCACCATAGTTTTTCTCTCTAACCAAGAGTTTCTGCATAACCAAAATATATGTGTTATGGAGTGAATCATGTATGATTGTTATCTATTTGTATTAACTTTATATTATGTTACTGCACTATTCAATTTATGCATAAAAGTAAAGTTATTATTGAAGAATTGTTTTGGAGAACTGATTAACCCCTCCCCTCTCAGTTACATACATTCACTGCACTTTGGAGGATTTGGGTTCTGTTAAGATCAAAAACATGTCTATTAGCACCTTCTTGAATTAGGATGGGTCGATGAAACCTAAATTTCAAATTATGAAGGATCAGGGTTTTAATGACATTTTGGAGATGCCAAAATTTGAAGATGAATTGATCCAATAGGCACTGAGCTGAGTCCATAGAGAATTCATATGGCTTGACCGACTCCACAAGATCACTAAGGAGGATATTCGTGTGATCACCAGTTTATCCCAGACTGGGTTGGAAGAAGATATCTAACAATGAGGTGCAAAATTTAAATGGTGCAACATCTGACAACCATTCAACAAGAATTAGCACTATCAGAGACAAATCAATTCAATTCACAAGCATGATAATCAGTTACAAGGTAACCCAATCAAATTGGTTGAACTCTATTTCCATTTCATGCATTTTCTGTGCTCATAAAATGATTAAGGAGAATTAAAAGCTAGATCTATGTCAATGGATGTGTGATGAATTGATTATAAACCTAGGGAAGATTAAGGGTGAGAAAAAGGGTATTTCCGGTATGGCAACCTTGTTGTTTGTCTAATGCTTTTCTTTTTGAATGAGTTACCTAGAACCGGTAAGACTTAATGGGCATTTGACATATTGATAGAAAAACAAATTAAAGATGTTATAAGGAATATGGGACAGAATAGGGACTCCACTCTTTGGGGTTGTTTCAAATCATTCCAGAAAGCAATGAAGAAGAGAGAAAGGGTCCCAAAGCTTAATGTTGATAAATATTGAATTGAAATATGTTTTATGGTAAAGAAGGATGAAACACTGATGGAGGCAGTGCAACTTAGGAATATATAGATAACAAAGATGGGCTATGAGGTAGATGTTAGGATAACCGGTGAACAACTGAGAGGGGGGGGGGTGAATTAGTTGTTAACAAATTATAATATTTAATCCACTTAGAAACCCTTAAACAGTTTAAGTACTGGTAGAGAAGAAATAGATACCGGTAAACAATACAACTTAACAATTAAATAGGTAATCAATGCAAAGAAACCATACCACATAACACCATGATTTGTATGTGGAAAACCCAGAAAGGGAAAAACCACGGTGGGAAGCCTACCCACAGTTAGATGACACTTTTGCAAAATGTATGTGATACAATGAGGGACCTGCACATGCAGGAAGGCACACTACCTAGAGCGTATTGTTCATTACAAAAGAGTCTCATTGACTACAGAGAGGCTACAACCATCTCAAGATAAATGGATAGAAATCCAATAGAGTGAACTGCTAGAAATAACATCTACCATGCCTTTGACCTCTTCTTTAATCCTAATTCGATCACCTATGATCAACCAAGTCTCCTTCGCATATGATATTGCATTTCAAGACCACAAACACTTATTCCATTCCCATACCATGATCTACAGTGAGATCTTACATCATTTTATAGAAACCCTAAGGCCTAAACCAATTAGGTCGGCCACCTAAAAGATATTACATATGATCATTACATAAATCCATATTATAATGATATGCCATGTCGGCTTAAGACCAAAACAACAATAAAAAATCCATAAATCATCCTGAAACATCCCGGTAACGTGTAGAGTACATGTTAGCATGATACCGGTCCATAACCTAGATAGGTACCAGACCTATTTTGGGTCCACCACGCTAAATAAATGTCTTCAAGTAGTTGAAGCATGATCAAAGAACATCTTCAGCATCTTGAAATCCATATAGAGGATGCACCAACACCAATTACGTATCTTGTCAAGATTCCTCAGTGAGAGCTCTGTGAGTAAACCCTTAGACTAGTGCCGGTAAGGGTTTACCAGAGTGTATGATAGAATCCGATTACCAAGTCAATACCATCTAACCAAGACATGCTCCAGAAGAATGTACCACATGTAACCAATCACTTTCCATAGATCCAAACATGCCGGAAGTGTCCAACAGATAGTCTCTTCTTCTGGTAACACTGGATCTTCTACCGGTAACCAAAACATGTCTGTCGGTAACCAACCATAATAGCTAGTGTTGACATCAATGAAAAAACATCAATGCAACACATAATCAATTCATCCAATAATACCAACAATCTCCCCCTTTGGAATTGATGGCAACACTAGATGTGAAAAACATCTAAGTACCAAGAAATGCTAAACAAGTCTCCCCCTGTGGAAGACAACCAACAATCTCTAGAATATCAATAACTCTCCCCCTAATGTATACAACTTCTTTCCTTATTTTTCACATCAATATCTCTCCCCCTTTGACATCAATGCTAGCAATATGACAAAAAATATCAAAGCAAGAATATAAACCTCTGTATCTCAAAGTTGCCTACTCCCCTTGAGTAGCAGTACCACTCATCAATGCCAGAATGAATAATATCTCTGATAATGCATGTCGGACTGATGACAAAATGCATCAATAAAGTCTCTGCCGAAGGGGCAGAAACCCCTAACATGCCTCGCAAATACTCAAATGATTCCTTAAACAATGGTGTAGTGAATATATCTACAATTTGTTTTTAGTGTTCACATAAACAAATTTGACTTCCTTTGCTTCTACCTTGTCCTTCAAAAAGTTATACTTTATTGATATATGCTTAGTCTTAGAGCGAAATACCAGATTCTTAGAAATGCCAATAGCTACGGAGTTATCACAATAGATAACTATCGGTTCACTACAATTTACCCTGATATCCTTCAACATTTGCTTTATCCACAAGACTTGAGTGCAATTAGTTGGTGTTGTAACATACTCAGCTTCTGTAGTAGATAAACAAATGCATGACCATTTTTTGCTGATCCTTGAAACCAGTTTCTTTCCAAGAAAGAGAGCTCCACCTGAAGCACTCTTCCTATCATCAGTATCTCTTGCCCAATCTGAGTCAGTATATGCACATAAAGTGAAATCATCATTTTTAGAATACCATAAACCATATTCTATTGTTCCTTGCAAATAACAATATATCCTCTTTATTGCATATTCATGATTTTCTTTAGGATTACTTTGATATCTTGAAACAATTCTTACTGCATTCATAATATGCGGTCTAGTCTGAGTTAAATATAATAGACCACCAATCATATATTTATACCTTGTCGGATTTACCAGTGTAGAAGTATCCTTGATAGATAATTTCTCACTTGTGACCATAGGAGTACTTGCCATTTTGGAATTATCCATAGCAAACTTCTTCAACAATTCCCTCAGATACTTAGTTTGATAGATAAAAATTCCTTTGTCAGTTTGAGTAATCTGCAAACCTAAGAAAAATTTCATCTCACCAATCATGGACATTTCAAATTCATTCTTCATATTGTTAGCAAATTCCATGCACAATTTATCTTCTCCTCCAAAAATGATATCATCAACAAACACTTCAATAATCAGAATATCATTATTAGTGATCTTATAATATAAGTTACTATCAACATTGCCTTTAGTAAAACCAAGCTTCAAAAGATATTTATCCAATCTTGCATACCAAGCTCTAGGAGCTTGTTTCAATCCATATAAATCTTTCTTCAATCTACAAACCATATCTTTATCATCTGTCAAAGTAAATCCATCAGGTTGCTCAATGTATACTTCTTCTTCAAGTGCACCATTCAAAAATGCACATTTAACATCCATTCGATAAACCTTATAGTGCTTATAAGTTGCATAGGCAATAAATAGTCGTACAACTTCAACTCTAGCTAAAGGTGCAAATGTCTCACCATAATCAATTCCTTACATTTGAGAATATCCTTTACAAACCAATCTAGCCTTGTTTCTTACAACTTGACCATCCTCATTCAGTTTATTCCTAAAACCCCATTTAGTTCCAATAACATTCTTATTTTTAGGTCGGGGAACTAAAGTCCAAGTTTCATTCTTTTCTATTTGATCTAATTCATCTTCCATAGCCTTTAACCAATGTACATCCTTACAAGATTCAATAAAAGATTCCGGTTCAACTTGAGAAATAAGACATACCTCTTCATTTTCCAGTCTTCTTCTTATCATAACTCCCTTGTTCCTATCTCCAATGATTTGATCTTTAGAATGATTTAATCTTACATACCTTGGTGTCTTCTAAACTTCAGGTTCACTGCTCTGATCATCAGTCACAGTTGAATTTTCTGATTGTGCTGGTGTAACTGTCTCAATTTCTTGTACCGGTTGAGGCATTGTTGGTTCAGTTATGATCATATTCACTATTGGTTCCCTATCATATGATATAGAATGATTCTTGTACGGCTCATCCACTTTCACATTAGCGCTCTCCACAATTTCCTGCAATCTTTTGTTATAACATCTATATGCTTTGCTTTGAATTGAATAACCAAGAAATATCCCTTCATCACATCTAGGATCAAACTTTCCAATTGAATCATCTCTTTTGGTATATCATTTACTTCCAAAAATTATGATATACTTAAGAGTAGGTTTATGTCCAAACAATAATTCATAAGGGGTCTTATCGGTTTCACCTTTGATGTGAACTCTATTGAATGTGTAGATTGTTGTACTCACTACTTCTCTCCAGTAGATATGAGGCAATTTGGCTTCCATCATCATAGATCTTGTTGCATCCAAAATGGTTTTGTTCTTTCTTTCCACTACTCCATTCTGCTGAGGAGTCCTAGGTGCAAACAACTGTCTCCTGATTCCATTGGTCTCACAATAACTATTAAATTCATGAGAATTGAAATCACCGTCGTGATCTGATCTTAGACATTTGATTTTCAATCCAATTTCTGTTTCAACCTTTTCTCTAAAGATCTTGAATTTCTCAAAAGCTTCAGACTTCTCCTTAAGAAAAGTCACCCACATCATTCTAGAATAATCATCAATAATCAACATGAAATACCTATCACTTTGAAAGCTTCTCGTCCTTGTTGGACCACATAAGTCAGTGTGAATCAAATCAAGTACATTATTAGATTTATCATGTATGCTCTTAAAAGAATTTCTAACTTCCTTTCCGAATTGACATTCCTTACATACCAGATTATGAGACTTCATAATCTTAGGTATATCTCTAACTACCTTAGTTAAACTGATTTTAACAATAGAATCAAAATTAACATGACACAACCTCTTATGCCATAACCAACTCTCATCAATATGAGAAATCAAACATGTCTTATTACTAGTGTTCAAGTGAAAGATACTACCTCTAGTCTGAATACCAGTTGCAATCTCCAAACCAGTCTTGTTAATGATTTTGCATTTTCTATCTTTAAACTGAAGTTGGAAACCCTTGTCCACCAATTGACCAACACTCAAAATATTATACTTTAAACCTTCTACATAATAGACATTATCAGTGTTATGCTTACCATCCAAATAAATAATACCTCTAACTCTGATCATACATGCTTTGTCATCTCCAAAAATGACTTGACCGCCATTGTATTCTTGTAGGGAAATAAATTCCCTTTTATCTCCAATCATATGATGTGAGCATCCACTATTAATTACCATTCATCCTTATCTTCAACTTTTGCTACTAGGGCCTTTTCTTCATTTATGATATCTGGTTCCAGTTCATCCTCCTTTAAAGCATAGAACACCCATTCCTTTCCATTGCTAGATCCACTAGTAGGGTCTTTTGCCGGTTCATCTCTAGAGTCACCAGTTACTTCTTCCTCATCCGCTATGTAACATTGTTTACTATTCTTGAATCTATATCTATTCTGGTTAGGTTTAAATGATTTCTTAACTCTTTCTTCCAACCTTGCTTTCCTTTTAGGACATCTAGATGCAAAATGACAATTCTTATTACATGAAAAACATTTAAAATGTGCTTTTCCTTCATACTTACTTCCTGTCGGACCTTTAGGTACTCTTCTAGCAAATACGGCTTCAAGTTGCTCAAATTCTTCATCTTGTTTCCTCATGTCTTCCAATTCTTTTGCACATAAGACTTTCCAATCAATTTCGCTGGTAGATGATGATGATGATGCATGAAAAGAAGGTTCAAACTTTACAGCTCCAGAGGATCCAAATTCTTCAAGCTCAAAAGCAGATAATTTCCCAATTAGAACGTCTCTATTAATTGAAGAGTTTGCCATTGTTCTCAACTCATTAATTGAAATTTCCTTCATCTTTTAAGCCGGTGGAAGGGCTCACAAGACTTTGGAGACTATTTCACCTTCACTCAGAAAACCTCCACAACATTGAATTCCCATAACAATCTTATTTACTCTTTCCATAAACACAATTCTTTCATTATCTTCCATCTTCAAGTTTTCATATCTTACCCGGTAGCCATCAAGTTTAGAAATTTTGACAGTAGGATCACCTTCATTCAAATTTTTCAATTTGTCCCACATAACCTTTGCCGATGATTTATCAGTTAATCCCATGATCTGCTGATCAGTAAGTGCACACAAGAGGGCTTCTCTAGTGCAGGAGCACCTAGTTTTGAGTGTAATTTCTTCATTTTGGTGTGTTAGTCCTTATTTTGGTTTTGGATGATGAATAAAAATCTTCTCATAGGTCCTCATATTTTTTTGATATACTTTGGCAGGTTGGTTGTCCATAGGACCATGCAATTGCTCAATTTTGGCTTGTAAGCCTAAAGTGGCATAATCATGCATTTTGATGTAAAAAGTCTTGAAAAGCTTTGTTTGGAATTGGTACATATTAAGGTAGTAGTTTTTAGTCATCCTAGATGGTTTGAAAAAGGAAACAAAGCATGTAATGCAAAAATACACTTTTTGGCAAAAGTCAAAGTTGCTTGACAACATATTACAACATTGAGCAACTTTTTGCAACTTTGAGCAAAGGGTTGGTTAGGAAACCGATGGAGAGTTAGTTAGACAAAAAATGGCATATAAATTCCCTAATCATGAATGTAATGAGGTTGGTGAACGCCTGGAGTAGATTTGAATACAAATTGGAGACTATTTTCAAGTTTTTACGTTATATTTTCTAAGAATTAGAGCAACAGTTCGTACTTCATGGATTGATTGCATTTTTGTTCTTTAATAATTGTTTTGTACATGTTCTTGTAGTGCTCAGGAAGCATTTTGATTAGTTTTGTTGCAGGTTTGAATTGAGTTCTTAATTTTGAAATCTCTCAGCTTGAGTAAGGGTTTGAGAGGCCCAAACATGGTTCTAGCTTGAACTCCTTTGAGTTATTCTCAATAACCCTTAGGAATCGAGCCATGGAACCTTTTTATAGTTTACATATTCTTTATTTTCATTTAGAGGTCATTTAAAGGCCATTGATTATCATTTCCTAAATGAGCACAGTCATAGCCCAGTTAGGAAATGAATGAAATTATGCAAGTGTTTGCAGGGATGAGTAGGGTTGGAGTTGCCAAGTGTTTGGCATGAGAAAGTGGTCTGTGGCAGGGCATATGTGAGAGTTTGGAGGTGTGGTAGATCGGGGAAGACATCAAACCCTTGAAAGAAGACCAAAAAAAGCCTAAACTTGATAACTCAATGATGAACGGTGAGTACCAAACCGATACTGAGAGGGGGGGGGTGAATCAGTATAGGCACAAAAACTTCTCTTGAACCGGTTTGATTGCAGATTGTAAACTATTGGCAATCTTTAACACCAGTCCAAACCAGACCACTACCGATTAAACACAGTGCAATTGTGAAAGAAATGAACCGGTCAATCTTCTTAGCTTTGCACACAACCTACTTCCTCATTTCCACTTTGTCCTTATGCATAAACAGATAATCCATCATTAGGAATATAATAACTTACTAGCATAACATGATTCACTGCTTGACAGAAAATAACAAAGCATCACATGAAAGAGGCATCACACATGACACACACATTTTTCACGTGGAAACCCAACTGGGAAAAACCACGGTGGGGATGAATACCCACAAGCTATTTTTGTACTCTTTAGAAGTCCACTCTGTTAGGAGCCTAGTCCGGTTAAAGACTATTACAACAGGTTCTGTTAAGAACCGATCATGTTAGGGATCACCTGGTTAAGGGTTAAACCCTATTAGAGGTTACCTTGTCAGAGGATTTTATGAACTCAATGGCTTTGAGTCACCCTGTTAAAGGATTTATAGCAAGCTAGTTAAAGCTACCCATTTAAGGGATTTTCCAACTATTGAAGTAGTTAAAGATCAACAGGTATTACAATGATCTGGTAATAGCACTCAATGCTAATGCATATCTGCTTTAGTTCCTTCCTTTTGCACACACACTAGGTAGGTATCAATCCTGTTATCTGGTCTGGCAAGAATCATGTATCTCTATTTAGATACACACACATCATTTGCCAACAACCTCGACATGAAACATAACATTGACCTTATAGAACACAGATAGGTTGGCAACATGAACCCTAAACCCTAAACACTTAGGTTAAGCAATTGATCGGTTCAATCCTAACCATTGAGCACTTTGCATTTGAATACAATGGTCTTGAATAGATCTCAAGACATTCTCCATCATTCGTTCTTCACCACTTCATGGAGGCAATAACCCATCACGCATTCTCCACTATTTGCAAAGACTTCACACATTCCCGAGGTAGATAGGATCAGTCTCCTTCATGCAAGATCCTTCATGTGCACGAGACTGACATGGCAAGACGATCTGATCTCCATTACAATGCTAACTCATCACACAATGTCATCGGGCTTGGAATACTTCAACCGAAAACCCTGAAGCTAAGACTACCAACTGGTAGTCCTACCACATTCCATGTATCGGTTCTGATTCTGACATACCGGTTCCAGTTCACAACATCATACTGGTTCACTTGGACAAGCATATTGCTTCACTTATTGTACATATACCGGTTCTCTTTGCCAGTTGCTTAACTTCAATATACCGGTTCACTTCTCAGCATATTGACATCAATGACAACATATAATATCATCATGTCATCATTCTCTTGCACATATGCCAACAATCTCCCCCTTTGGCATTGATGGCAATATACAAAGATATCACTCAACATCACATCTTCTCCCTATTGCTGCAGATATCTTCACCGCTTCACATCTTCTCCCCCTTTGAGAACAATGCCAAAGTGGAGGCACAAGCTTCCTTGTTCCACTATGTTGCCCCCCCTGAGAAGTAGCATCCTTCAACACATCAATCCTGAAAAAGATTGGACACTGCAATACCCGACTGATGTGGAGCACATACTTTTAGTTCACCTCTTGAAGGGGCAGCACCCCTAATTCACCTCTCAAATAGGTAAATGAAGCCTTTGGTAGAGGCTTGGTGAATATGTCTGCTAATTGCTCCTTAATGGAAACATGTTCCAATACAACCTCTTTGTTCTGAACCTTTTCCCTTAAGAAATGATACTTGAGTTCAAAGTGCTTGGTTCTAGCATGTAAAACCGGATTCTTGGAAATGTTAATTGCACTTGTATTGTCACAAAATATACTTACCGATTCAGATACAAGAACTTTGAAGCCATTCAATACATGCTTCATCCAAATAGTTTGGGTATAGTTCATAAAAGATGCAACATACTCCGCTTCTATTGTAGACTAAGAGATACAGCTCTGCTTTTTACTCATCCATGAGACCAGTCTACCATCGAGAAAGAATGTACCACCGGTTGTGCTCTTCCGGTCATCTACATTACCAGCCCAATCAACATTTGTGAACACTTTCAGGTTGAACTCATTATTGTATGGATACCATAACCCATAGTCAATAGTTCCCTTAAGATATCTAAGAATTCGCTTGACTGCTACCAAGTGGGATTCTCTTGGGCTTTGCTGAAACCGAGTAGTAATACCCGCTGCATGTGCAATGTCCAGTCTGTTATGCACTACATAATGCAACTTACCAATCATTGATCGGTATTCCTTCTCATTTACCAGTGCCGAGTCATCTTCTTTTGATAGTTTACAACCGGTCACCATTCGTGTACTAATCGGTTTACTGTCTTCCATGCCAAAGGTTTTCAACATCTCTTTGACATACTTGGACTGAGTAATAAAGATTCCATCTTTTATTTGTTGAATTTGCAGTCCAATGAAGAACTTAATCTCTCCTATGAGTGACATCTCAAATTCCTTCTTCATCTCATCGGCAAAATCATGACTCATCTTGTCATCTCCTCCAAAGATGATGTCATCAACAAATACTTCACAGATCAAAATCTAATCTCCTTCTGATTTCAAGTAGATTTTGCTATCTTCACTTGTTCTTTCAAATCCAATCTTCACAAGATGGGAGTGCAAGCATTCATACCATGCTCTAGGTGCGTTCTTTAGTCCATACAAGGCTTTATGTAGCCTACAGACCATGTCACTATCTTTTGATAGGGAAAACCCATATGGTTGCTCTATATACACCTCCTCTTCAAGTATTCCATTTAGGAATGCAGTTTTTACATCCATTTGGTATACCTTGAATCCTTTAAAAGCTACATATGCAAGAAGCATATGAGCTCCTTCCAATCTAGCTACTAGAGCAAAGGTTTCTCCATAGTCTTCTCCTTCTTCTTGAGCATACCCCTTACACACCAGTCTGGCTTTGTTTCTTATCATTGTCCCATCTTCATTCAACTTATTTCTGAAAACCCATTTGGTACCAATGACATTTTTATGCTCCAGGCTGGGTACCAAGGACCATGTACCATTCTTTTCTATCTGCTCAAGTTCCTCTTCCATTGCCTTGATCCAATCTTCATCTTTATGTGCCTCTTTGAATGATTTAGGCTCAAATTCAGAGATCATACATGAGTTTTCTCTGACCTTTCTTCTTCTAAGTATTCTTGCATCCTTGTCTCCTATGATTTGCTTTGGATCATGATTGAATTTGACACACCTAGGTATATTCTTAACAGCTTCCTCTTGCTTTTCTTCATCATCCTCATCTTCATCAGCATCTACCAGTGTAGGAGCACAGTTGCTAGTACTGGGAAAATTTGCAACTGGTTCTCAGAAGGTTACTACTGGTTCATCTCCTACATGCTCTCTGTCAGTTTCCTCAGATTTCTCAGATTTTTCATCAACCCTAACATTGATGCTTTCAACAATTCTTTGAGTCCTATTGTTGAAACATTTGAGAGCTTTTCTCTTAGTGGAATACCCTAGGAATATTCTCTCATCACATTTGGCATCAAACTTGCTCTGATGTTCACTCCTCTTGATGTAAAATTTATTACCAAACACTCTAAAGTAGCTTACCACTGGTGTCTTACCGGTCCAGTACTCATAAGGAGTCTTATCCTTTCCTTTCTTGATGAGTACCCGGTTCATTGTGTAGACTGCAGTGCTCACCGCTTCTCTCCAAAAGGTGTGAGCAAATTTTCCTTGGATCAACATAGTTCTAGCCACTTCAACCATAGTCTGGTTGTTCCTCTCTGCTAAGCCATTCTATCGTGGAGTCCGAGGGGCTGACAATTGCCTCTTGATGCCATTCTCTTCACAATATTTGTTGAATTCACCGGAAGTGAATTCCCCTCCTTGATCAGTTCTAAGGCATTTGATTCTTCTACCACTTTCCTTTTCTACCAGTGATCTAAAGGCTTTGAACTTTCCAAAGGCTTCAGACTTGTCCTTCAAGAATGTGACCCACATCATTCTTGAGCAATCATATATAAGAATCATAAAATACCTATCTCCCTGCACACTCCTAGTCCTCATAGGACCACACAAATCAGTATACACAAGATCAAGTAAATTGTTAGTAGTGAAAGATTTACCTTTGAAGGTTGAGGAAGACATTTTCCCTAGTTGATACTCTCTACACAAAGGATTTTCCAGTTTTCTCAGCATAGGTAATCCTCTAACTGCCTTGGTCTTTCTGGCCTTCACAATGTTATCAAAGTTTACATGGTAGAGTCTCCTATGCCATATCCAGCTATCATCAAACTTAGCCATAAGACATGTGTTGGGACTCATTAAATTTGAGTCAAGTTTTGAGGCCCAATTCAAATTTTTGCTTTGCATTTCCAAATGAGTCAGTTTGAATGGCCTAGTTAGAGAGAGGGCAAAATGGAGCCAGTTGATTTTTAGAGGGTAAGGCTCAGGGAAGTTGTTGTACACCTTTAATTTGGCCTATGCAGTGATTTGAAACTTTCAAAATTCAGTTTGGATAAGCTTGTCAGGTACCCATTTCAAGGGGTGAGCTGAAAGTGCATTTTAGGCACAAATGCAGATTTTTTTGAGTAGCCTACTTTGAGTGCTTACATCTTTTACCTTGTTGATTGTCATGAATAAATTCAAAATGGATTCAATTATATGCATAAATGTGAGTGAGCTTGCAAAATTTCAAGTCCTAATGAATCCATTTTCTCAGTTTTCAGAGCCAAATCCGTTTGCAGTTTGTGTGGTTTGACTAGTCCCTATTTTGACAACTAGTCGGAGCCCTGTTTTGCACGAGTTTAAAAGTTGCCTCAGTAAGTGTTATGACATAATGTTTGTTTTGGGCTATTGTTGGTATAAATGATGAGCTACGTTTCAAATTTCAAGCCTCAGCCAATCCGTTTGGTTAGTTTGCAAAAGGGTTCATTGAACCATCATTTTCAGTTGTCCGTACTTTCAGTGCTATATCAGTTAAAGTAGCCGTTTTCATGAGCGCGCCATTTGCACCTAGTTAGGATTTTGGTCAAACTGGGAATTCAAATATTTAATATGTACTTCAAGGTACCCGTGTTTCAAATTTGAGGGTCTACGGAGGTCGTTTGATATTTTTGAGAAAGGCATCATGTGTTGCCAGAACATTGACTTCATCAGGTCCGCAGTGTCAACAAAGCCAGTTGGTCATTTTCGGTGATTAATATCTCTTCGCTCGGGACTTGTCTTGAAAAACCATTTGGTAGAATTCATGCTTGTATATTAGAGTACACGCCTGTTAGATGGCAAGGTCCAAAAAGGTGTTTTGACCAGCTTGAAAAATAGGTCTTCGCGATTAAATGTGAAAATGTGGCATAAGTGCCTGAAAGTTGCAAAACTCAGTCTGATGATCCGCAAATGATGTCAATCATTTCCAGAGGTAAGTTCAGGGTCCCTGAGGTATTTCAGAGGTCAGTTGCATGAAAACAAAAATTTTTTTTAGTCGGACCCACTTTGGAGCCCGACCTGGCTCGTGCCCGTGCATTAGTTTTTATGGCGAAAATGTTCCTAGTACGTGGCATCATGACGCATAAATTTATGGAGATTAAAGAAGATGATGCTACTTTAAATTCTTGTAGAATATATATAAATGTGGCCTCAGGGAATGTAAAGCTTCAAAATTTAAGTCCTTCTAAGGTGCTTATTGATGGGCAAATTGTTGGGAAAAGATGAACAAATTAACTTTGAAAATGGGAGTTCATTTTCCATAGTGCGATCCTTTTCAAGGTTCTGTTGGAGAAGATATTTCTTTTTTGTGGGAGCAAACCCATGGATTTAATACCATTGAACAAGATATAACAAGAAGGTCCATTCAAGATCAAGGAAATATAGTATTTGAGGTTGTACTTGATGCTGCTGAAATTGATTAACTAGACTACAGGCAAATCTAATCAGCCAAATTACTTCAGCATTTCCTCTTTGCAATTCATGTGCCAAAGTTGTAATCGCCCATAGTTTGCATTGGTGTAGACTTTCTAAAAGAATGAAATTGGTAGATGTATTGCCAAATTCCACAACCTTCCCAGCAAGCTCCCCACATAAAGACTTTGGTAGTGTTGGGAAAAATGGTGTCTCAACCTTGCATTTATGTGAGGTTACTATTTATAGTAAGTTTTCATTTGAGCACGAAATGGTGCGAAACTCTCCCTGAAGCTTCTGGTTGGCTAGATAAGCATTCCGGTAAAGTTGCGTCGCAAGGTCACAGCTAGTTTTGAAGATATTAAAGTTTTCATCTTGGAGGGGTGCAATAAAATGTTTAAACTTAATTTTGGGGACTTTAGAGGCTCTGAAACGCCTTGAAAAGTTGCCATAACCGGCGAAGCGGGTTACGAGGTGATAGAGCACTTCGCGAGCTTTCCGGTGCTTCAAACGGTTCGTCAATCGGACACCCGATTCTCAAGTTATGGCCTCCGGAAGTTTGTACTCCTGAAATAGAAAAAATAATTTGTATCGGATACATAAATGAGCTGTAAAAGGGAGTGACACGTGTTGATGTGTGCTTTAACATGTCATAGGGCATCTAGAAGGGAGATAAGGTCGGCTACACCTTATTGGGTGGTTTTAGCCCATGGTTTTGTAATACCGTTTGACGGTTTCTTGTATTGTATCTCCTATTTATGAGGTGTGTGAGATAGAGGTTGTGTGTGAGAGTCTCATGGCTATTGAGTTGCCTCTGAATCTCTGATTAGTGGTACTCCTGCGAAGAGCTTGCTCTGCAAGTATGTTGTAATCTGTTTTTGATTGCTGAATAAAATATTGAGCTGCTTTTGGAGGGTGGGGTTTTTCTCCCGAAAGGGTTTTCCCCACGTAAATCACTGTGTTGTGGTATGAATGCTATTATATCTATTTCTATTTTCTGTAACTGTTGTAATGATCTGAAAAAGTTTTGCATTACCCTCCTCTCAAGGTTAGTGTAGGAAGTTGTTTCCGCTACTTAACTTCCTTACAAGTGGTATCAGAGCCTGATCACCTTTGGTTTCAATTGTGGGCAGTTGGGTTTTTTGAACTAATCTAGATTTGAGTGGGAGCTTGTGCAGAAGACACTTTTTGATCTTGTTGCAGGAATATTCAGATGGCGAGTTTGTCAGGGAGAATAGAGGTGGAGAAATTTAATGGAAGTAATTTTGAGATGTGGAAGCTGAAGATGGAAGATCTGCTAATAGATCGAGATCTTTGGGATGCTGTTGATGCGAATGTCCAAAGGCCCTCAGATCCTACTGCGGCAGCTCAGTATGATGTTATGGACCGGAAAGCCAAGGGTCTAATCAGACTGTGCCTGGCAAACTCTGTTCTAATCAATGTCCATGAAGAAAACTCTGCAAAGAAGCTATGGACTAAGCTTGGTGAGATGTATCAAGTGAAATCTTTATTAAATCAAATTTTCTTAAGAAAGAAATTGTATTCCTTAAAGATGGAAGAGGGTGGACGAATTGCAGACCACCTGGAAGCATTCAATATGTTGGTGGCTCAATTAGTATCCGTCGGTGTTAAGATGGACGAGGAGGAGAAATGTCAGATCTTGCTTTGTTCTTTGCCTGATTCGTGGGATTCTCTTGTTATGGCTATCGGTAGTACTTCTGTTGTTTTGAAATCTGAAGATGTGGTGGGTGCCCTACTCGGTGAAGAGATGCGAAGGATGGTATCCATCAGTTCAAAGGAAGCCCTAACCGTTCATGGAAGACCTAAAGAGAAAGGCAAGAAGAATGAGAAGCGTGGCAAGTCCAAATCCAAAGGGAGATCGAAATCTCCTGGAAAGTCCAAAGTCATTTGCTGGAATTGCGGTAAACCGGGTCACATCCGTAAGGACTGCAAAGAAGAAAAGAAGAAGAAAAAGAAAAAGTTCGATTATGATTCTGAGTCCGACAAGGAAGATGGCGATGCCTTTATTGCGGCTTTGGCGACTCATGCAGGTAATGATGCTTGGCTAATTGACTCAGGTGCATCTTTTCATATGACTTCCAATAGAGATTGGTTTTCTGAATATGAAGGATTTAATGGAGGTAAGGTGTACTTGGGTGATGATTCACATCTAGACATTGTTGGTCGAGGTAAAGTTAGAATCAGGTTTTCTGATGGTAGAATAAAAAGGATTAATGGTGTGCTGCATATCCCTGGATTAAAATGAAACTTGTTATCTGTGAGCAAACTGATAGATGCGGGTGTGCAGGTAGTCTTTTCTGAAGCAGGATGTAAGATGATTAAGGGTGCTATGGTAGTTGCTAGAGGTGTCAGGTTTGGCACTTTGTATAAGCTTGAAGCATACACTGTTGAGTGTAATAGCACTTCTGTAAAAAGTAAATCTGCGGATACTTCACTGGAAGATTTGAAGGTTTCACCTTCAGCAGATGGAAATGGTTTTTGGGTACCTAAGGGTGCTCTTTCATCTGAAGCAAAGTTACCTGCAGAGAAGACTATGTTATGGCACCAGAGACTTGGCCACATTGGAGAAAAGGGTCTAAGGACCTTGAAAAATAAAAACCTTGTTGAAGGTTTGAATGACTGTAACCTTGACTTTGATTTATGTGAGCATTGCATTTATGGAAAACAAAACCGCGTTCAGTTTTACTCGAGTTCTTATAAAACTTGTGGTGTTTTGGATCTTATCCATTCTGATGTGTTTGGTCCAGTAGATGTCTCTTCGATTGGAAAATCCACATATTATGTTTCATTTATTGATGATTTTAGTAGAAGGACATGGGTTTATTTTCTAAAGAGCAAATCTGAAGTTTTTAGTCATTTTAAAGAATTTAAAGCAATGGTTGAGTTGCAGACTGGAAAGAAAATAAAATGTTTGAGAACTGATAATGGCGGTGAGTTTTGCTCTAATGATTTTGATAGATTCTATAAAGACTGTGGAATTAACAGGTAGAAGACAACTCCGTATTCTCCACAGCAGAATGGAGTTGCAGAAAGAATGAACAGGACACTGATGGAGAAGGCTAGGAGTATGTTGAGTGGTGCTAGTCTCGAACAAAAGTTTTGGGCTGAAGCTGTTGCCACTGCTTGCTACCTGATTAACAAGTCTCCTACATCAGCTCTTGTTGATAAAACACCTATGGAAGCATGGTCAGGTCACAAGCTTTCATTGAGACATCTTAGAGTTTTTGGCTGCGAGGCATATGCACATGTGCCAAAGGAGAAGCGAACAAAGTTGGAGAACAAGGCTGTGAAATGTATCTTCATCGGGTATAGTTATGGTGTGAAAGGATACAAGCTTTGGGACCCTGTTGCACAAAAGGTAATTCACAGTAGAAGTGTTATTTTTAGAGAAATTAAGTCTCCTTCAGTTACATTGCAGCCAGAACAGACTAAAAAAGAAGATGTGATTCAACTTCCTTCTACACCTGAAAGAGTTGAATCGAGACCCCTAGATAGGCAAGAATTTGAGGAGAGCTCGTCTAGCTCTGAATCTTCAGAAGAGGAGGAAGAACCTCCAACTCAGCTTGTTCGAAGGTCTACAAGACATAGACAACCACTTGAAAGGTATTCACCTGATGATTGGAGATGTATTTTTGCTCTGAATACTAGTATGGATGAATCGAAATCTGTAGAAGAGGCATTAGGTATGAATGATGCAGAATCCTGGAAGATTGCTATGGAGGAAGAAATGGCAGCTTTGAAAAAGAATGATACATGGGATCTTGTACCATTGCCTGAAGGACGAAAATCTGTTGGTTGTAAATGGGTGTTCAAGAAAAAGATTGGTTCAGATGGAAGCATTGAGAAGTATAAAGCAAGGTTGGTTGCAAAAGGCTACTCTCAGGTTGAGGGTGTTGATTACGGTGAGATATTTTCTCCTGTTGCAAAAATGACGTCCATTAGATTTTTGCTTTCTATTGCTACTGCTTATGATTTAGAGGTTGAGCAAATGGATGTGAAAACTGCTTTCCTTCATGGTGATTTGGAGGAAGATATTTATATGACATAGCCAGAGCACTATGTGGTGAAAGGCAAAAGAAATTTGGTCTGTAAATTGAAGAAATCTTTGTATGACCTCAAACAAAGTCCTAGGATGTGGTACCAGAAATTTGATACATATGTGTTGAGTTTGGGATTTGAACGTTCTAAATCAGATCACTGTGTTTATTATAAATCTTATGGTGATCATTTCTTATTCATTGCATTGTATGTTGATGATATGTTATTCATTGGCAAAGGGAAAGGTATGATTTCAGAACTGAAGTCTCAGCTCGCTGCTAAATTTGAAATGAAAGATCTTGGTGCAGCAAAGCACATTCTTGGGATGGAAATTAGAAGAGATAGGGTGAATAGAAAGCTATGGCTAGGCCAGAGTAAGTATGTGAATTCAGTGTTACAGAGGTTCAACATGCAGAATTGTAGACCATTGAGTGTTCCTTTTACAGTTGGAACGAAACTATCTGTTTCAGATTGTCCTACATCCCCATTGGAGATGGAAGACATGAGCAGAGTGCCTTACCAGAGTGCAGTTGGAAGCTTGATGTATGCTATGGTCTGTACTAGACCAGACATTGCCCAAGCAGTGGGAGTACTTTCTAGATATATGTCCAATCCTGGTAGAGTTCATTGGGATGCAGTCAAAAGAGTCTTCAGATATTTGAAGGGTACTTCAGAGTATTCTTTGTGTTATCATGGTAATTAAGTTGGAGACATGACTTCCCTTGATATCCATGGTTATGTGGATTCAGATTGGGCAGGTGATATTGATAGCAGAAGATCCACCAGTGCTTATGTGTTTATTTTGTTTGGTGGTGCAATTAGTTGGATGAGTAAGCGACAGACTGTGGTTGCTCTATCCACTACTGAAGCAGAGTATATGGCAGCTACTCATGCTTGTAAAGAGGCCATTTGGCTTAAGAGACTATGTTCGGATATTGGAATAAAACAAGGTACAGTGACAGTTTACTGTGACAGTCAGAGTGCAATTAGCCTAGCTAAGAACCCGACATTTCATGCCCGGACCAAACATATTGATGTTCAGTATCATTTTGTTAGAGATATGGTCGAAGATGGTAGGGTGAAGCTGGTTAAGGTGGAAACTTTGATGAATGTTGCAGATGCTTTAACTAAGGCAGTGAGCACAGATAAGTTCAGATGGTGTTCAGAGTCTATGGGCCTTATGGCCCCTAGCAATTGATTCATTGTGTTGACATTCCCTTCCGCTCATGCAAGGTGTTCGACAAGTGGGAGATTTGTTGGGAAAAATGGTGTCTCAACCTTGCATTTATGTGAGGTTACTATTTATAGTAAGTTTTCATTTGAGCACGAAATGGTGCGAAACTCTCCCTGAAGCTTTTGGTTGGCTAGATAAGCATTCCGGTAAAGTTGCGTCGCAAGGTCACAGCTAGTTTTGAAGATATTAAAGTTTTCATCTTGGAGGGGTGCAATAAAATGTTTAAACTTAATTTTGGGGACTTTAGAGGCTCTGAAACACCCTGAAAAGTTGCCGTAACCGACGAAGTGGGTTACGAGGTGATAGAGCACTTCGCGAGCTTTCCGGTGCTTCAAACGGTTCGTCAATCGAACACCCGGTTCTCAAGTTATGGCCTCCGGAAGTTTGTACTCCTGAAATAGGAAAAATAATTTGTATCGGATACATAAATGAGCTGTAAAAGGGAGTGACACATGTTGATGTGTGCTTTAACATGTCATAGGGCATCTAGAAGGGAGATAAGGTTGGCTACACCTTATTGGGTGGTTTTAGCCCATGGTTTTGTAATACCGTTTGACGGTTTCTTGTATTGTATCTCCTATTTATGAGGTGTGTGAGATAGAGGTTGTGTGTGAGAGTCTCATGGCTATTGAGTTGCCTCTGAATCTCTGATTAGTGGTACTCCTGCGAAGAGCTTGCTTTGCAAGTATGTTGTAATCTGTTTTTGATTGCTGAATAAAATATTGAGCTGCTTTTGGAGGGTGGGGTTTTTCTCCCGAAAGGGTTTTCCCCACGTAAATCACTGTGTTGTGGTATGAATGCTATTATATCTATTTCTGTTTTCTGTAACTGTTGTAATGATCTGAAAAAGTTTTGCATTACCCTCCTCTCAAGGTTAGTGTAGGAAGTTGTTTCCGCTACTTAACTTCCTTACAGGTAGCAGCTACAGTAGCTAAGGAAACTCTCAGCAATGAAGCTTTTGGCAGGTGTAGTCCCAAAATGCCGACCCCTGCTAACGTCCTCCATCTTGCTATGAGCTGCAGTAGGAGAGTGCTGGTTGGGCGCTAAAATGCAGCAGACAATTAGCAAGGCAAGTGCATTGCCAGAGGTGCTACATCCTCCCCTCATGAGCTATGATAGCCTCCTTGCAGATATCGTGGATAATTCATGCAAGTGAAATGTTTTTAGTCAACTACAAATGGTGAAAGGAGGGTGGAGTGTGGCGTGGTTAAGGAAAATGGAAGAAGCTTCAGCGAATTGCTATGACAGATCGCATGTTTGGCAAAGGGGCTACAGAGACAAATTAATGCTAGCTAGAGACCTCCCTCCACGTGATGGGTGAGTTTGCAAAGCATGCCAATGTGGAGTGGAATTTGAAGCTGTAGAGAAGGTTTGGACAAAGCAAAGTCCACGTGATGGGTAAGTGCAGAGGTAAAAAACATGAAGGATGGAGCATGGCATTTGCAACAGAGACTTTACAGCAAATGCAATTGGCAAGATTAATGCCAATCTCCCCCTACTGTGAGAATGTACTCCTCCCAGTATGGCGTGGTTGAGAAGGCCATCGAATTCCAAGCAAATGTAAGAGAATTTTCCATAAAAGCTCTGCAGAAAGCTTCAAAAACACATTTTCAGGCATGAAGCTTTTGTCCCACATTCGTTGGGCAAAGGAATTTTTTGATATTTAAATACAAATCTCCACACAAGTAATATGTCAAAGCCTCAAGGATTTTGACGGACGGTGCTCATTGGGTGCCCAGGTGGACCCCACGCACGTGGGTGTGGATCCCAAGGCAATCAAAGGAGGCTGACAGATGGTGACAGGTGGACCCCATGCAGGTACGGATCCTGAGGTAGACAAATTTTGCAGACAAAGGATGGCTTAACTGGTGAGCAAGTTCAAGACAATTCGACAGTGCGTGCAATTTTGCAAGCCAAAGATGCTCGTCGGTTAAAGTCTGCAAAATGGCGAAAAGCTCAGTGATGGTTAAAGACCCTGTAGGTTCAGGAGATCGGATGGCTCGCACGACTTTGCGAAGTAAAGAAGCTCACCAGTTAAGGGCTACAAAATGGCGAAAATCCCAGGCCAAAAATGCAGCGAAAGTGAGGATGTAAAGATCGAGCATGTCTGTAGAGATCCAATAGCTCGCATGATTTTGGAGCCCGAAGATGCACGAAACTTACCCATCATGAAATGGCGAAAGCCAGGTGGCAGTATGACATGGTGGTGCAGCAGGTGGGTCCTGTCCCAGTGGCGCATAGGTGGCAGATGGATGAGGTGTCATCCAATATGGCACCCAATGGATCTCATCAGCCAATAAGGTTCCGCCATGTGGCAAGGCATCAGGTCAAAAAGGAGGCCAAAAATCAAAATCAAAATCAGTTAAATGTATAGTGCAAACTATATTTAAAAAATGAAAAATTTAAATGATTGTGCACACATACATGATTAATTCGCCCAGAGGTCCATTTTTGGTCAAAATGGCAAGTATAATATATCGCCGGAAAGCTCTCAAGATGAGGAATGCAGCTATGGAGTTAATTTTAACAAAGATCATATATTTTGGGAGAAGTCTCCATGGGAATGAAATTAAGTTAGGGAAAGAAGACACTTGGCAAATTTTGATGAAACCTAATTTGTTCCCTCTTCCTTCTTATTCTAGAAATTTGGAGAAATGCTCCAGATTTGATGGCTTCCATTTTCTGAATATCTTGACCCAAGTTTGTAAATGCTTTTGTTTGGTTTCAGGGTACAGAGGATTATAGTGCAGTATTCAAGATGTGTTTTCTAGTTGCAAACTTTACTTGTGTTAGGCATGAGTAATTTCCCACAAGATTGTCTCTGTGATATGTTTTTTTCATTATTATGAATTCAATCCTCAAGGAGGATAAAATTTGTCAATTTCAAGGAAGTTGTGTGATTGTTTGTGGGTATCCTTCAAGGAAGGTTTTAAACTCTGTAATCAGTCATGAATAATGGAATGTGTCCCAGATTTGATGATTTTTGTGAGTGGAACTAAGTAATGCATTAGTATAAGGTATTAATGCAAGAATATCATTTAAGGAGAACCAATTTGTGACTTGGATGTATGTTTACAGTTCTGTGTGTGACTCTGTTGCCCAATGAACAAGGCACCGGTCTTGCAAATTTGGGGATAGTTTCAT
The DNA here is from genome assembly GCF_030272615.1 of Cryptomeria japonica. NCBI lineage: Eukaryota > Viridiplantae > Streptophyta > Pinopsida > Cupressales > Cupressaceae > Cryptomeria > Cryptomeria japonica. The sequence continues at coordinate 641,375,903 of NC_081413.1, forward strand.
ATTAAAACATATTAAAAGACAAATCTATTTCCCTTATGTTTAGGGGTGTGTTATTTTCATTCCAAGCTCTATTTTCATTTACAGTTTATACAGATTTAGCCAATCTGTAGTGTGTTTCTAAATTGGGTGAGCTTGTGGAATGGTTTATCTGCTTCATTGATGCTGTCATGGTGAGTAAATGAGTTAATTTCATGCATCAAAGGTATACCCGCCTAGGTTTTGCAGAGCCTGAAGAGTAGAAGGATTTAGATCCTTGTCATGTTGTCCAAGCCCTAAGGTTCTTCATAGATTGAATTGGCTACTTCATAGATCAATTATAGGTGTGCTTGGGTTAATCATTTTTGATGAACAACAACATGTACTTATATTTGCATTCAGCTGAAATAAGTTACCTTTGGTTTGCATACCGGTGGCCATCAGTTCACCATTCTTTCCTTTGATTTTGCAGACTCCATTTTTGAATTCGAGAGTGAGTCCACCATCATTCAGCTAGGCAACACTCAATAGATTGTGTCTGAGGCCTTCAACCCAATACACATTGTCAGAATTGCTCTTTCCATTTAGAGAGATGGACCCTCTGCCTTTGACCATACATGGTGCATCATTACAAAAATGAACCACACCACCATCATACTCTTCCAGGGATATAAACTTGCTCTGGTCACCAGTCATACGGTGAGAGCAACCAGTGTCAATAATCCATTCATTGGAATTATCAAAGCGAGAGACAAGAGCCTTCTTGTCGGACACATCCTCCTTGACTACAACAAACACAATATCTTCATTTTCTTCATCTTCTGATTCCTTATCTATGACATCTTCATCAACTGCTACAAAACAGTTTCTCCAATTTCCTCCTTTGAATTTCTTGAACCTTTCCGGTTTGTCCTTTCTATCACCATTAGAACAATTTATAGCGATGTGTCCTATCTGGTTACAAGAGAAGCATTTCAAAGGAAGCTTACCTCTGTATTTGTCGGTTCCCTTAGGAAGTCTCTTGGCAAGAAGAGCTTCAAATTCCATCAAAATCTTCTCATCATCCATTTCTCTGCTCTGTCTTGGTTCATCGTTGGTGCTTTCTTGTTTTCCTTTTCTGGATGGTGTAGCAGATGTTCTAAAAGCTAATTCAGTCTTCTGAACACTGCCATCAAAACTATTTAGCTCATAGGCTATTAATTTTGCAATGATGGAGTCTAGGGATACCTTAGTCTTGTCTATTGATCTCAACTCTTGAATAGAAACAACCCTTATTGCATAGACCGGTAATAGGTATCTGAAAACTTTGCTAACAACAGTGGAATCTTTCATTTTACCACCTGTACTCTTGATATCTCCAACAATGGTTTTGAACCGTATTCCATATTGTTGAATGGTCTAACCTTCAACCATCCGCATGTCTTCAAACTTCCCTCTAAGGATTTCTTCCTTAAATTATTTTACATGTTCATCACCTCCATAGATATTCTCAAGAGTATCCCATACTTCTTTGGGATTGTCTTGATCCTGGACATCAATAAACTCAATGTCAAATAAGCTACTAATTAGGGCTTCCATGACTTGCCCATTCTCTTGAATCTCTCTCTTTTGGTCATCTGTGAGAGTACCAGTAGGGATAACATAAACGTTCTCAACATAACTCCAATGTTGAGCACCCATACTTCTGATGTATATCTTCATTTTGTCCTTCCATATTTTAAAGTTATCTCTGTTGAACTTTGGACCTTCCCTCTTCATCATTATAATAGGATCTTTCCCTCAAGTGGTTAAGCTTACAACATAGAGGACCTAGAGGATGCTTTGATACCAATTGATAACTCAATGATGAATGGTGAGTACCAAACCGGTACTGAGAGGGGGGGTGAATCAATATAGGCACAAAAAATTCTCCTGAACCAATTTGATTGCAGACTGTAAACTATTGGCAATCTCTAACACTGGTCCAAACCAGACTACTACCAGTTAAACATAGTGCAACTATGAAAGACATGAACCAGCCAATCTTCTTAGCTTTCCACACAACCTACTTCCTCATTTCCACTTTGTCCGTATGCATAAACAGATAATCCATCATCAGAAATATAATAACTTACTAGCATAACATGATTCACCGCTTGATAGAAAATAACAAAGCATCACATGAAAGAGACATCACACATGACACACACATTATTCACATGGAAACCCAACTAGAAAAAACCATGGTGGGGATGAATACCCACAAGCTATGTTTGAACTCTTTAGAAGTCCGCTCTGTTAGGAGCCTAGTCCGGTTAAAAACTGTTACAACAGGTTCTATTAGGAACCGATCCTGGTAGGGATCACCCGGTTAAGGGATGGCTAGAAAACTCGGTAAGGGTTAAACCCTGTTAGAGGTTACCTTGTCAGAGGATTTTATGAACTCAATGGCTTTGAGTCACCCTGTTAAAGGATTTACAGCAAGTTGGTTAAAGCTACCCATTTAAGGGATTTTCCAACAGTTGAAGTAGTTAAATGTCAACAAGTATTACAATGATCTAGTAATAGCACTCAATCCCAATGCAAATCCACTTTAGTTCCTTCCTTCTGCACACACACTAGGCAGGTATCAATCCTCTTATCTGGTTAGGCAAGAATCACGTATCTCTATTTAGATACACACACATCATTTTCCAACAACCTCAACATGAAACATAACATGAACCTTATAGAACACAGATAGGTCAGCAACATAAACCCTAAACCCTAAACACTTAGGTTAAGCAATTGATCGGTTCAATCCCGACCATTGAGCACTTTGCATTTGAATACATCAGTCTTGAACAGATCTTAAAACATTCTCCATCATTCGTTCTTCACCACTTCATGGAGGCAATAACCCATCACGCGTTCTCCACCATTTGCAAAGACTTCACACATTCCCAAGGTAGATAGGATCAATCTCCTTCATGCAAGATCCTTCATGTGCACAAGACTGATGTGGCAACATGATCTGATCTACAGAAAGCATGTGATACAATGAGGGGTCTGCATATGCAGGAAGGCACACCGCCTAGAGCATACTGCTCATTACAAAAGAGTCTCACTGACTACAAAGAGGCTAAAACCATCTCAAGATAAATGGACAACAATCCAATAGAGTGAACTGCAAGAAATAGCATCTACTATGTTTGATTATAGTCCCGGTTAAGCTCAATACCAGAGGCCTTTAACCTCTTCCTTAATCCCAATTCGATCACCTATGATCGACAAAGTCTCCTTCGCATATGATACTGCATTTCAAGACCATGAACACTTATTCCATTCCTATACCACGATCTACAAGGAGATTTTACATCATTTTATACAAACCCTAAGGCCTAAACCAATTAGGTCGGCAACCTAAAAGATATTACAATAATATTATTACATAAATTCATATTACAATGATATGCCATGTCGGCTTAAGACCAAAACAACAATAACAAACCCATAAATCATCCTGAAATATCCTAGTAATGTGTAGAGTACATGTTAGCATGATACTGGTCCATAACTTAGATAGGCACCAGACCTATTTTGGGTCCACCACGCCAAAGCAATGTCTTCAAGTAGTTGAAAAATGGTCAAAGAACATCTTCAGCATCTTGAAATCCATGTAGAGGTTGCACCAACACCAATTATGCATCTTGTCAAGATTCCTCAGTGAGAGCTCTGCCGGTAAAGCCTTAGACTAGTGCCGGTAAATGTTTACTAGAGTGTATGATATCATTCGATTAACAAGTCAATACCATCTGACCAAGACATTCTCTAGAAGCATGTACCACATGTAGCCAATCACTTTCCATAGATCTAAACATGTTGGAAGTGTCCAATAGATAGTCTCTTTTGTCGGTAATGTTGGATCTTCTACTGATAACCAAAACCTGTCTGTCGGTAACCAACCATAATAGCTAGTGTTGACATCAATGACAAAACATCAATGCAACACATAATAAATTCATCAAATAATGCCAACAGTAGATGCACAAATCTTGGAGTTGTGTGCCAAGACTCTTGTTGATGCCCCGGTAGATGAAGTAGAGAAAGCCTTTGGGACTACAAAGTGAAAAGAAACTGAAGTTGAAATTGGATTCATTAAGAAGAAAAAGGAAGATAAAAAAGGTTGGGGAACTTGTATAGAAGATTTCCTCTGAGATAAAGCAGATTATTAGACTAGCTGAAGGGTCATCTCCAGCAGTAGTGTAGGCTCCACCGGTAGCAGCAACCGACAAGGGTGTAGTAAAGAGGAAGAAACCTAAGACTTATATTTCCCCTGCTACATCCAATTCTGATACTGATGTTGTGCCCTCATAGATTCCCAAATTTTCATTAGGATACCAAGGAAGAAGGTTGAGGAAGTAAAGAAGCATAAAGTGACGGTTACCCCTCTGATAGCACCAAAGAAGATTTCAAAGGAGAGGAAACCGGTTAAGGAGTCTACATCTAATCCCAACAAGAAGAAGTAATCAGATGTAGAAACAAGTCTTGAATCTGGTAAGAGTATTGAAGTCATTCCTCCTATTTCAGTCGTTGAGTTGACTGATCAAATCACTAAAGATGGAATTTTGAGTAATATACAACATTACTATGTACATATGGGTGACAAGGAGAAAATGGAAATTGAGGAATCAGTTTTGTTGTACTTAGATATATATAAGAAAGAACTTTTAGAGATTGAAAAGCAGATACTGACAAATTTGTATAGTAAACTAGATGCTAGAAGGTTATCTGCGGCAGAAGAGGGTAGACATATAAAGGTATAAGAATTGTTAACTGTTTGTGGAGCCATAACATATGAAGAGATGAAACAGTGTTTAGAGTTTGTAAATAAAACAATTTTCTGAAGAAAACAATGACATGTGAGTCTTATGGTAGGTAGAGTGAATGAGATAGTTAAGGAGACACATGAGGCATGGGTAAAATTCTTTGTAGATAAACCTGGATTCTTTACATCACCAGAAGTCCCTCAAAAGTCTAAGAATCTTGACATCTCAGTAGATGATAAAGGGAAAGACATATTGGGAATGGATACACCAGTTTTGGATAAGAAAATAATAGAAGATACTCCCATGGTAGAACCACTTGTACCTAATATAGAGATAGTAGTAGATAACATTGGAACTATACAGGACAAGCAGGATACACCGAAACAAATCATTCTAGATATAGAGGTTATTGATGTGGATATAAAAAATAAACAGGTTGAGGATATTGAACCTCTGATACCAAATTTACATACTGAAGAGGTTAAGGTTGAAAAGGTTACTACACCAAGTGGCGAAGCCACCGGTGCAAGTCAAGAGGTTGAATCCTCCGGGAAATTTTTGGAAAGTCATTCATTGTTGGCACTTGACTCATCTGATCAAGTTAATTTTGCAGAAAAGAATATTGAGTGGTTGAGTACTTTTGAATTAATGTATGTTGCAGCTCAAAAGTTAAGGAAGGAAGGGACTTAAGACAAGCAGATTGTTGAGCAGGTCATTCCAATTTTGCAGCAACTTGCATTGGAATATAAGGTAGATCAAATTGGAAGCCCATTCAGAAAATTGAAAGGTTTGATAGAGCATATTTCCAAAGAGTTTAAAACTCTTCAAGAGGTATCAAACCAACCGTTAGTAGTCTTACCTATTTTTGCTAAAAAGCTCAATCAAGTAGAGCTTTAAAGTTTGATATTTACAAAAGGTACATTCTTATTTTGTTGTGTTGCATTCATGTGTATATAGAAAGTATGAAAAAAAAAGATTATATTTCAATGCTTCTAGTTTGTAACAAAAAAAGAGAAAAGACTTTCTGAAAGAGTATTTTTATTGATATGAAATACATGTTGTCTCACACAAGCCGTAAGATTGGCCTTTACTTCTTTGAAATAAAAGAAGAGCAACAAATACATGAATAAGCAAATAAAAGGAAAAATGCATGTAGAAGGGTAACTAGTCATTGCCTGTATGACTGGTTAAGTGTCTTGTTTCCTGTCTGAACTGGTTGTCCTTGTGTGTCCCAAGTCCTCCCGAATGTCCAAGTTCCTGCATTGGTCATATAAATGATATTAGATCCTGAAAGATTTAAGCAATGCCTACTCATGCAATCTACCCAATTATGTGCTTATGCAAATATTAGTGGATCCCAATGTGCACCAAAAAAGGAAAAAAACTGATCATAAACCATCAAATGCATGTTTTGTCTAACTTGTTTGCTTCATGTGCAGGTATTAAAAAATATGTGTTGATTATAGATTTTATGTGTGAATGGGAGTAAATGAAGCTCCCAAAAGGGTTGAGCCCAGCTCATAATTTGTGTCCCTATAACTGTCCTTTGGTCATCAGGAGATGGTATAAGTACCATCATATGTATATTCTCCTCACAAATTGTCTCATTTCTAAATTTCTGAGAAAAAAGGGAAGAATGATATGCATATGGTGGTGCCTACATCATCCTTTGATAAACAAAAGACAATCATAAATTAGGAGGGAAAAGAATCATTGCAGTATCATTGCATAAAATGAAGAGTCCAATCAGATTTGGTATTGGTGAGAAACAAGCATAATGTAACATTAAAGGGATATGCATGCCTCACATGAAACCTTTTGTTTCAATCAAATCAACAATTGTGAATGAATCATTTCATGTTTGTGTCATAGTGGGTTATGTAGCAAGCTTAAGAAAGTTCAGTAAACTTATAACATAAGGTTTTGTGAACTTTCCTAACCTTACTATATAAAACCACTTATGAGAGACCCCAAGTTGTATCTCATATTTTGAGCAGCCAAGTGATGGGACCAAGACTATAATTAGTGCAATCACCAGTGACTTGCAGTCATGGTGACCTGTAGCAGAATAGGGGATAGTCATGAATGCACAAGAACAAGGGATAAACTAAATTCAATGGACAGTGGGTAAGAAATGAACAAAAAGAAAAATGGAAGAATATTCTATGTGAAGGAGGAATTCATCCATTTGAAAAGCATAATTAACACACAAAGAAAGTTATAAAAAAATATAGTGCCCAACATCTTCTAGAATAGTGCAAATGACAGTCCATAGTATCAAATAGATAGGGACAATAGAAAGGTTGCAAGCTTGGCAGCATGATCAAGGAAATAGGTGACCATTAAATACAATGAAAAGAATGAGACCTACAACTCAAACAACAATAAGTTCTGATGAATAATGATGAACAACAAATACCCTAACTAGTATTGAGAGGGGGGGGTGTGAATCAGTACATACAAAAACTTCTCCACAACTTATCATGATAAAACACTGCTAATCGATTGTCTTCATTATTGAACTTAACGATGACAATACTGGTTAAATACAGTAAGACTTCAGACAACTTAAAATGGTAAAACTGAATACTTCAAATATCATTCAATAATTGATAATTGCTTCACCCATAAAAATATGCATGTGGTGTATCAGTAATATCACAACCATTAGCTCTGCATGCATAATCACCTAAACAAAGAATACTTAATCATCACATGAAAAATGCACAACTCATGACACAAATTTTTCACGTGGAAATCCAAATGGGAAAAAGCACGGTGGGGATGAATACCCACAAGCTTGTTTTAAACTCTTTTGAAGCTCGCTCTGTTAGGAGCCTAGTCTGGTTAAAGACTTTACAATAAGGTTCTGCTAGGAATTGATCCTGTTAAAGATCACTCGGTTAAGGGATGGCTATATACCTTGTTAAAGGTTACCTCGGTAGAGGATTTAAGGAACTCAATGAACTTGAGTCACCTGGTTAGAGGATTTACAGTAAGCCTGTTAAAGCTACTCGACAAAGGGATTTTCCTTCTATTGAAATGGTTAGAAGACAACAGGTAAAACTCTAATCTGATAACAACACTATATGGTAAGCCAGATCCTTTTCAGTTCCTCTACTCTGCAATCACACTTTGCAGTTTTTACTCACTGGTCTGGCAAGTATCTCATCACTCGGATACACGCACAACTTTTTCTAACAAAAAAAAATATCAAAACTCATTGACCTTATAGACAAGAATTAGGTCGGTAACATAAACCCTAAACCCTAAGTATTTTAGGTATAAAATTACAAGAGGTCCAATCCTGAACGTGCAAACACTTTACATAGAATGAAACAATCTCAAACAAATCACAAGTCATTCTGCATCGTCCATTCTTCACCGCACATTGAAATCAGTAACCCATCATGCTTTCTTCTCATACCGCTAAGAATAATGTTCATTTATGAGGTAGACATTTAATGCAGTCGATCTTCACATGCAAGATCCTCAAGGAAATCCTTCACGTGCACGAAAATGATGTGTCATCTCGATCTCATCCTTAATTCTTAGCTAACTCATCACATAATATCACTGGTTGCATTACACAAGCTAGATTACCAAACCGAAAAACCTAGAGCTGAGACTACCAACCGGTAGTCACACTTAGTTAAACCCTGACACCAGTTCACTACATCTCTTCATACTAGTTGACCTGTACTGCTTCCAATCTTCATACTGATGCATACTGGTGTACCTGCTTGAGCACATATTGACATCAATGGCAACATACTTTGTCACAGCTTCATCATATGCCAACAAGTTCACTATCAAATCAGACTTTTAGCAGTAGTATTCACTATCAAAGGAGCAAGTGACATGATATCAATGTCTTCAAGCATGAAGAATGGATAAATTTCAAAGGATCTTCAAAGGTTAATTGCACAAGATGCAGTCACAGCTATAGGAGAGCATAGGCTCAGTCAATACTTGATCAAGAACATTTATATCTTCCAATAGACTTTTATAGCTACATTCATTAAAATCAGTGTAAATATAGTCATGTGTTTTGATCATTTATCAAAAATGCAAATGCCAAATTAGCTAATTTGTTCACAAAAATTAGAAGATGAAGAGACGAAAAAACCCAAAAAATATCGTGAAAAGCTAGCTCATGATTTTTGAACCCATATTTCTCAAAAGACTTTATCTTGTATGCTTATGGCAACATTGACAGCATATCAACTATGTTGGTTCAGGAGAATGAGCATGGTTTAGAGTAGCCCTTGGTCTTTTCCACCCAAGGTATTAAGGACTATGAGGAGAAGTATTCTTTTGTTGAAAAACATGGTTTTGCTGTTGTTAAAATTTTAAAAAAGTTTAAGCATATGCTATCTAACAATAGGATTAAGTTGATGGTTGCTCACCCCTCAGTTAAAGAGTTTTTACTCAATAGGGACCTAAATGATAAGAGATTTGGCTGGGTGACTAGAGTAATGGAATTTAATGTGGATATTAAGGTCACCAAGCTAGTCAGAGGTAAGGGACTATGTGAGTAGCTTGCTGATCATACAAACAACAATGAATAGGATGAGGAGAAGGTTGTTTTAGCCCTCTAAGATGAAGAACCAACAACTGTTCATGTTCCTTCTACTAGTTGGGTACAAGAATTGACTCATTTCTTGCTGACTGGTGAGTGTCCTCATGGATTGAGTAAGTCAAAGAGAAGGTACTATAGACTTCAGTCCATTCCCTATGTACTCTTGAATGGTTTTCTGTTTAGAATGGATTTTCATGGTGTATTGTTGAGATGCATAGATGTTGATCAAGTTGATAAGGTATTACATGAGTTTCATGAAGGATTAGTAGGTGGATACTTTTTAGAAAGAGCTACAACTCTTAAAGTTATGAAAGGAGGTTATTATTGACCTAATTTGTTCGGAGATGCAAATTCCTGGGTTAGAAAGTGTAAAGAATCTTTTGTGTTTGTAGGTAAAGAAAAGTTAGCAGCGCTGCCATTGCAACCTATTCAAGTTGAACAACCCTTTATGAAGTGGGGTTTAGACTTCATTGGAGTCATAAATCCACCTTCAAGTGTTGTCCATAAGTGGGTGCTCATAGCCATTGATTATTTTACTGAGTGGGATGAGGTTGTGGCACTAAAAGAAGCAAATGAGACAGTTGTTTTGAACTTTTATGATGAGTTGATAACCAAATTTGGTGTTCCTGAATCTACAGTTTCAGATAATGCTCTTTCTTTTGTAGGGAGTAGAATATCTGATTAGGCAGCAAAGATTTTTTTTAATCTCAAAATCTTATCTAACTATTACCCTCAGGGTAATGGACAAGTTGAGTCCACAAATAAGAATCTGCTCATAATCATTAAGAGGATCATGGAAGGAAATCAGATAGCTTGGCATACCAAGCTTAAATCAGCCTTATGGGCTAATAGGATCACACCAAAATGATCTACTAGAATGTCACCATACATGCTTGTGACTGGGAAAGAAGCAAGGTTGCCTATCTCACATGAGTTTCTAGCCCTTGATCTAGCTAACCAGCTGGATATGATTGGAGAAGAGCCTATGGAAACAAGATTGGCTCAACTAATTGAGTTAGAAGAAGTTAGAAAATAAGCAATGAGGCAGATTGAGCATCACCAAGCTCAAATGAAAAGATCATTCGATAAGAGGGCAACTCCTAGAATGTTCAAAGAAGGTGACATTGTCCTGAAATTGGATGAATTCAAGAGCGGGCCAGGAAAGCATACGAAGTTTGATTCTTTTTGGAGTGGGCCTTACATGATTTTTGAGTGCAAGCAGCATAATGCCTTCCAACTATCTAAGCTAGATGGTGAGTTTGAGCCAATCCAAGTCAATGGGATTCACCTCAAGCATTTCTTTTGAGGTATGCCTAAAATATGTACATATTCCAGTATTCTTAGTTGTTAATAAGTGTTGTTGCATAGTAGGCCAGCTTGCAGTTTTGTTTTCCCTAAGTGCCTAGTGCACTGTTCTGTAGGAATTTTAAGCAGTTTTGTTTACTACTGCAGTGCACTATAGTTATTAAAGGTAAGTATCCATTATATGAAGTAGATAAAATGGGTATTTTCCACCACACATAGCAAATACCCCCTCTAGATAGCTATAGTGCATTGCGGCAGTGTTCTTCAGAGTTGTTTTGTTGTTGCCCTATCATAGTTCTTTTATTGTAGCCATATCATTCTTGACAGCAAGTTGTTTCAACTTATTACCACAAATCACATACCTGTAATCAATGGATTAGGACAGGTTTTGAGGAGTTTTCAAAGTTCTTGCTGTGTTAAAGGTTGTGTTTTCAGTTTTCTAAAGTTTCAGTGACTCTGTGCCCATTGGAGAGCATAAGGCAGCTGGTCTCAACTCTTCTCCAGTTTTCCCTGTTAGGAGCCAAGCCTGTTAAAGCTTTACAAAAAGGCTTGTTAAGAACAGATCCTTTTAGGGACCACTCGGTTAAGGGATTGACTATAATGCCCTATTAGAAGCAATACTCTATGAGGAGTAACCTTGGTAGAGGATTTGAAATCCAAGCTAATGGACCACCTGGTTAGAGGATTTGAATAACACTAAGGTTGTTAGAGCTTACCCAATTAGGGGATTTTAACTATTGTAATTGTTAGAAAACAACAAGAGTTTTTTGATATGTTTGAATAGCACTATACTTGCTTGTTCAGATCGTTTTCATGCTCCTATCTGCCTTTACACAAATTGTAGATACATCATCTAGTTCAACAACCACACACTCAACTAGAGCTTTGCCAACTTTGAAACTAAACAACTCATCGACCTTATAAACAAATCAATAGGTCGGCAACACAACAAAAACCTAATTCTCATAGAGATTACAAACAAGTTGGTTCAAGTATGACCGTTGGATTACATAACAATCTCTGCACATCATTCAAGAAAGCCTCAACCACTCCTTGATCACTGCTTCATCGAACTCACTAACTCATCACATGTTTTGCATTACATGCAATATACTTGCTCATTCCCAAGATAAAAATTGTTATCTCAACATGCCAAAAACACTTGAAACTCTCTTCATACAATATGCATACATGTCATAATCATTACTGCTCATCATCAGATCATAAACTATTACAACCAATTCACCAAACTTAATCGTTAGGATTTATCAAATCAACATGTAGGGTTTACCGATTCAACTATTCAATACTTAGCAATACCGGTTCACTCCACAAACTTACCTAACGGTTAGAGTTCCCTTCACTAGCTCTTCCTACCGGTTACAAAACAAAATTATAACAATATCATTACTGGTTAATTGACATCAATGACAACATAACATTTTATTAATGCAATCTCCATGCAAATGCCAACACCCTGCCTTGGTCGTAACCCTTTCAGATTTTGATTGACTCAGAGTACGCTTCTCCAAGATGTCTTTTAATGCTTATAGACCCAATAAATCATCCTTCCCCTCCTCCTCCCAGGATTCAACATTACTTGTTTTTACAATAGGTGATGTACCATAGTCCTTTACTTCTTTCTGTGATGTAGGAAACTAGGCAAAGGATTCATAGCATATAATTAGTCAACCACAAAACTAAAATGCTATTAAAATATTCCTAGCACATTCAATAAAGGAAATGAAGATAAAATTAAAATCAAGATGCAAACCAAAAGCATGTATTTCCTTCATTGCTCCTCCATTGTTCTTCTTTCTCCTTCAATTTGATGTTGATCTCACCTACAAATGCAAGTGTATTTGAAAGCAAGATGATGAGATGATAAAATGATTTAGACAACATAAGGATACTTGAAATGTGGTTATTAAAAATGAGCAATGAGAGCTCAATTTATAGAAAAATTTGGGGATTGATTGGATGGCTAATCTGATTGAAAAGATTTTTTGTTAGATGGAGGGACCTGATTGAGTGCACAACGGAGTTGTTATTCGGAGAAGGATGAAGATAGAAGAAAGCAAACAGGAAGATTTTATGATAATAAATAATAAAATCTTTAATTATCTTCTCATAAATACCAAATTAGCAAGTTGAAAATATTAGGAAGATTTTAATAATTAAAAATTATTAAATATCTTGATTCGAAAAGATAAATAGAAGAATTAAAAATAAAATAAAATATCCTCTTATGAGAAAATTAATAAATAAGATTTATTGATTACCTCCTCACAAAAAGCAAATTTTTGAAGATGCATACCTCATTTTGGAATTTAAAATTAAGATTAATGAGATATTGCCAAAAAGATTGATTTTTGAAAATCAAGGAAATATATTAGTTTCCAAATTCAAAAAATTAGGAGGATTTTATGAAAAGATTTAATAATTAAAAATTATTAGATGTTTCCATATAAGAGGATAGAATGGAACAATAAAAAATAAGAAAAGGAGGAAATATCCTTACATGAGAGGATAAATAGAGATAATTAATAAACAAGATTTATTAAATATCTCCTCACTAAAAGCAAATAAAGATGAATTAATAAATAATATTTATTAATTATTTTTATTTTGGAGGAAGATAAATATTATAAATTAATAAAAATGATTTATTTATTTATTTCTCATATTTATGAATTAGTCAATTAAATAAAATGAATTTATTTAATTAATGGATAAAGTGGACAAATAAATAGATTATTAAATTTATTTATTTAGGACTTAGAAGAATTGTTATTAAAAGGGGGTTTGATTAATTCATTAAACCTAAGAGGCACTATGCGCATGATATGTTAAGAAAAAAGGAGACACATGTGTTGACCATTTTTTAGTGTCAACACTTTCAATGTCAAATCTAAATTTATAATGGGAGAAATCCAGATGTCTTTGAACTGAATGTCTTCCCCATTTCCCATCTCCTCCTCTTTATCAAATCCTTCTATAGACATCCATTGTTCATAACCCACCACTCCCATTGCTTAAACTCTTTATCCTATTTTTCACACCTATCCATTAGATTCTCATTCACAACCATTCTTTCTTGTGTTATATTTTCTATGATCTTTAAAAGAGAAACATCACCTTGAACCAAAGCCATCCCAATTGATAAATCTCTATGCTCCAATCTCATTGCCTCTACCTTCTATGGAGACAGAACACTATCCATCCCATCCCCAGGGTAGTTCCACTCTTTGTTAATGGGTTATTTTAGATCATATCCTCTCGGGGATCATCTCTTAAAACATCATTTATTGTGAATGCAGGTGTTGGTTCATTATCAACCTTGATCGAACCTCTACCACCTATGTCATGATTCTTGGACTCTTTTCCATTCGGATCGACAACACCATCTTGATTCTTATTGATGCCCATTAAATTTTCAGTTAGACCACTATGTTATAAACCTTTACTTTTCTTATTCTTTAGACAATCTTAAGCTAAGTGGCCCACTTCTCTGCACTCCAAAAATTATTTAACTATATCCTCCTCCTCGATCTCTTACCACTAGAATCCTTCCCCGATTCTTATCTCTATTGCTTTTGGAAATGGGGGGTGGGGGGTTCCAAAGAATACAAATCCTGATATACATATTATGCTCCTATTGGCATTATAACAGACAAGGAGAGATTGTTGGCATTTCAATAAGGATATTGAGAAGGTTGTTGATGATTATGGATATAACTGATTAAGGATGTTTATTGTCTTAATATTATTATTTTGTCATTGATGTCAAGAAATTGATTTTCTAATTTAGCATGATGTTACCATATCTTAAGAAGTATGATTTGATGAGTATAAAGATGTCGGTAAAAGACAGAAAGATTGTGATGAATAAGGGGAGAATTAAGTTATTCAATGGGCATCTATTACCAAGTTAGACAATGATGAGATCATGATGTTTAGATTGTTTTGATATCCTACATATGTTGTTAATTTTAAGGTTAATACTATACTATGTTACCGAGCAAGGAACCTAGTCGGTAAACCCTAAGGAACCTAGTTGGTAAACCCTAAGGTTATCACTATCGGTTAATGAAGGCGGAATGTCTACCAAGTGAAGTTTAGTATTTATCGAGTTGCAACCGAGCTGTAACAGAATGCATTAAATGATTAAAAGCATTATTTAATGAAGGAAGCTGATGAGCTGGAATTGATTAAATGATTGGTATGTCGTGCATGAAGTTTGTTAAAGAATCTATGGCAATGGAAGATCGATAGGAAGATCTACAGCTCAGATTGAACTGCAATACCTTAGCACAAGTTCCAAGGTGAGGTAAAACATTTTCAGATCAAAGGATACATTGAACCTGGTCAAGTTTGAAGATCTGATGGCTATGATTGATCATGGGATATGTGATCAAGGAGATTAAGCGATTAGCAAATTGTTTATAAATAAGGAACTATTGATAAACAATGTATGTGGGCAAGTGTAAGCACAAGGATGCTACATAGTGATTACCGAGCACAGAAGCTTGAAGACCTGTTTGATTAATAGAGTATAGAGCCCAGCAGAGGGACAAGATAAGTCCTATGACTAGATTGTATTGAGCAAATAAGAATCTACTTTAGCATTTTAGATGCAAAGTTGCAAATATATTTTTATTACTGTTATTTTGTGAAGTGACAGAAAATCTCTTAACCGAGTGAACTTAACAGTCTTATTTGTAAAACCTTCTAGCAAGGTGACATTTCGATTGAGCGTTTGAAACCCTTTAACAAGGTCACCTCTAACAAGGTTAAGATCCTAACAGATCTGAGGGAAATCCCTTAACCGGGTCACATCTAGCAATGTGTTTGTAATCTTTAACAAGATTTGCTTTTAACCAAGCATACTCTAGAAGAGTATATTTCTTAGTGGGTCTGAAATCCCACAGTGGTTTTTCCCTATTTGGGTTTCCACGTTAAATCTAGTGTTATGAGTGTTGTTATGATTATGTGTTCTTAAGGTTGCATGTTTTACAGTTTTGATTACATATATCTGTTTAAGCTACTGAGGTTGAATCTATTGAATATATTGAAGATTAAGTTTGTATGATTCACCCCCCCCTCTCATCTTGTTAGCTTGGCATCTATACTTAACAACTAGTATCAGAACTATCAATTGGTATCAGAGCATTGGACTCCGAGAGGAAAAGGTAAAGGATCCATAACACTTCTTGATAATGCTAAACGTAATGATGTTTACTGGGTTGAAGGTTTGAAATATAATTTGTTGAGTGTAGCACAACTAAACAACATGGGTTACCGAAGAGAATTTCAGAAAGAAATTGTCAAAGTTCATGACAAGCATGGAAAATTAGCTGCTACCAAGACTCAAACAAAAGGTAACACATTTCACCTTGACTCAACTCGGAATAAGTGTCTTTATGCAAAGATAGATGATACCTGGTTATGGCATAAAAGGTTTTGTCATGTAAATTTTGATAATCTGATCAAAATAAGTAAGAAGCACCGAGTAAGAGGTCTACCAAGTTTGGAAAAACTTGAGAATGCTATGTGCCGAGGATGCCAGATGGGTAAGATGACAAGATCAAGCTTTACAAGTAAGTCCTACACTTCTAAGGGAACTTTAGATCTTGTGCACATTGATCTTTGTGGTCCTATGAAAGTTCAAAGTTATTATGGTGATAAAAATTTCATATTATTTGTGGATGATTACTCAAGGATGATGTCAGTAATGTTTTTAAAAGAAAAATCAGAAGCTTTTCAAATGTTTAAATGGTACATGGCAAGAGTTGAAAATGAAACAGGAAGACAACTGAAATGTCTTAGATCAGATAGAGGAGGAGAGTTTACCTCTGATGAGTTTAACTTATACTGCAATGATCATGGTATAAAAAGACAAGTCTCTGCACTGAGAACTCCACAACAAAATGGGATAGCTGAGAGAAGAAACAGATCAATTGTGGATTGTGCAAGAACCTTGATGATAGAAAAGAAGGTACCTCAAACATTTTGGAGAGAAGCAATCAACACTGCTATTTACACCCTGAACTGAGTACAACTGAAGAAAGGAACCTTGAAGACACCATATGAAATTTGGTATGACAAGAAACCTAATGTAAGTTACTTCAAAATCTTTGGAAGTAGATTCTATGTACACAAAGATGATAGAAATGGAAAGTTTGATCAAAAAAGTGAAGAAGGAACATTTCTTGGTTATTCTTCTAGAAGTAAAGCATTTAAATGTCTGATCAAATCATCTAACAAAATAGTAGAAAGTGCAAATGTGAAAATTGATGAATTTGTAGAAAGAAATGATGAAGGAAATTCTAAGGAACCAGAAGATTATGAATAATTTGTCTATGTTCAACCGACAAGTCATACTGAGAGAGTTACTAAAGAAAATAAATAGGATATTCAATTACCGAGTGATGAAGAAGATCATACAGAGCCTACCGATCCCGTATTAGTGAAGTATGTCAGAAGGAATCATGCATCAAGTCAAATTATAGGAGATAAAGATGATCCAGTGATGACAAGGAACAAACTGAGACATAACACATGTCTGATATCTGAATTTGAACCAAGAATAGTGAAAGAGGCATTTAACAATGAAGATTGGGTAAATGCTATGACAGAAGAGATTGATCAAATCAAGAAGAATGACACATGGACACTAGTCCCAAGACCGAAGAACAAAAATGTAATTGGTACAAAGTGGATTTTAAAAAACAAGCTGAATGAACAAGGTGAGGTCATTCAAAATAAAGCAAGACTAGTTTGCATAGGTTATGCTCAAGAAGAGGGAATTGATTATGGTGAGACTTTTGCACCTGTGGCAAGACTTGAAGGAGTAAGAACATTGTTGGCATATGTTGCTTTCAAAAATTTCAAGGTATATCAAATGGATGTCAAATCTGCATTTTTGAATGGTATATTAGAAGAAGAAGTTTATATTGAACAACCTGAAGGATTTGTTGAAGACAAGAATAAAGATCAGGTATGTAAATTGAAAAAAGCATTATATGGTTTGAAACAAGCACCTAGAGAATGGTATGAGAGATTGCACTCTTATTTGATCAAGATTGGTTTTATAAGAACAAGTGTAAACAACAATATGTACATGAAGAATGATGAAAATGGAATATTGATCTCAGCCATATTTGTTGATGATATTATCTTTTGTGGAAATGACTCTTTATGCAAGAACTTTGGAAATGAAATGAGCAAAGAATTTGGGATGTCATTAATCGGTGAGATAAAGTATTTTATAGGTCTACAGATACTACAAATGAAAGAAGAGATTTTCATTACTCAATCCAAGTACATAAAGAAAATCTTGAAGAAATTTGGAATGGAGGACTCAAAACCAGTAAGTACTCCTATGACTACCAACTGTAAATTATCAAAGAATGATGAATCTGCATCTGTTAATGAGACACTTTACTAATCCATGACTGGAAAGCTACAATATGTTGTTCATAGCAGACCAGACATAGCACATGCAGTAGGTATAGTTGCAATATTTTCTGCAGATCCCAAGGAAACACACATGACAACAATCAAGAGAATTTTTAGATACTTGAAAGGCACTGAAGATTATGGCTTAGTATATAACAAGAGAAATGATTTTGATTTAAAAGTTTATACTAATGCTGATTGGGCAAGCAACATTGATGACAGAAAAAGCACAAATGCAGGAGCTTTCTTTTTAGGAGAAAGACTAGTGAGCTGGCTTAGCAAGAAACAAGGATGTGTTTCACAGTCAACAACAGAAGCTGAATATGTTGTTGCAACATTGAATTGTACTAATATAACATGGATCAAACAATTGTTGGAAGGTATAAATGAGAAAATTACTGAGCCAGTAACTATATTCTGTGACAATACTAGTGCCATTAACATTTCAAAGAATCCTGTTATGCACTCTAAGACAAAGCACATCTCTATCAAATATCATTATCTTAGAGAAGAAGTTCAAGAGAAGAAAGTGGTGTTGGAGTATGTTAGCACAAAGGAAAAAATAGCAAATATCTTCATCAAGCCACTGCCAAGGGACACTTTTGAGTATCTTAGAAGTAATTATGATTTGATGAGTATAAAGATGTCGGTAAAAGACACAGAAAGATTGTGATGAATAAGGGGAGAATTAAGTTATTCAATGGGCATCTATTACCGAGTTAGACAATGATGAGATCATGATGTTTAGATTGTTTTGATATCCTACATATGTTGTTAATTGTAAGGTTAATACTATACTATGTTATCGAGCAAGGAACCTAGTCGGTAAACCCTAAGGTTATCGCTATCGGTTAATGAAGGCGGAATGTCTACCGAGTGAAGTTTAGTATTTACCAAGTTGCAACCAAGCTGTAAAAGAATGCATTAAATGATTAAAAGCGTTATTTAATGAAGGAAGATGATGAGCTGGAATTGATTAAATGATTGGTATACTGTGCATGAAGTTTGTTAAAGAATCTATGGCAATGGAAGATCGACAGGAAGATCTACAGCTCAAATTGAACCGCAATACCTTTACACAAGTTCCAAGGTGAGGTAAAACATTTTCAAATTGAAGGATACATTAAACCTGGTCAAGTTTGAAGATCTAATCGCTATGATTGATCATGGGATATGTGATCAAGGAGATTAAGTGGATAGAAAATTGTTTATAAATAAGGAACTATTGATAAACAATGTATGTGGGCAAGTGTAAGCATAGGGATGCTACATAGTGATTACCAAGCACAGAAGCTTGAAGACCTGTTTGATTAACAGAGTATAGAGCCCCGCAGAGGGACAAGATAAGTCCTATGACTAGACTGTATTGAGCAAATAAGAATCTACTTTAGCATTTTAGATGTAAAGTTGCAGATATATTTTTATTACTGTTATTTTGTGAAGTGACATAAAATCTCTTAACCGAGTGGACTTAATAGTCTTATTTGTAAAACCCTCTAGCAAGGTGACATTCTGATTGAGTGTTTGAAACCCTTTAACAAGGTCACCTCTAACAAGGTGAAGATCCTAACAGATTTGAGGGAAATCCCTTAACCGGGTCACATCTAGCAATGTGTTTGTAATCTTTAACAGGATTTGCTTTTAACCGAGCATACTCTAGAAGAGTATATTTCTTAATGGGTCTGAAATCCCATAGTGGTTTTTCCCTATTTGGGTTTCCACGTTAAATCTGGTGTTATGAGTGTTGTTATGATTATGTGTTCTTAAGGTTGCATGTTTTACAGTTTTGATTACATATATCTGTTTAAGCTACCGAGGTTGAATCTATTCAATATATTGAAGATTAAGTTTGTATGATTCACGCCCCCCTCTCATCTTGTTAGCTTGGCATCTATACTTAATAACTAGTATCAGAACTATTAGCTCCTTGTTGTCCAAAGCCTCATCTACCTTCACAAATTTCTCGATTCTATTGCCAATGTTTTTTAGGGTTTTAAGGTCATAGTACTCATGAGGCAGATTATACAACCTGATCTAGATTGACACTTCTTCAATTGATGTCTTTTTCAGATGAAAATTTGGAACCCAATCCTTTATATAGAAACCATTAGACCCATCATGAATGGGCCATTTTTCGAAATCTACAATTTCTCTCTCTCACTAGAGTAGATGACCATGTAAAAGCCATTAGGGAGGGTTTTTGAATATAAAATATTTTTCCAAATGCTCTTCACACCATTTCCAAACCCTCGAATAAGAAATAAAATACCCAACCCATTTTATGAAAAAGACTTTTTCTTTGAAAAACTTAACTGAGTCCTTTTACTCAATGTTATCTGAAGAAGTTGAGAAAGTGCAACTTTTGAGATCCCAAGAGCATCTGTATGCAAGAATACCTGTCACAAGAGAAGATTGGAGACTGAACACAAAAAAGGCTCTGAAAGAGAGATCCCAAGAGCGTAGAGTATAATAGACTAATAATTAAATAAATAATTATTAGCTAATACAGGATAACTCTAACACCCCCCCTTAAGATGAACTTAGGGAGTAGCTAAAAAACTAAATGCAGGATAGCAAAAAATGCAACTACAAGAAGAAAGACAAAATTTGGGTCTTGACAACAAGGCCTGATGAGGTACCCAATCACAACCAAATCTCAATGAAATGGAGAAATAGAGAAAACCACATGGGAAAAAACTCTACTCCAAAAAGAGATGTGAAAAAAGCATGTAAAGAAAAAATATGAAGGAAGGAAGGCCTCAATGAGACCCCCCTAGGACAACTTACTTCACCCCAAGCATAGAATGCAATTGAAGATAGCACGAAGATGCAAAAGGTTTAGTGAAGATGTCAGCAACCTGCTCCTCAGTATGAATGTGCTCCAAGATGAGAAAGCCATCCTCAATCAATTGTCTGATGAAGTGCATGTGAAGCTCAATGTGTTTAGACCTCAGGTGCTCCACTGGGTTACAGGAAAGGTGAATGGCACTCTAATTGTCACACCAAAGAATAGTGGGATTATCAGGAGGGAACCCAAACTCAGTCATCAACTGTCAAAGCCATAAAACCTCCTGACTAGCTAACACCGTTGCTCGGTACTCAGCCTCTGTAGATGATAATGCAATAGCAGATTGCTTCTTGCAAGACCATGTCATAGGACCAGAACCAAGGCAAAAAACAAAGACAAAAGTAGACTTCTGATCTTGAGCATCATCAGCTCAATCTGAGTCAGTGAAGCCAACAATGTGAGGGGATCCCAAAGTATAGTGAATGCCAAACTGTGTAGTGGCCCGAATGTACCTCGAAATACATTTGGCTGCTTGCCAATGGCTCTCATGAGGATCATGGGAGAACCGAGAGACAAGACCAACCACAAAAGAAAGATCCAAGCATGTATGTGTCAGGTACAACAAACTACCAACTAACTGCCTATATAAGGTAGAATCCATAGAAGGTGTAGAACAAGTGGTAGAGAAAACAACACCTGACTTAAATGGTGTGGGTGCAGGCTTGCAAGTAAGCATGTCAAATATGTGAAGCATATCAAGAGTATACTTCTACTAAAGTATGGAAATCCCATCGGAAGACTGAATAACTTGTAGGCCCAAAAAATAGTGCAGAAGGCCAAGATCTGTCATCTCAAAGTGCTCCATCAAGGCTTGTTGAATATCCTGAATCGAGGAGGATGAGCCACTGGTAATGATAAGATCATCAACATAGAGCACAAGAATAACTATATCATCCCCCTAATTCTGACTGTAGACTATAGGATCAAAATGACAATGTGTAAAGAGTGTGGAAAGAAAGAAAGAGTCCATCTTCTCATACTAGGCCTGAGGAGCCTGTTTGAGACCATATAATGAACGTCGAAGTATGCAAACCAAAGAGTAATCTTGCACAAATCCCTGAGGTTGCTCCATATAGATTTCCTCACGAAGGTCTCCATGCAAGAAAGCACTCTTCACATCCATCTAAAATTTTTTCCATCCCCATGAAGCTGCTAGAGAAAGTACAAAGTGAATAGAATTCATCTTAGCAACATGAGCAAAGGTTTCAGAGTAATCAATACCCTCCACCTGAGAAAACCCCTTCACAACAAGATGAGCCTTATACTTATTAATAGAACCATCTACAACATACTTGGTACGGTATACCCACTTGCTTCGAACCAACTTTCTTCCCATCGGAAGAGGACAAAGATCCCAATTATGATTCTTCATCAAAGAAGAATACTCCTCATCCATGGCCCTATCCCACTTTGGGTGACTTGTCACCTCTGAAAATTTCTGAGGATCATATGAAATGACATGAATCAGAAGAATAGAACCAGATGTATGTGCATGAGTATGACGAGTGTCAGTAGGATCACCTACCATAGAACCAACAACATCAACTATAAACCGGGCCCACTTGGGCAAAGGCTGAGCAGTGGGCGGTGGTGGTGGTGGTAATGGTGGTGGTGAAGGTGGACCATCATCTGTATCATCCTCAAGGAAGAGGGAATCCTTAAAGGATGAAGAGGGAGGAGGAGGTAGTGAGAGAGAAGCTGCTGATGGAGAATCCATCTGAGGAAGGCACTCATCAAACTGGACATCTCGCTTAAACAGGACTTCTCTAGAATCAGGATCAAACAACTTGTACGCCTTAACATCCAGTAGCCAACAAAAATGAGTGTTCATCTCTTCCTCTCCATGGTTTTCCTCTGAGCATCTGGGATAAATGCCCAAGCCTCACTACCAAAAACTCAGAATGAAGAAACATTAGGCTTGACATGGGACCAAGCCTCATCAGTAGTCAACTGGTGCAATGCCTTATGAGGCATCTGATTCTGAAGATAGGTGGCACAATTAATTGCCTCAGCCCAAAAAATAGGTTGCATAGAATGTGACTGAAGCATGCAATTAGCCATCTCTCATAGTGTTCTTTTCTTTCTCTCAGCAACACCATTCTGCTGAGGGGTGTGAGGAACTGATAACTAATGTTGCAAACCATGCTCTATGCAGAAATCTATAAAATCCCGATTCACATATTCTCTCCCATTATCTGTGCATATCTTTTTTATAGAAAGACCAAACTGCTTCTCTATAAATGTCTTAAAGACTCAAAATGAATCAAAGACATCAGACTTGTACTTAAGAAAGTACACCCATGTGCGTCTGGAGAAGTCATCAATGAAAGTGAGCACATACTTGGACCCTGAAAAAGATGGAGTCAAAAATGACATAAGATCACTGTGGATCAAATCCAAGGGTGCCTTAGCATGAGTGGCTCTACCTGTAGGAAAAGGATCATGGTGATGCTTGCCAAGTGCACAACCTTGACATACACCATCAATACAAGATATCTGAGGGAGCCCAATAACAAGTGCCTGTGTGCTCATCTGCTATAAGTATCTGTAGTTGACATGGCCAAAACGCTCATGCCACAGTCTACTCACTGAATTTACATGTGCTATAAGAGAAACACCTGAACCATTTGGATTCTCAAAGCCATCAAATCGATATAATCGATAATCAAGATCAACATTGCCAGTAGCCACAACCAAATCAGGATCATAGAGATCTGAAATAACCACATCATGTGGTGAGAACTCAACTATTTTACCAGAGCCAAGAATGAAAAGGCTGATAAGCAGAGAGGAGGTTCGTAGAAATGTTAGGAACCAAAAGAACATCCTGAAAACAACCACCTGTCAACGGAACAGAACTTGAACCTGAAATTGAAAGTTGTGCTGAGTCACCAACTGCAATCTGTAAAGTATTACTATGAGTAAGTGAGGTAACAAGTTGCGGTGAGTGTGTCATGTGGTGAGAAGGCCCAAAATCAATAATCCAAGTGGATGCAAAAGGAATAGCTCATGCAGAAAGAGCAAGCCCTTTCCCAGTAGAAGAGGAAGATGGAGGCTGAGGAGGAGAAATATGATGCTGCTGCATGGCTACCTCCAACAGCGAGAAACTGGATGACCTTCTTTTCACATAAATTGCAAAGTTCATCTGACTTCTTCTTAGTCTTGAAGGAAGACTCACCAGACTTAGAAGAGTGCTCCTGTTTGGGATAGGACTTCGGTTTGTAATCAGACTTAGGTGGTGGCTTGGAGGAACGTTGAGTGCCAGCTGAATCCTCCTTAGGATTCAGTTTTTGCTTCTTGTTCTCTTTAGAAGTTTGAGCAGCCAATGCTTTCAGCTTTGATCCTATGAGAGTGTCCAACCGAGATAGGTGAGCCTGCTCATGAGTCAAGCAATCACATAACACATCAAAAGTAGGCATGGTGAAGTGTGTACCCAATGCATCCATAGTAGAATAAAAGGTGGAAGAAAATATCTGATAGGGACCTCAAAGCTTAGAGAGAATTAGGTAGATACACTCCGGGTTTGTCTTATTTTTACCACAACTGTGAAGGATAGATCTGGTGGTTTTGAACTTGTTCAGAAAGTCCTCAATGTGAAAAAAAGATTCAGGTAACAAGGAAGAGAGCTCTGCCTCAATCTGTAATGCTTTGAACTCATTGATAGTAACAAAGAGAGTTTCAAATTTGGACCACATAGCCTGAGGAGTGAGCAAACCATCAAGGTAAAAAAGCAAGTTGTTTGAAACATGTAAGGAGATGACACCCATAGCCTCATCCATCTTATTCCGATGCTGAAGAATCTCAAAAGGACGCTGCAACAATGGTTGATCCATATCCAAACAGGACCACAACCCCCTTGATTTGAGAAGCCTCATCATACGAGCTTTCCAGAGGTGATAGTTCTTGGATGTAAGAAGCTCAACTGAAGAAACTATCATGTTTACCTGTACCTGAACTTGGACCTGCTCTTGAGTTTTTTTAATTAAGTGATCTTATAGACTAGACAAAAGATGCAGAAAGGGTTTTTTTTTTTGTTTAGGTTTTCTAATTTTCTGAAGTAAGTTACATAAAATAGCAAAAAAATAACACCCCCCACAATATTTAAAACAAAAAACCAGTACAATCTGAGAGCCAGAAAAGAAGACAAGAGCAAAGAAAATGTGTCAGACACTATCTTGTGTACCTGGTGATTTTTCTAGAAAAAATAACTCCAAATCTGAGAAGATCTCTCCAAGACCTTTCTGACTCCTATTCGTTTTCTAAAAACAGAGTTCGTTTGCCCAAGATATGGCTTCCAGAGTGTATAAAAGAGCGCTGACTTGGATAGCAAAAAATAGGTACTAGATGAAAACATCATAAAATATCACCTCCAGATCTGAGTAGAGCTCGAAAAGAGCTTTTTGTTGCCTATTCATTTTTGAAAAACCGACTTTGTTTTCCCAAGTTATGGCAAAAAAACAATACACTGTCAAAACCCTTCAAGGAAAAAAATAAGGGCCCTCCTGCTGGTGGCAGGGAGGTGGCGTGTTGTATAAGCGTAGAGTATAATAGACTAATAATTAAATAAATAATTATTAGCTAATACAAGATAACTCTAACATTAGCAATATTGAAAAACACTATTCGATTACTCTCATTTTTGATAGATACCTTATCTGAAGGTGGTTCAAAGTCCTTTTGTTTTGGTTTCCAAAACTTCTTTTCAAGGCTCTTGAAATCCACCTTTAGGCCAAAGTGAACCCTTGCAAACCCTCAACGATTTTCTTTGAGGATGTCCCAGTTTTCATCATCATTCCTTCGATCTGACCATGCATCAAATTTACTATTTGCTAGATCCTTCCACGCTCATGCCAGTGGCCTCCAAGCATTGTTATGATATCCCTGGATCCGTTTTCTCCTGAATGACCAACTTAACCTGCCACCACCATTTCTGCGAAACTCTAAATCTTGGCCCTTCCATGACTCCATCAAGACTATGTCCCCTAACATCTTCAAAGTGTAGTAAATAATTAGCAAAATAGTTTTAAAAAGATAAGATAGAAGTCCTATTCTCATTGGATAACTAGATCATTTAAGTAAAAAGATAAGATATGAGCCCTATTCTTATTGGATACTTGGATACATTTAGGATCTCCACAACTTCTTAAGTGCAAAGGTCTCCTCACTGATAGCCTTCATGTCGTCGACCTACTTTTTCATTTTTCCTCTAATCCTTTTGCTCAACTTATCCTACAAAAATGAACTATTTTTCTTCTTAGCATTGATTGGGTTCTTCCTTCTACTAATAGCATCTAAGTAATGATTCAAAATTTTATTCTCCTAAATACTTTCACCTCCTATAGCTCTAGATCAAGCTTGCTAATGCTAGGATCCAAAGTAAACACAATCTTGTTAAGTTTAGCAATTTCTTGAAAGGGGGCCTTCAAGGAATTATTTTCCTAATTCTCCTTGGTCATGCCAAGGTATAGATATTTTAAGTCCTTTTAAAATGTTTTTTTAATTAATCACCCCTTTCATCAACCCCAACTAGGAACTATTCACTTTTTCCAAGGTCTCCACATTAGTAGAAATGTAATTAATATGAGCTTTAGGGTTGAGAAAATAATGGAGGGGGAATTGGAAAATAAAGGACATAGATTTATTTAATCTCTTAAATAGAAATTAAAAACTCAATAGGATTGATCATATAAATGTTAGTGCTAAATTTAAGCTCAACATACATATTAAACTTGACACCTTTTAAGGGGTCTTTCTTTGTAGAATTGGAATCCCTAGCCTTTTCTTAACAATAAGATTTGAATATAAGAATCAACAAGTAGAATGTTCATGTCACCCTAACCATGAGGCTCTTTGGAAAGGGTGATGGGGTCATCCACCTAGGTCTTCTTATTATATTTAGCTAGGGTTTGAAGACCAAGATTTGCCTTATGAAAAATTCGACACTGTTAATCAGTTTACTAGACTAGAAAAGAAAGAAAATCAATATTTAGCGAATAGCCATGTCATTCGTCCCCTCTTGATAGCCTAAGTGCATGGATTCATGTAGGAAATTAACAAAAAATGGGGAATATTCATCATCCTACTAAAAAATAATTGGGAAAAGAAAAATGATAAGATAAGAGCTTCCTACACCTACCTTCAAGGTACACATACTTCATGATTTGCATGCAAGCATCCTCCTAGGAAGGTGGAAGAGATGTTTTTAATATATCATCTTCTTTCTTCATATATCCTTAAATAACTTAATAAATTCTATTAACATACTAATGAATATGACCACACTAAATTCAGATAGCTCTATAATAACACCCCTCAAAGTGATAGTTCTATCTCTCCACATGAGAAAAAAATATATGGGTAGCCCAAACTTAGTACCCTGTATTTTATATAGTGGTATTGTTTTTATGATTCACAAAAGATAAAGGTTTCAACCTAAGATGATTTATAGGCTCCCATTTTGACACCTTTGAGTTGTAGGAAGAACCATATATATGTGTATCTTTCTATAGGATTAGAGAAAAATGGAAATGGATACCATGAAGAAAAATAAAAATATTCAATAGAAAAACAACCTTACTATGACTTGGATTGGTGAATTGTGGTAAAATAATAAATTTGAAATTTTTAGGAATGTTGCTTGTTCAATATAATATCAATTATTTCCCTTCTCTATTTTTTAATATGGGTATTGTGATGTTTTGAGTTTTGGATGTCTTAAGTTTTGTTGATATTCTCCTTGTAAGATTTTTTTGGGATTCAAATATTTATCATGTACCATGTGAGTAACATATGTACTCTTGGTTGATATACATTGTTTGTGGTGTTCATCTTAGTTACTATAGGTTGCTTTCTATTCTTTGGGAGATTGCATCATCTTGGGTAATTTTTGTGATGATTTTAGGTTAGTTCTCAAAAGATTGTGATACATGTGTTCAGAAAACTTCCCTCTCCCTCTCTCTTAATTTTCTTTAATGTCAAGTGGTTAGTTTATGTTAGAATAGATTTAGATCTATTAAATTTTACTTGTACATTGTTCATTTGGATGTAATATATAAATAATTATTGACATCCTCTTTTCCTATGTAACTAAATTACAATTCTCAAAGGATGAGTAGAAAAATAGACCCATTGAATAGAATAAAAATACATTGAATGCTAGATTACCCACGTGTGCCTAGGCTAGGTGATATCAAACTTGGGGAAATAAATTCCCATTTAAGGGAGAAAAATAATAATATAAGTTGTTGTCTACAAAAATGCATCAATAACCACTTTATCTCTGGGCTGAATGTAATAGTTGTCCAAGAAGTTGCAAGAATTCCTTTAGTTGTAGAGAAAGCTTTTCATGAGGATATGTAAATATGGCTCACTAGGAGAATCTTGTTATCTACCTAAATTTTACAATTGAAAGGGGATGCTAAATTTTTGTGAGATGGCACCATGTTTCGCTTTGATATTACAGTTTAACATGACCCAATGGAGGTGTGGATTATATTTGATCATGAATAATTTTATTTTCTGTACAAATAGAGCTTTAAACCAAAAATATATTAAAACAAATCGAGAAAATCAAGAGTATGAATGACTTCATCAATATAATTTGTTACGATCATGTTTTCAACAACAAAATAAGAGTTGAGATGATATATTTTTAGGAAGAGATATGCCCTTGATCAAAAGGTCCAAGTGGGAATTTTATTATAGGTATCCAAGAGTAGACCAATAACTAAGATATAGAGAAAAGGGGACTAGATTATAGCCTTTCCTTATACATTTTTTCAAGGGAAACTAGGGAGAAAGGGAACAATTGATAGTTATTTTAGCATTAGCATTGATGAAGAATATTTTGATGTGAAAGGATTTTAGGGCCAAACCCCAACAATGGAGCATCCCATAGATAAAGGGCCATTTGATATGATTGTAACCTTTATGAAGGTGAAGATTAATGATACAAGTATCTTGGGTAGTTTTTTGTGCACAATCAATTATTTCCTAACCTAAAACACGATTGTCCAAAATATGCATGCATCCTAAGAAAACAATTCATTTGGGTGTGGCAATCCTCTATGTGATAGGTTTGATCCATAAGGTCAAGACCTTACTAATGAATTTATAGGAAGTGTTAAGGAATGTGTTTAAAGGCCTCCAACTATTAATAGATTCTTCGTTTTACCTGTAATAAAATATTTAATCAAACCCTAGTTTATGTTTGGCCATATAGATCTTGTTTCCACAACTTTATTATACACATACTAGAAGTATTCACTAATGAAGGCACAAAGGGTTTTATAGGATTCCATTAATAAACAATCCACAATAGGGATACTTTTATTGGCCATGTGGTTTAGTGTGGCATCCATCTCTTCAATAGTGAGGGTTGGTTCAAACACTTGCTATAGTCTTAATAAAAAATATTGTGAACATAGGAAGCCTCCATATCTTCAAGAATTGGGATAAGTAGATCCCTCTACTCATATCCATGATTTTTTTTTATAATAACTATGAATGATTTTCATAATCTCAATTAATTTAATATGTACAATATTATGTTTACCTTTAATGATAAAAATATTTTCTTTCTTATGTTTATGTTTTAGGTAAGGGTTCTTAAGCTTGAGCTTGTCTCCATCGGATATAAAATAAACATAATCTACTCAATTTTCTTGAAGAAAACTATTTTCGTAATTACTCCATCTAGACCAATAAGGCTTTAACTAGCTATTCAACACCATTGAATGGGGTGAAAAGAACCCAAACAATTATGCGCTAATTTCTAGGCATCAAATTCAATTTGAGATAAGTGTGAGTTGCTAGTCTAAGTTATGTCATTTAAGTGTTTTGCACCATGTTAAATTTCCCTTGAGAACCCAATCAACAATGGTGATGTTATACCTCACCCATTTCTAAAGTTGGGTCTTGTCAAGATGTGATTGGTGTTATAGATAGAGAAAGTACCAAATAGTCCTCATTGAACTTGAATAGTGATCCAAATATAGTAGTTACTAGGGTCAACACTAGTGGCTACTATGGATTTAACAAGCCAAAGTGTATGAGCAAACACTGCATCACTAGTAGCTTCATAGTGATTGGTGTGGAAGAAGAGGGCATTGTTCAAAACTGAGTAAAGGGTGGACATCTAATTTGAAATCATTGATCTTAATGTTCTATAATAGCAACAAATACGTTTGATTGGTCATTAGAGACTATTTAACTTGGTGTTTACAACTAGGGATTGACAATTAGTGACCATTCCAAGATTAAATTTTGCACTTCATTGAGGGATATTGAGAATGATAACGCCTTAGGATTGGACCCTAAACTAATTTTCCATGAGAAGAATTTGAGCATCCATGAAAGAGCCAAGGGGAACTCTTTCACAAGACAAAGTGGGATCTAACACTGTGTGCTACTATAAGACATCGTTTTTCTTAACTTGTCTTCTTAGAATGATTATTCTTATAATGAATAACATTTTTTCTCTTTAGTCGATGGGGTCATGTCCAAATGGCAAGGCCATAAGGTTCTCATGTTGAAAATCCATGTTTGAATCCCCCAAGATGACATATATGTGACTTCTATGTTGACTTGTGTTGATTAAATGACTTATGTGAGGAGGAGGTCCCACTTGTAACCTCCAACATCTTATATAATTTTGAATGATATTAATAAAATATGAATCAATAAATTTATCTAAAAGAATGATATAATTAAATCTTAATAAAAGATCATCTGCATAGGTACACTCTACGCTCTTACCGCCTTGGTTTTCTACTTCTTGCCACCTAAATCAATAAAAGTTTGTTCGTTCTTTATGTTGAGTCCACTGAT
Source organism: Cryptomeria japonica (assembly GCF_030272615.1). Classification (NCBI taxonomy): domain Eukaryota; kingdom Viridiplantae; phylum Streptophyta; class Pinopsida; order Cupressales; family Cupressaceae; genus Cryptomeria; species Cryptomeria japonica. Next base: position 641,406,690 of record NC_081413.1, read on the forward strand.
ATATCCACAAGGAAAAAACGATAAAAGCAAATTACTACTGACGAACTTCATTGTTCTAGATCTTCGCCCCTTTATCCCTCATGTTGTCTTATTTCAGCTTGTTTTTGGTTCGAATCACAACCACCATGGCCAACAGAATGATATAATAGTTTTCTTATTGGACCAAAAGCTAACAAGAGATGACAGTTTACAAAGCACAGTCATAGACGTACAACCACAGCTAATTTGCAGACAAACAGAATATTGAAGAAGAGTTAAGAAGCTGTGGTAGTATTAGCAGTAGGGTATTTGCATAACATGGAGTATAATGCAGGAAACAGCTGTGAGAAAGAAAACAAGAACTAGTTGAAAAGGACACAAATAATGGTCTGGAAAGAGAGGAGGCCAGCCATAGTAATGCCAAAACGGGCTGTAGGAGATGCTATTCTTGCATGATGTATTTTGTAAGTATTGCCTTTGTGAATAACGATCCTACTGAACATTTAGGATAGTTTAAAGCTATTCTTGCATGATGTATTTTGAAGGTATTGCTTTTGTGAATAACGATCCAACTGAACATTTAGGGCAGTTTAAAGCTGTAAAACGTGTGGATCTGAGCTAAACTTTGTCTCACTTCCTTTCTGAATTCGTCAACTTCCCTGCTCACTCTTCAGAAGCTTCCAAAATCGTTTTTGGCATTTCCCAGGGAAAGTTCATTCCAGAGAATGGGAATTATGCCTTTGATTCTCACAAGAAGTGACCCTTCTTCAAAAATGTTAATTTGTCTCATGTCTTGGAAGTAAGCTTTTTGTATTTAACTGGCGTCCGCATCTACGCATTGTTTTACTACACTATTTACTACTGTAAATGATCAACGTAACAATTCTTCAACATTGCCACGGTGGGAATGAACAGGTAGTTTTTTAACTACAGTATATATTATAGGATGGGACGGCTTAAATCACATACATTAAGCTTTGATTTCTAAACTTAAAAGTGTTAAACACTCAGAGTTGACTGACATTCTGTAGACTTAATATGTTGCTTAGTATGTTTGATTTAAGTTTAAACACTCAGAGTTGACTGACATTCTGTAGACTTAATATATTGCTTAGTATGTATGATTTAAGACTAATAGTATGTATTGTTAAAAACAGAGATATATACTACCATCTAATAAAAGAAGAATTCAATATAACAGAACATGATATAAATGTCATATTATTCATTCTATATTTTCTTGGTGAACAGATGTGCATACTTATACATCTAAAAGACTCAAGAGCTTTCCTATAAATCTGGAAATTACATTGACAACAATCAAAATATGTTGTTAGCAAACTATTACTGATTGACAGTTAACTAAAATTGTAATTAAGACTCTTTGACACATTTATTATGAGCGAAAATGGCTACTCAACCCCTAAAATGCACCAAGACATCGTTATTCCTTATACATTATAATAGATGCTTGGTGCATTCTAGGGACTGGATAGCCATTCCCTATTCCAACATGTATATCACTTGGGCCTTAATTTGATGTTCAATTTTGATTGCCATGAAAAATTTTCATAGCAGTTTATAAACATTATAAATATCTTCTCTTTGTTGGGATTGTTTTAGTTGTTTAATATTCTTTGGGTTTTTAAAAAAAGAGGGTGGTAAAGAGACACATTCATGAGTCCAGCAAAAGAGTCCAGCTTTAAAACAAAAGGGCCTAGTCTTAAAATAACACTACAAAAAGTAAGTAGCCATGGCTATGCCAGACAAAAGAGATCTTGCTCTTCAAGCTTCCCCAAGGATCACCGGAGGTAGAATCATCAATTGGCTCCCACTTAGTGAGAGTGTTATCTCATACATTCTCCTCAAGAGGTGGCTGAGTACGTGTTTGGCCAGCCAATGTCTCATTCAGGAGAGGGTGGACATGAGGGTTGAGGCCATCCTTTATGAGCAGCCGACTCTTTGGCATTCTAAGGCATAAAAATACAAGAGAAAGACTCACGATCTCCATGAATATCTCAATGGGAATAGGGGCTATGTCCACGTGGACACCCACAATGAGGAGTTTAATGTACTTACTCAATAAAAATAAGAAAATTTATTTTTCAAATGTTTATTTGTACATATGAACTTAAAGAAGAAAAATCAAATACTAGATACATATACAATAATAATTTTTTTTTTAAATTGTATTTAAATTTTTTATAGTGAATAATGATATATATTTTTAAATTAGAAAAATAAAAAAAATTAATACATTGTTCATTAAAAAGTGGGTGAAATAGAATCACACCCCAAAATTTAAACTAGAAACAAAAACACCACAATCATAAAGCTTCTTGAAACTTTATATATGTGGCTTATATGGCTCAAAGTTTATAAATATGGTTTATAAATTTTTGTAACTTTTTGATAAAGGCATATTTTTTTTCAATATAGCATTGTTAGAGAGAGGATTTATTATTTGTAAAGGAAAATAAATAAAATATTCAAATAATTTGTAACAATAATTAAATTAGGAGAATGAAAGTAGAATAATGGTACTTAGCTTAATAATTAAACCATCCATTGAATTTGATGTGTCAACATTAAAAATAAATGAGGAAAAATTGGTATTCACATCTAATCAAGATATTATTTTGATTTTGTGTAGGGAAAACTTTACAAATCAAGGATGATTTTTTAATTACAAATACTTACAAACTTATACTATGTGATTTGTAGACTTCACTTAATTCTCCTTGACTTATTCAACATCATTTGACATATGTTGGCTAGTGGTATTTATAAATACTTTAGTAGGATTATCGGTATGTCAAAAGGGAACATGTTTCTCCTAGGTCAATTGGTATAAATAAGAGTACAAAATTAAAAAAAAAAACAATTTCAATCATGAATATTCTCTTAGGAGTGTTTGTACATATTTATATACTTTTTAGTGCACTAATTAAATTGTGAACATGTGAATGATATTCGTCTCAAATTGTGATTGATCAAAATGAATGCATTGAATACCTTCAAATGAATGGGAAAACATCACACAAACATGTATTTAATCAACCCTAGACAAGTAGGATTTGGGAAGAAGTTGGAAAAATATAAAATTTAAATTATAAATTTGGTTGTAATAAGTTCACAATAGTGAAGATGAACTCATGGTTGTGAAATAGTCCGAAGACACTGTATAGAATGGGATTCACTACCCTCAAGACGATAGAGTCTCAAGGAGCAAATAGCCCTAGATTACCTCAAATGATAAATCAAATGAATTACAAAATTTGATAAAGAATTAATGTGCTAAAAGGTTATATTTTATGCCAACTTGGAAGGTGTACAAATTAGAAAATGTTAAATTGCAACTATATAGAGAGATAAAAAAAATTAGTTTACAAAAAGGAAAAGTACAAAGACAAGGGAATCTATCACCAATCAGAGTGGCTCTTAATCATGGAAGTTAGTGCACCATGTAGATAACAGTGCGCCCATGTATCATCTAGCTCAATATGGTTTGCTAAGATCTTAAATGATCATAATTCAGTTTTTTGAGCCTTCAAAGCTACACACAAAAGATAGGAAGAATGTTGTGGGCTATTTAGTGGTTTGCCTTAGTGAAACCCCTATTTTGGTCTTTTGACCTCCACAAATAGCCAAATAAGATAAAATATAGACCATTCGAAGTGAAATACCTCAAGTAAATAGACATGTGATAGAACCAATCCTTGTTATGGAGTAAAAAATATATCACGATAAATAAATGATGCATTTAGACAACTTGATATCAAAGACAATGTTCCAAAGAGAAATACCAATAGTATTGGTGGCTCCTCCCTTAGGACAATATGATAGATGTTATAGCATAGAAGACAAGGAGGATTTTAGACAATTATTAGTGTTGATATTTGAGATTGCTTTGGAAAAGCTTCACTATAGTATGAGTGAGAGTGGAAAATATGTGAGAAACCCCAAAAATGAGAGTAAAGGAGGGGTTTTGTTTGGTCAAATGGGTAGGAGGAGCCATTACATTCTTGTTTGGTCACTACAACACACATCATGGACAAGAGATGCAAAATATTCTTGTTTGAATCTCAAAAACTCTTAAGACAATAGAGCATTGCAAAGGTATCTACACACGACATTGTCATATGATAGAATTCCACTAATTTTCAAATGAGAGGCAATTACTACTTCATCATTGTCACCTATGAGGTTTAGATCATTAAATTACATATGAACAAATCTTTTTTCATAAATGCTATGGGCATAATGTATAAGTGTTAAATTATCATTGTGTGCAATTTTTTACACTTTATTTTCCCCCCACTTTAGTGAACAAATTGTCCAATCAAATTAGCTAGGATAAAGTAGTTGATAAAGAAGGGCTAAGATAATTAATTACTTAAAAAAGGATACTGTAGGGGATATTGAGTCTGACCATGCAAATTTTAATGATTCTCATAGTTCTCAAGCTCACCGAGAATCTACAACATATATCATGAAATCTTGAATCTGCAAAACTTAAAAAATATCAATTTAGAAGTCTATGGAAACTACTACATCAAGAGGAATGATTAAGGAAGTAATATTTGTTAGAAGAAAGGTTTGATAAAAGAGAGGCGAATATATGGTCCCTCATGTTTTTGTCTCTAGTTAGGAGGCTAAAAACAAGATATCATAGTCCAAGCCAAGTTTCCATGAAAATAGAGTGAAAATTTGGCTATATACTTCTGAATGGGCACCTCCAAGCTCATTTGTATTATTCACAAGGACGATTTTTATTGAGAGCATTGAAATTTCTTAGTAAAAATGCCTTTTAGATGTGAGTTCTATTTTCTAAAGTTGGACAAGCTCAAAACCGATGTGGAATAGGGTAATGTACTAGACTAGGTATGTAATTTTTAAAATTTAATATTCATTTATTAGCTTAGTTTGAGGAATTGGGTCCCATGATGTGTGTTTCTATCTAACAGGTGCACCAATTTTTGTGCATTACATAGACTACCAAGGGTAACATTTGTTGCAATATGTCCTAAACTTGTCATTGATGTCAACTCTTACATCTGGAAGTAGTCCGATATCTCTTAGCTTGGTTCGATTATGTATAATTTTTGTATATATGGGATGCATATTATCTGGATGATCATGTTATATCTAATGTGGTTGAAAATATTGAGTAAGATTATCGTAAAATGTTTCCAAAATATATGGTGAATATATTTTGGTCCACATTATGGGTTAGTGTATAGTGACCTACCCCTTAAAGGTCTTTGCAAATATTCATTAACGTACATGAGGGATAGATCTCTTGCAATTGATGAAGCTGACAATATGCATGATTTTGTGCAATTTGCATTGGTGTAATCAATTTTTTTTGGTCTAGTGGCAATTCACACACTACATATTTTCTTAGGTGACTTCATGATCTATACAATTGGTTTGGATGGTATAAAAAGGTTATAATGTGGTGATGAGAAAGACATAGTGTGAAAGTGGTGCGAATCTAAAGCTAATTAGAGATTCGAAGTTATATTACAAGACTCAGATGAGCGCTTAAACTATGAATGATTATTAGCATTTGTTAGATGCTCTTTCCATTACATTTCAAATTAGATTTCATATTGTATCTAGACAATTATTGTGTACCTTTCCTTGAAGAAGTTCATCGATCTTCAACTGAGCAAGTCCCTTTTGTATCTTGCCTAAGGTTGTGCACCTTAGTTAGCAAGTTTGGAGCAATAAGTCTTTGGCTGGTGACCATACTTATTGTAAATAATTGATATATATATATAATTATTTGATTCTCACCGTGGTTTTTCCCAGTTTGGGTTTTCTATAATAAAATTCAGTGTTCTTGTGTGGATGCATTTACTATTTCTGATATTTAGTTTTCAACATAATTGATGTGAATGAATAATGTGTTTTGGCATCTTTAATTGGTATTTTTTTAGTTCATGCCGATTCAGCCAGGTTTTAGCATCCAACAATGTTCAACAATGTTTTTGTCCAATGGACATGCTAGCATCCATCCAACAAGCTAGCATCCAAGGGATGCACCATGTTCATCCTTCTAGCACACTAGCATTTAGAAGGTACATTGGCATCCTAGCCAATTAGAAAAAAAATGTTTTGGAAATGATTAGAATGCTGGAAATATATTTTTATGATAGATTGTATATTGATATAGGCTTTAATATTAAATTTACACAAGCATGGTAGAGGGGTCATGTTGATGATGTTATGGAGCCACATTGATCAACTCATTGTAGTAGAATTCACTCTTTTGGGATGAATAGATCTTTGGAGGGTATACTCCATGTCAAAGATGTGATTCCAACCCACCACGCTAATGGTATTATTGGAGAGATGGGATGCAAACACCTCCACAAATCATCTCACTATATGATAGATGATAATGTACCTCATTGACATCAATTAGAATTTGATATTATCGATCCTAGGTCAACACCCGAACACCCACCTCCACCTAGGAGGTATAACAACATTTCATCGATTGTCATCCTAGGGGACATGACATGACACATGTTATATATGTAGTGGGTGGAGAAAGGACATGCCACCCTTCCTCTCATTCATTCACATTATGATAGTGATACTAGCACTTAGAGTCACCATAGATAGTTGAGGATCTCACCTTTATGAGGGATTTGTTCATTGCATTAAAGAGATGGAGGAGAGGAGGATAATCTATGCATGGGCTAGAGCATGCTCATCCATTTATACCATGGTCTTAGGTGGCAGTCACAACCCAAATCCATGAGTGTGACAATGTGCTTGCTATACAAGTGTTGGCCTTTAAGAAAGTGATGTGAGAGCATCCCCGGTCTCTGAGAAATATTTCATCAACCAAAAATATTTCCTTTTAGTTTTGTTCTTGTTCAGTTCAGTGTTGCAGTTTCTGTGTTCTTCCAGTTTGTTCTAGTAGTTGTTCCATTTTTAGTTACGGATCAGATTTTCTAATTCTAGACTTGTTCTTGTTCATCTTTCCACATATCCAATTCATTTGGATTCTTTTTCGACAAGTTAATCCTTCCAGACTATTTGTTTCTTGGTTTTGGCGCAGTTTTGAGCTTAACAGCTAGTTGGAGATTTCTTCTCTTGTGAAGTACTTTCATGGCTTGCAGATCTAATTGGCACCACCTACGATGTTCCTAGGCCCTTGGCTGACCTTCCTTGGTGGTCTGCACTTCATTGTTGTCTTTGGTGGAGGAGATCTTCACATTTTAGGGCCAACCTATTTTACATGTTTCATTTTCCTGTCTTGGAGAATGTGATCTTTTGTGACTGACCCAGATGTGTTCTGGATGGTATATATATTGTTGTATGTGATCCTTTTGGGATATATCAAAGTATTATGATGATCTAGATTCATAATTGTAATTTGGATATCTCTTGGAGATCTAGATGAATCATATTCTAGAATATAGTCTGTAACTGAACATGTGAGCCTACATGTAACCGGATGTTTGATTTTGCATTTTCTTATGTTGTGTTATTGCTTTCGTTGTGTTACTCTTGTTGCATGATCTGGATTATTCACTTTGAGGACCTCCGGATCATGGTTGTGTCAGATGGTATCAGAGTTGGTTGTGAACCTTGAGGCATTCCTTTGGGTGAACATATCGCTGAATTGAGGTAGGCTGCAAGTATGTTCAATAGGTCGTTGACGAAGAGGAAATTGAAACATTTTATTCAGATTGTCAAATTGAGGCAATTGAACCAGAGAATAGGGAGGAGATGTCACTGAGGAGGGTAGAGCAGATGATGGAGGATTTCAAGAATGAGATGAATGATATCTGAAATGCGTTGCTAGTTTGTGGAGGAATCCAGAATCAGAGGATGAATATGAAGAGGCAGGAGAAGAGATTAAGGCCGAAGAAGCTGAAGGACCGATGGATGAGGGATAAGAAATATTTCTTAGAGTGATGGCACAGGTAAGAAGAGTTTATAAAGTTGAGGTTTCTAACTTTTTGGGTTCATTGAATCCAAAAGACCTGGTAGATTGGATCAGAGAGCTGGAGGACTACTTTGAGTTTGAAGATGTTAAGGATCGACAGAGAGTCTGATTGGCACAAACTAAGTTGAAAGGGCATGTTGCTTTATGGTGGAAAGAGTTGCAGAGGGATATAATGGAGAATGGTGAGATGAAAATCACCCGATGGAGGTAGATGGTTGCGAGATTGAAGGCTAAATTCATTCCAAGAGACTATGAGTTGGAGTTGTTCAAAAAGTTGTATAACCTAAAGCAGAAGGACCTAAGTGTGAAGGAGTATATTGAAGAATTATACAAGGTGATGATTAGATTCAGTCATCAAGAGATGGATAGGGAGAAGGTGGCTAGATACATAAATGGAATCTGATTTAACATTCAAGATGAGATGAGTATGTTGAAGATTTCTATAGTTAAGGCTCTCCCGACTTATCAATATGCACCGAATGCAGAAGATAAAGTGAAGAGAAGACAACAGAATAATCCTAGAGGAAAAGAGAGATATGCAATAGGTAAAGGGAAGATGAGTGACAGTATGGAGAAGCAGACTACTGAAGAATCAAAGTCTAAATGGAGTAAAGAAATGGAGCATAAGACACAAAGAAAAGGAAATAGCAGCAGTAGTAGGGAATGTTTGGGTAAATGTTTCAAGGGTGGGGAAACCAGACATAGATCTTATGAGTGTTCTCAAGTAACTAGTAACAAAGGAATGGCAAGGAATTTCATGGCATGTGAGGAATCCAATGCTGGAGTCGCATATGAGAGCATGATAGCATCAGAGTAAGGAGAATCCCTTATGTTTAGAAGAGTCTTGATGGAGCAGAGCAGAGAAGAAACCAAACCTACTTAAAGGAAGAATATTTTTCGAATTGTATGCAAATTAGGTGGTAAGTGTTGTAAGGTTATTGTGGATAGTGGAAGTACTGGTAATTTGGTATCTGAGGAGATGGTAGAGAATCTTGGTTTGAAGAGGCTTGAGCACCCTTGTCATTACAAGGTGAGTTGGTTGCAAGATGATCATAAGGTAGAGGTGAAAGAGAAGTGCTTGGTAAATTTTAATATTGAACTTTTCAAGGATGAATTCTTGTGTGATGTCTTGCCTATGAGTGCTTGCCATGTTTTGTTAGATAGACCTTGGCAGTTTGATAGAGGAGCTATTTATGACTGTAGAAGAAACCTGATCACTATTGAGAAGGATGGACAAAAGTTTACTTTGGTTTCTTTGAAGGAGAAAGAGAAGGAAGTGAAGAATTTGAGTCTTGTGTAGAGTTGCAGTACTTAGAAGTAGGTTGCAGAGACTACCCCTGTGGTACCAATGTTGATTGATTGAGTGGGCTCAATCAATATGGACGATCGCTCATGAAAGTGCTCAGGAAGAGTGTCAAGTCTCCCATCGTTAGGTGCCTTAAAAAGGTTTTCACCCTTAGATGCGTCCTTTATTTTTACTTTTTTGTGATCTAGAGCTGCCATTGACTGGTTTTCAGCATCAAATCCTTTATTTAGTTCATTTTTGTGACTGAGAGACTTGGCACTCCCTGATTGACAGACATCATTATTTTGTTCACTGGTAGAGCCTGTTTTCGGATTTACGGTACATAGGTAATGGATAATAGATTCATCATCTGGGAAAATTGGTATATCATGTGTTTCAGGTTCATCCCAATTGATGAGGTCAGGAAAGACAAGCGGTAAGGAATCTTTGGGTGGATCAAGTTCGGCTACTGTGAGTGTTAGGACAGAGTTTGCATCGTGATTGTTCTTGGTTTTTAAGAAGTTCAGGATTTCGTCGAGGTCTTCGATGGTATTATCATCTACGTATACTTGCTCATAATATTCCTGTTCACTTTCCGTGGTGTCATAGATATTCTGTGGTCCAAATTCAAGAGGTCTATCTTCTACGTTATGTTCTTCTTGAGAAAGGGATATAGAATCAGTATCGTCCAGGATATTTGTAGTAGCATTGGAGCAGGTACCCCATTCATATTCATTGGAATCTGTCTCATAGGCATCATCCCAGATTCTATCTGTGCTGTAAACAGGTATGTTGTATGGTGAAAACAAATCTTTGATGATGGATACCATTTTGATGGTTTTTGTTGATTTTGTATCAGATCCGTCTTCTACTTGTTGGATTTGTTCATAGATTGTATTTCCTCGGGGAGGAATAATGGTATCTGGAGATGACATGATTTGTTTTTGAGACATTGGTGTTTGAATATTAGCTACTGCTGCAGATAGGGCCTTCTTATGGCTTAGAAGCTTTCCCTAATGCAACTTCTGATCTTGATGTTCCCGTGCCTTGCGGATTGTTTCTGCTAATTCAAAGAGTGCTTCCTGCCAGGATTCTTCTTTGTACTTCTTCTTCACCTTCCATTGAGGTTTTGTAGTTGTGTGTGGCAGCCTTTTCAATAGGAACGTGAGTTTAGAACCCAATCCTGCTTTGTTTCTACTAGGTTGTGAAGGAAGATCTATAGGTTCAGTGACTCCTTCTTTGCGTTTCCCAATAGGTCCTTTACCGCCATATCCCATTTGCTTCATGATTAAGTAGCCTTTTCCATACAGGTGTGTGGTAGAACAATGTCCAGAGCGGCTGCTCTATGATCTTCTTCCTCATCTTTGTATAACCAACTAAGAACGTCCTTGTCTTCTGATTCATGTGCTAGAGTACCCAATTGGATGAAGGTACCATCAAATTTAGTGATGGCTTGAGTGGCCAAATGTGTTGATGTAGTAGGCAAACCATGCGATCTAGGTGATGTTGGAAACTTGGCTAAACATAAAGGCTCCAAAGAGTATTCTCCCATGCCTTGGTCTTTGATTTGCATCTTCTGCTTGAAGTCTCCCCATAAGGAATTGGGTTTTACTGTTTGTAGATCTGATGTCAAGGATCACTGCTTTTCTCTATTATGAGGAACCAAATTGTCTTGGGCTGCCCCCATTGCGTTGCAATGTTGAAATGGATTTTGATCAGCTGATATGGAGATTTCTTGTCCATCATAAGGAAACTTGACACACTAGTGATACGTAGAAGGTACTGCTTGCATTTCATGTATCCAAGGGCATCCTAACAAGATATTGTAGGTTAGATCTATGTCTAAGACTTGACATATAGTATCCTTTTGTACTGGTCCTACTTGGATAGGTAATATCACTGTTCCTCTAGAGGACCTTTCCTCATCATCATATGCTTTTATGGTAATCTTCTTGCAAGGATCAATAGATTCTTTTGAGAAGCCTAATGCACGAATAAGCTTTAAAGTACATATAATAAGTCCGGCTCCTCCATCTATTAGGACTCTTTTTACTCAGTGTTTGCAAACAATGACTTCAATATGGAGAGGAGTATTATGCGGATGACTCAAGGAAGTATTGTCATGCTCTGAGAAGGTGAGGTTATGAGGTCCTGTCATATGGGCGACCATGGCTTGAAATCTGTTTGTATCCAGATTTTGAGGTACATTTGTTTCCAATAGCGCTTGCTCCAAGATGTCTTTGTGCTTTGGTGATAGTTTCAATAATTCCAGGATAGATATCTGAGCTGGAGTCTTGCGTAGTTGGCTAACCAAGTCATATTGGATTTTTGGTGTGGTAGTTGTAGGTGCAGTATGTCCCTTCAAGACATATTTTTGAGTTCGGGTTGTTACATTGACAGATTCATGATCATGCCGATCTCGAATGGTGATGACATTGACTTGATGATCTTCAGCTGATATGTGGTTGATCGTGTTGTTGTAGATGTGATTGATACGAGCTCCGTGTGTATCATCCGAAGTTGATGCTCCATCTTTGTTGTAATTTGGGAGAGGATTTTTGAAGGCTCCATGATCACCACTTGTTTTGAGACCATCCACTGTTAAATCACCTCGATCAATCATGTCCTGTACTATGTGTTTCAATCTCATGCATTCATTTGTTCTATGACCCTTGTTGCGATGGAAATCACAATAGTGTGAATCATTCCACCAAGGTGGTTTGATTGGAGGTTCATAGTTGCTGATTGGAGGCAAAGAAAGAATCTTGTTTGCCAAAAGTTCTCTGAATGCGGATTCTAATGATTGTCCCAGTGGTGTGAAGATACATTTTTGGAAATTGTTTGTGTTGTTGCGTGAATTGTTGTTAGGTCCCGGATTCATGTTTTTGCTTTGAGTATCGTTGGTGTTGTTTGTGTTGAGTTGTCCTCGATCAGTATTTGGCGCATATGTGTTAGCATTTGTATTAGCATTTTTAAGATTTTTCGTGTTTTGAGGATTTCCAGATAATGCAAGCACTGGTTGTTTAGATTTGGGATCATGTGTTTCATTGTTGCCTTCATTTTTGTTTCGAGTCCAAAATCGAGATTTGTCAAGGTTGGTGTTGTTCTCATTATTGTAGTTTGATGAGTTTGTTCCTTCCTTGTAGAATTTGAGTGTGCCCTTTTTGACACATGCTTCTTCTACTTGAATGCCATTTTCAATCAATTTAGTGAAAGATGGTATGCGTTGAAGTTTTAGTCTGTAACTCATTTCGCCATTCAAGTTATCGATGAAGATTTCCATTTTCTCCTTTTCAGGAATATCTCGAGGATATCATGATACCATGCGTCGCCAGCGTTGAAGGAACACCATGAATGTTTTGTTGTTCTTTTGTTTGGTGTTGCAAACATCTAGCATGGTTATGGCATGTTGGATGTTGTAAGAATAGTGGGTTATGAATTTGTTAACCAATTCATCAAATGATCCGACAGGTGGCAAAATTTTGGATAACCATTCCATGGTTTGCCCTCCCAAGCTTCTGGGGAATAACCTCATCAAATAGGTGTCATTATGAGCAAATTCAAGGCTCAGTGTGCAAAATTCTCGAACGTGATCTCGGGGATCACTTTTCCCATCATATTTATCAAATTTGGGAACGTCTAAGTTTGGAGGAAAAGGCACCATATTCAATCTTCTGTCAAATGGATAAGGACAGATTTCGTTTAAAGAGTACCGTACTGTTGTCCCTTGTTGCATATCCTGTATTTGCCTTTGCAACATTTGCATTTGTTGAGTAAGGGCTGCCAAAGGTATACTGTCTTGTCGAGGGAAAAGTTCTTGCCTTGTATTGGTTCTCAGCTGAAAAGGTGTAGTAAATGGTATATTTTGTTCTGGTGTTTCTAGCTCAAGTATATGCATCTCTGGTATGCGTTGTTCTGAAATGTGTTGCTCAGGTATATGTTGTTCAAAGTTATGGGTTTCTTCTTCTCTTTGTTGTTCTTGATATGCATATTATCGAGATCCAGTTTTAAAGATGTTTGGATCTAAATCTTCGGGAAGTTTAACGCCTTTACTTGTAAGCATAAGCAGATATTTTTCTTTGTCATTTTCCATGAGCTTTTCTACAAGTTTTTGGAATGAAGGGTTTTCTTGACATTCCCGAAGAAGTGCTTCAGTAATTTTAGGTTCTTCTGTGGGTGGAACTTCAAAAGGATTAGATAATCTTCGATTCATACTAGACTCAGCGTGTGCCTCGCTTTGTTTGTCTCTTTGAGAGCGAGTAAAAGACATTTTAGTAGAAACTCTCAGTGATGAAAGGGACAAAAGCCTTGTTGATATGTTGTTCGGGGGTGGGTGGTTCTGGTCAAGATGTGTTATATGTGTTGCACTCGTCGGGCAAGAATGCTAGATTGATCTTTCCTTCGTGGTTTATGATTTGATTAAAAGCAGACTTTTGACAGTATGCTCTTGTCTTCAAAGGTTCTTTGTCAAATTCGCTAGATTTGTTTTGGATATACTGTTTGACGTGATGAAGGAATACCCAATGAGATTTGAAGATTTGACGATTGATGTATAAAAACTTATTTCTCTTGATGAATTAGGAAAAACTAGGTTGTTGTTTCTTCAACGTGATGTTACAATAGAGGTTCTTTCTTCTCAGAATAAGGGGATTAGTCATGTATGAGTGATCAATGGTTTCTTTTGATTTGTTTGGATTTAGTTGATTCTTGTTTTTGAAAATTTCAAATCTTACTCTATCAGAGTGATGGTTTAGATGTCCCTTCACGACAAAGCGTGTCAAATGATATGGATAAAAGCCTCCCGATCTGGAAACTTGATTTGACAATTTGAAAATTTTAAACAAGTGTTTTGAGATAGAAATCCTAAGATGGTAAAGGATTCTGTTGATACTGATGATGAGATTTCTGGATTATGATAGGAGAGACATCCTCTATTGCGCGATTCGTTTAGGATTCTGACAACGTTCATTTTGACACAAATTTTGCTCAAGAAATAGTTTAAGTGGTTTGTTTTTGTTACTCTGGTTTGATGAAAGATGATGTTGATGGAAAAAGGCTTTAAAAAATATTTTTGAAAATTTCAAAAAATTTCTTGGTTTTGCCCTCTGTTTTTCTGTTTTGGATCACACGCTAGAACAGAGTCTATATGTGCTACCTAAATTCCTTTATGCGCTAAAATAATAACCACACGCGCTAGGCTGCCCCTAGACATGCGCTAAAGTTTTTGAACTGTTAAAATTGTTTTCCAGCTGTTGAAAAATCTATGCGCTATCCTGGGTCTGTCACGCGCTAACTGTTGGACTTTATGCACTAATGTGTGGTCTCCATGCACTAAGATGTTGCTTCCACGCGCTAGACTGTTTTTTTGATGTGCTAAAGGATTTTACATTGTTTTTGCCTTAAGATGAAACGCTACTATTTTGAACCAACGCGCTAACTGGCAGTTTGGATGCGCTAACAATAGTACTCCACGCGCTAAGAAGTTGCTCTCATGCGCTAAACTGCCCTGAATTATTTTCTTTGGGTTGGTTTTTTGTGAATTTTGAATTTTTGTTGCAAATTTTTCAAGTTTTATGGATGATTTTCTAAAGTAATAAATGCAAACACGGCATAAAAAGTACAACCATTTTGCCTAATCTAACAAAAAGTGTATGTTCTGCGAGGATGTGTTCAAATCCCCAATGTTTTAACAGGTTTTGATACAAGTAACACACTTCAGAAAAACTCTTTAGTCAAGGGTCATAAATAACATCATAGCCCACTAGTCTCGATACTCCATCAGCTCAAACAGCCGTGTCAAAGTGAATCGCTTCACAGTTGAGTAGTTATCTTGGGAGATATATGGTGAGTAATCTTGGGGGCGGATTCTTCCCCACCCTTGCACTATGATGTTATAAATATCTGGTTACTGACTCAGTTCAAAGTTTCTATTTCTATGGTTCGTAATCAGGCTTCCTGTTTGGCCGTCAGTGATAAACTCCCTCAGGAGGCTTCCCAACCTTTAGAACAAAGGCTTTACATATCTCAAGGATACTGGGGGAAGGCTAATCGCTGCGCGCAACCGTTGAAAAGGACTTTCCTCACTTTCCACATTTGATTATAGTGGGTTGGAATTCTTGGCGTCAAAGTCATTCCCCACTTAGGTCGTTCCCTTCACACCGGCCATAAACGGCTTTAAGAGTTGATTCCAACTCCTCGGGAAGGCAGGTCTGCTAAAGGATGTAAATGCTTGAAGTACAGAAAGCTGTAAGAGTGGGCTAGATTTTTGATCACCCAATTAAGGGGAGAGCATATTCCTTCCACTTTCGAGACAAAGCAATCAAGTTGGTTCCTTTTATCCTTTCAATTCAGTGATTTGCTAAAAATCTATGTGGAGATGTTGCTCCACAAAAACATGGTGTTTATTTTATCCTTTCAAGGCAATGATTTTCTGATCTATGAAAAGGAATTGGTCAACAAAGTAAATTCGATGTTTTGTCAACAAAAGAAATCGATCAAAAGGGGAAGATCTTCCCTCTTTAGTTGTAAATGACTCTGGACATGTGTGATTCTTTTACTTTATAGAAATTTGAAGTGAATCCTTTTATGCACCAAAGGATGGTGAAGTTCATTTTAAATCCCTTTGTTGCAAAAATAAAGATTGTTTGTTGTGGTTCATTTTACAGCCCAAAGTAAGGTGAGTTCAATTTTATTTAACTAGAATTAAAAAGACTTTAAATTTTAACTAACTTGAACAAGCTAGTAAAATTTAAATAATTTATAGTTCTACAAAAAAAAAAGAGACACTAAGCTCCTCCCTGCAATAAAATGTCAGAAACCCTGCAAAATACCACCACAGTAGTTAGAAAAACAAAGAATTTTGTGGACTTCAACAAGTCTAAAATTTTATTTTTCGGTTACAATTTTTGTTTCTGTCTTCAATGCGCTATATAATAGACTGCATGCGCTACAATATACCCTCAATGCGCTAAAACTAAGTATCAATACGCTACACTGTTTGCTGAATGCACTACTCTATACGCCAAAGGCGCTGCTTTGGTTTTCTTTTGCGTTGAGACCCACAAGAAAGCTGGTGATTTGATGCACTAATGTATAAACTTCACGCGCTGGATTATGGACTGTACACGCTGAACAGTGGATCGGATGCGCTACGCTGTTTACTGGATGCGCTCAATAGTGAACTAAACGCGTTGCTCTAGTTTTCTCTCGCGTTGAAACCTACAGGAAAATATTAGAGGGAGTCATGCACTGAGGAAAGGTCTTCACGCACTAGAGTATATACCCCATGCGCTAAATAGTAAGCGGGATGCACTAAACTGTTAACCAGATGCGCTAGGGAATGTTTCTCATGCGCTGATTCCTGTTTCCCGCGGACCTGCAAAAGTGATTAGTTTCAAAAACCGATTTGATATTTGGGGTCGTGCCCCACAATGGGCGCCAGAAATGTATGTGGGAAAAGTGGGCTGATAAAACTCAATATGTGAAAATATTGCCAAATGACTTGTCCACACACACACATAGGACTTCTTGATGCAAGCTATGGAGTAACAAAGTATTACTCAGCTTCCCAAGGTGGGTCCCATGGTTCTCTATCTCACAATGTCCCTCAAACCAATGTTTTTGCTCTCAGATCACTGAGCAAAATGGTTTAGGGATGGCAAATGCAAGAACGTGGGATGCTTTGATAGATTTTAGTATGAGATGTGTTATGAGCTATGTATGATTCTAGAAATGAAATAAACTAGATGATAAGATGACAAGGTTAGTATGAATACTATCCTACATGATATATTTAGTCTATGATTGAGCTAAATGATAAAGAAAATATTCTAAACATGCATATTTAGACTAGTTCCTAATTTAAAAGAGGCTAAATGATGAGCATAAAAATGATATGAAAGATTGAATGTATTTGAGCATAAGTGTGATGCTACAAATTTGAAGGATGATTCTTATGGAGGAATGAGAGCTCTATTTATAGCAAGAATAGGGCAATGGATGGTCAAGATTGAATGGTTTAATCAAGGGTTGAGTTTGAAAGTTGGGGATCCATGTTTGTAATTGGTACCAATGAAATGGTGACAAGTGTCAACATAGGGTTGGGTTGAGAGAAGGGGTTGGAGACATTAAATGCCTGAGAAGACCTCATGGTTATCTAGAGGGTAAGGGTCAAGCTTAAATTAGGATTACCCACTAGATTAAGAGTTAATCCAAGGATAAACCTTTGTGCAAATGATTAAGAGATAATCATGGTCAAAGCATTAAAGGCCTGATGAGACCCTTGGGTTGGATGAAGGTTGAGTCAAAACAAATGTTTTAACCATGTAGGAGGGTTTGAGTTAACCATTAATGGTTATTGGAGACTTTGGGGGATTAAGTGGTTGAAAGTCGGAAGCCTTTAATGGTTATCAAAGACTTTGAGGAATTAAGTGGTTGAAGACTTGAAGCCTTTAATGGTTATCAAAGACTTTGAGGTTTTGAGAAGTGACTTCCCTTTGCTTAGGGATGTGACAAAGTTTAGAGGAGGGGTCAGGTTAATTAGAAGCGATTAGAAGATTCTAGAAGGGATTAGAAAGGGGTTTGGGATTTTGCAAATGGATGGAGGGATAATAGGATTTAATTGAAATAAAGTAATTTAATTCAATTTGGTTGCAATTTGGAGAAATTAAATAAATTAGATTTATTTAATTTAGGATAACTATTTAATTAAATTTGAATTTAATTAAAAGTGGATAGGGGAGTTTTATTGAATAAAATGATTTATTCATTAAATGGGTATAGTGAATTTAATTTAAATAAATTGAGTAATTTACTTAATTAAATAGAGGAATGCGGGTAATTTAATTAAATTGGATTTAATTAAATAGAGAAATGAACATAAAATATTCATTTAGGAATATGGTCATTTTTATACTTCTACAATAGGCTAAAGGTTTATGTAAGAAGCAGAGTAGCAACTGGTACTAGATCAGGCATTATAGTTGCTATTGTAAAGAAGTACAAGATATTGGATTTGTATAATCCTCATTGTAAGTCAGTGAGACTTCCCATTGAGCAGTGAGCTCTAGGCAGTTGGCCTTACTGCATGTGCAGGCCCCTATTGTAAGTAATATTCTCTTATTGGCCAGTAAGTGAATATTGTGGGTCACAAATCCCACTGAGGTTTTTCCCACACCGGGTTTCCTCATTAAAACTTTGTGTTATGGTGTGCTTTTCATGTGGATGTTCTTAATTCTGTTTATTTCATTATTTCTTGCATACCGGTACACTATTATAATATGTTCTGCATGTTTTAATTCAATAAATTCTCACTGGTCAGATACTGATTCACCCCCCCCTCTCAGTATTTGTGGGATTCCTAACAATTGGTATCAGAATCTGGTCCTCTATTTTCAGAAGCCTAACAACTTGAGGAAGATCTTGACACTGGTAAAGATGGAGAATCTAATGAAGCAACTTGAAAGAGCTCTTTCAGACTATGATGCAGAGAAATTGAAAAATATCAAACTAGAAGATGATTTAAGGGCAGCTCAGGATATCATTCAGGCACTTCAAAAAAATCTTACTGTTGCAAGAAATAAGAGAAGAGAACTTTGTGAAAAATTGCAAAATGAGAATGATGAAAAGGAATCACTTAATGATCTGATAAGCAAGTTGAAACAAGAGAACATGACAACAAAGAATGAGATGCAAGATATGACTATGAGATTTTGCAAAGAGATTGAGGATAGGAAGAAGAATGAAGAAGAATTGACCAGAAAACTAAGTGATGCAGCAAATGAGAACACAAGACTTAGCGATGAAAATGACATGTTGAAGACAGATCTGATGCATACTCAGAATGACTCAAATGAACTAATGAGACAAAAAGAAGTCTTAGAAAGAGAAGTAGAAACTGCAAATCAACATAAAGAAAAATTCAAGAAAAGCTCAGAGGAACTTGGCACCTTGTTGAAGAATCAAAAACATAAGGTGACACTTCTGGAATTGGCTTTGAAGTTGCTGAAAGCTCCGGTACTGCAAATACTCAGAATCACAGCAAATTGGTAAGACAACCTAATGCTTATAAATTCAATGGAAAATGCTTTAACTGTAATAAGTATGGTCATAGAGGAAATGAATGTAGATCTAGAAATTATCAGAATATCAACACCCACCGGTCAATGTTCTAAATGCAACAAAGTTGGTCACAACTTTGAAAATTGCAGAATGAATGTGAGATGTTATGTTTGTGGAAGATTTGGACATTTATCTAATAAATGCAGAACACAAACTGGCATAGGTTATGGGAAAGCTATTCAGAAGAATAATGTAACTTGTTATGCATGTAACAAGATTGGGCATATTGCAAAATTCTGTAGAAGTAAAGGAACACCGGTAGACAACAAAAGTTCTAGCTTGAAAGGTAAAGAAAAAGTTGAAGAGGTTAAGCAAGAATTCTCAAAACAATGGATTAGAAAAGATTATCTAAATATTGGGAATACTCTTCCACTGGTAGAACAAATCAATACTTCACCGGTAGAACAAATTAATGCTTCACCAGAAGGACAGAGTGATGCTTCACCGGTAGGATAGAGCAGTGCTCCATTGGTAGGAAGCTCTTCATCTAATTGAAGAAAGTTTCATTGAGGGTTTGGAAATCTAATGACACATGTGCTATTATTCCCTCGGTTAGAGATAAGAAGTTGAAAATTACTTTTTACCGACAAAGAATGTTAAGAGAATACTTAACCAACATGCATTTAATATGGTAGATGGCAAAATACACTATAAAATTAAGATTTTGGCTCCATTCCATTTCACCGTGATATCAAACCTACGAAGAGCGCGAAGATTCTGAGCTAAGGCATCTCGAGCAAGAGGCAAGAACACTCCAAGCATTCATCCATCCTAAAAGAAGTAAAAGGCATTTTATCATGGCATCCACCTTTGCAATTGAATATATAGCAAACCCTACTATTGTTGGAG
Source organism: Cryptomeria japonica (assembly GCF_030272615.1). Taxonomy (NCBI): domain Eukaryota; kingdom Viridiplantae; phylum Streptophyta; class Pinopsida; order Cupressales; family Cupressaceae; genus Cryptomeria; species Cryptomeria japonica. The sequence goes on from NC_081413.1 coordinate 641,426,894, forward strand.
TAATAAAAAGACCTGGGCTCGTATTTCAGTTAGTTCCCGAGGTAGCAAAGAAAAATGATACCTTAGGTGCTTTTTCTCAAATTCCCAAAGGAGTTGTTTATGCTGAAGACCCCAGAATGTACATCCACTGCAACATTGAGGAACTAGGAGATGAAGAGATTAAAACCATGTTTAAAACTATGATATGTGATAAAACCAACAATATAAAAGATGAACACAAGATCATTGAAACCCTAGGATTTATAGAGATCCTTAGCATTCCTGAATTCCCCAAGGATGTGATTAGGATAGTCTTAAGCAGGGTACATGGTGAATTTTTCTGGTTAGATGTAGTCCACAAAATCACTAAGCTGTGAAAGCTGTCACAGGGTTAGCGACCACCGGTAAAAGGCCAGATAAAACCAAGAAGGTATCCAATGACCTAGTTACAAACCTAATTGGTGCAACATTTGACAAAAGGTCCCTAAGAGTTAATGATGTAACAAACATTAATATGAGATTTATCAGCATGATATTAGGGTATAAAGCTACTCATGCAAATAGACTCAATTCAGTTTCAAGTTTATGCATTAAGAGTGCTTATGATATGGTCACAGATAATGCAAAGATTGATATATGTGAGTGGTTAAAAGATGAATTAATTGACAACCTTGGAAAGATTAAGAAGGACAGGAAAGGAACTTTCAGGTTTGGAAATCTATTAGTATGTCTGATGCTACATATAACCAAACAGGTTCCTGGTATAGGCTACAAAGAACTTGGATATGATATACCGGTAGGTAAACAATTAACATAACTATTCAATAACATGGGAGAAAATAAGGAAAATAATATTCATGACTTCTTTCAAGCATTAAAGGCCAAAATGAAGAAAAGAATCAGGTTATCACAAAAGATTGTCGACAAATACAAAGATGAAATATGCTTTATAATCAAGAAGGATGAAATCTGGATGGAAGCAATCATCCCTAGGACAGTTTGGGTAATCAAGATGGGCTATGAAACAGATGATCATATAATTGAAACATATGCTAAAGCACTTCTAGAATCCCCCAGAGAACCTAAGGAAGAAATATTTGGTAGTGCAGAAACTATTGAAAGCCAAATACATTCAAAGAAAAGAGTGAAAAAGGTTGAGGCAGTTGTAAGGAAAGGTTCCAGACAAGCAAAGGCCATCAAAGAAGATGTGTTGAAGAAAACTGGTATAACAGAGGATGAGTTAGCAGCTCCACAACCTGAAATTCACCTATCACCGGTAGGTACTTCTTTGGGGAGTGACATGCTTGCAACTTTCAAAAGAGTTGTAAGGAAAAGAGATCCCTCACTGGCAACCACACCCTCACCCAGGAGGACAAGACAAAAACAACAAGCAGTGAGATCTCCGGTAAGAAAGGCTACACCAAAGAAGAAGAAACTGACACCCAAAAAGAAGAAGAGGACAAACAAAGACTTGGCCCCTCTTGATATACTGCTGAATGAAATTACAAAGGAAGGTAAATTGAAAAATATAGAGAAAATATATGACACTTTAATAGCTGATGAAAAAGAACAAGCTGAAAATAGTGTTATATTGCATATGGATATGTATAAGAAGTTTTTGATGGAAGTAATAAATGAAATTCCAAATGAACTATTTAAGAGACTGGAAGCAAGAAGACAAGCAGTAATAGAACTGGACAAGAAAATAAAGATTGAAAAGCTACTTGTTGTTTATCTAGTAAATTCACCCAAAGAAATTGATGACCTAATTGCTCAAGCCAACCGGTTAGTATTTTCTACTGCACACCAACACATTGCTTTAATGGTTAGAAGAGTTAATGAGGTGACTGAGGAAACAGAAAATGGATGGGATATATTCCTAGTTGAAAAAGAAAAACAAGAAGAATACAAGAACCCCAAACCCATAAAAGTTTATCAGAAAGATAGAGACAAGGGTAAAGGTAAAGTTGGTGGACCACCTAGTATCAAGGTTAGAGACAACTTACCCCCACCTCCTTTGATTGCTCCACCAGTAAAAACAACAGCTACAGAAGATCAACCGACAACTGGGAGTATGGATGTAGAGGATGGTAATCCTAATCTTGAAGCCTTATATACTGTGGATGTTGATACTCAAAAGATCAACATAGTGGTAGACAAAGATATAGTTGATAAGACTGACATGGCTAGTGAGCCTCTGGTAGCTAAGCAAACTGAAAACACACAGGAGAAACCGGCATAAGACAAAGAGAAAAAGGTAGAGACTCAGACTAAGATAATGCAACAAATGGAGCAAAAGGCTCTGGAACAGGAACAACAACAATAGCAACAGGAACATAAGGAAACAGTGTCGCTGGCAACTGGAGAAATAGAAAAACCATTGCTTAAAGAAATGCAGACACAAACAGACCTACCAGAGGTCAATACAAGCTTGGTTACTTCCACTGACGGTACTCAGAATGTTGGTTCATCATCAAGCTACAAATCAACTAATGTGACTAAGGTACTATTAGATTTAATCAAAAAGATAACAGACTGCAGCTCACAATCTTACAAGGTAATTGATGATACCATACCAATTTTGAAGGTAATTGCTCCTAACTGTAATATAGACAATAAAGATTCTTTAGGACAACTTGATACACTATGTAAATGTATCACAGAAAACATTGAGAAAATAAAGGAAGAGTCATTGAAGGATAAAGTAGAAATTGAAAAATAGAAATTCTTTGATGAGTGAATAAAGAAGTGTAACAGAGATTTTGACAAACTTCTACCAGAATTGTGTAATTTATTGAAAGAGTACAAAACTCTATACAAAGACACCTGTAAGACAAACTTTTTGACTGTAGATATAGACAAAAAGATGAGCAAGGTACAGGATGAGATCAATAAACTTGCAGACAATTTTGTTAACTCACCTGATACACTATCAGTTTTTGAGGAGAAGATAACCAATTTTGAAGAAGATTTACTTAAATTGGAAAGAGAGAGAGAAAGAATAGTGAATAAGGAAAAACATTTGAGATTAAAACTAAGTCCAAGATTGGACTATCTAGCATCACTATGGAAGGAAGTATCTGAAGCACTAATACAGGGACAAAAAACACCGACAGAGCATTTGCAGCATCTCACCGGTACAGTGAAGAGAACAAAGACAACAATAAAGGATAGCAAGAAGTTTATGGACAGTATAAACTTGATTTTGGGAGATATTTTTCAAATTGTAACCACCCAGTTACAAGGTTGAAACTACAAACTCTACTGACATCCTGACAACCTTTGTCATTGATGCCAAAGGGGGAGTAGTGGGATGGGAAAATTCAATATCACGAGAATCATATGCTCAAGGGGAGCACACACATTTTTGGTAACATTTTTTGGACTTCACATTTTTGGATACATTTTTGAAATTTCTCATGAGTGTTGCCATCAATGCCAAAGGAGGAGATTGTTGGCATATGCACACTCCAATGATACATTGTATGTGATTGAAGGTTTTGTCATTAATGGCAACCTTACAATCCTATGGCACCGGAAAAGGCATTATACCAACATCAGTAGATCACACTCTACACCGGCACTCAGGACACCGACACCAGCACAAAGAAAAGAAGTATACCGGCACAGAGGCCGACAGGATTTTGTTATATTATATTTTGTTTATTATTGTAAAAAATTTGTAAGCCAGCTTGGCAAATTGTAAAATGACTCTTATATATAAAAGAGATCATTGTAGACATTTGTAATAGGTGAGGTAGCAAAAAGGGAAAAATATTAGGCAGACCTATTATGTGAAATATAGGCTAAGGGTTTATGTAAGAAGCAGAGCAGCAACCGGTACTGGATCAGGCATTATAGATGCTATTGTAAAGCAGTACAAGATATTGGATTTGTATAATCCTCATTGTAAGTTAGTGAGACTTCCCATTGAGCAATGAGCTCTAGGCAGTTGGCCTTCTTGCATGTGCAGGCCCCTATTGTAAGTAATATTCTCTTATTGGCCAATAAGTGAATATTGTGGGTCACAAATCCCACCAAGGTTTTTCCCACACCGGGTTTCCTCGTTAAAACCTTGTGTTATGGTTTTCTTTTCATGTGGATGTTCTTAATTATGTTTATTGCATTTTTTCTTGCATACCGGTACACTATTATAATATGTTATGCATGTTTTAATTCAAGAAATTCTACTCACCGGTCAGATAATAATTCACCCCCCCCTCTCAGTATCTGTGGGATTCCTAACAAATATTTGGATCAGAAGTGATCATGGGGTCTATATCTCAAACCCTTTTTGATGTTCATGAGTTGCCTCTCATGGAACATCTTTTTCTACCTGGGGTTTTTGATGTAGGAGCATCCCCGATCTGTGAGCAATTTTGCATCAACCAAACATATTTTCTTTTACTTTTTTTCATGTTCAGTTCAGTGTTGCAGTTTCAGTGTTCTTCCATTTTGTTCCAGTAGTTGTTCCCTTTTTGTTATGGATCAAATTTTCTATTTCTAGGCTTGTTCTTGTTCATCTTTCTATATTTCTAGTTCATTTTGATCCTTTTCCTGGCAAGTTAATCCTTCCGGAGTATCTATTTCTACGTTCATGAGAAGTTTTGAGCTTAATGACTAGTTGGAGATTTCTTCTCTTGCAAAGTGATTTCATGGCTTGTGGATCTAATTGACACCACCTGCGATGTTCCTAGGCCCTTGGCTGACCTTGTTTGGTGGTTCACACTTCATTATTGTCTTTGGCAGAGGATATCTTCACATTTTGGGGCCGACCTATATTACATGTTTCAATTTCGTGTCTTGGAGAATGTGATCTTTTGTGGCTGACCCGAATGTGTTCTAGATGATATATATATTGTTGTATGTGATCCTTTTGGATATACTGAAGTAGTATGATGATCTAGATTCATAATTTGTAATTTGGATATGTCTTGGAGATCTAGATGAATTGTATTCTAGAATGTAGTCTGTAACTGGGCATGTGAGCTTGCATGTAACCAGATGTTACCAGATGTTCTTTGATGAATATATGATGATGCAAATGTCTGATTTTGCATATTTCATATGTTATGTTATTGGTTCCATTGTGTTACTCTTACTGCATGATCTAATTTTTTTTACTTTGAGGATCCTCTAGATCATGGTTGTGCCAGAAAGTTACTTGTAGCAATCCTATTGACTATCCATGACAAGTGACATAAGAGGTGACTAAAGCACACATGTACCCCTAGAACATGGTTGGAGATTTGGTGATTCAATTTATTGGAGATAGATAGTACAGATCAATTTCATAGCAAATATGTGGTATGGAAATCCTATAGAGGCATGGTTGCATGGTCCACAAATAGGATTGAGCTACCTAGGATGCAAAAAGATCAATTATAAGCATATTAATATGATCACATCATTATAAAATTATACTAGAAATGAGTAGCATGATAGTTAAACCAAGTGTAGAGAGTGTCCAAGGCCACCCCTATGTACATGCACTTGCATCAAAGCACTGTGAGGGTAGGGGTTTAGCCTCGATCATTGAGGTTGCCCTTAGCGATGTAAACAAAAATGATGATGATGAAACACAAACACTTTATGGACCAATGACATAGAGGTTACACTAGGTTTTGCACACTAGTGGAAGACTACAAGTCTTATTCCCACTTTTCTAAAGGATGCCCCCAAAAGGTATCCTAGGGAATAAGGGCTAGACAGAGACTAGAAGAGTAGTGAGGGGAAGGTGGCAGAACAAGAACCTTCAAAGACTCAAGATATGCCCAAGAGATGACAAAGACTATCCTCTTTAGTTAGAGCACCTATGATCTTAGTAGTTCCTCTAGGAACATAC